>NW_021319161.1:0-120206 GCF_001605985.2 Dendrobium catenatum
CTGGAGTTTATTTTTCCTGAAATGTCAGTACACACAAATGCAAATACAATTCTTCTAAAAAAAATGTTAGGAGATAACTACACATTTGAACAATAATGTTTGGAATCATCAAAACTTCATAAGTTGCAAAAATGTAAAGCATGCAAATAGCAACTATCTTAACACCCTCCACTTTTCTCATCCAGGACTTGGGACCTGGCAACGCAGTGTTAATAGAATATAAGAATAAAAATTTCTATACTAATCAAATAATTCACTCTTATGTGATAAGAATCTAATCCAAGTGAATCTATAATAATCATCAATAATCACATACCTAAAAACTTTCCCTCCAAGGCTTATAGTGCTAACAGGTCCAAAGATATCCTGTGAAGGACTTTCAAGGGCTTGCTAGTTCTAACATATTTGATTAAATGAAAGCATGACTTGATTTGTTTTCCTAATTGACACACATCACATATGTGATGATTAATAAAGTCTAATTTGGGTATGCCTCTAACTAATTCCTTTTGGGTAATCTTCCTAAGATTTTTTATGCTTGCATGACAAAGTCTTCTATGTCATAACCAAGATTCACCGGTAATAATTTTTAGATAAAAAGTATTAGAAGATTAAACATAATTTAAATCAAGCATGTAAAAATTATTTATCCTATCTCCATGCAACACTTCAACTCCATTTTGGCTTATAATATAGGTTGTATGCAAAAAATTTATATTATAACCTTTATCACAAAACTGACTTATACTTAGCAAATTATGTTTTAAGCCTTGCATCAATAAAACATTTTCAATCGGAATTTTTTTTTGTGTTACTAATTTTACATGAACCTACCTCCTAGTGGTGTTATCTCCAAGTGTCACTTTGCCTCCTGGCCTCCAGCAATAAAAATTAATTTGCATCTCCAGACATATGTTTTGAACATCTGCTATCCATATACTAAATGCTCCATGAGGGCTTGTTTGAGAGTGTTTCTACAAAATTATCAAATATTAGACTTTGAAACCCCAAATAATTTGGGTTCACTTCTTGACAATGATAATCCACATACATGTTTTTAATGTTGTGATTGATGCATCTTAGGTCTCGATACTAAATATGGCTTATTATGAATAGTGCAAGTATGGGAAATATGTCCTAACATGCCATAAGAAAAATATTTAACACCAGAAAAATTATTTATTGATCTATATGGGTTATAATATCTTTTCTTAGGTTTTGAAAATGTACACTTTTGGCAGGATTATAAAATTTTTTTAAGTGTGAGAGCTAACTTATTTTCCTTAAAAGCTTTTAATTTTATTTGAATATATGAGTTTGCACTTTCCAAAATTGAATTTTTAATCTTCAAATAATGTTCCCTGTAATCAGATTCATCCATAAAACTTTTAAAATTATTTTCAACCTCAACATAAGTTGTTCTCAATAGTTCATGCTTCTTATTCAAATCATCAAATTCATCAAGCAAGGCCATGTGATTTCTATCTATGTATGCATGATCATTCTTAATATTTTCATAATCTTTTTATAAATTCAAATACTTGATACTAAGGTTAGCATTCAATTTTTTAAGTTTCATATATGCAGTATGAATCTTCTTAGAAACTTCAAATAATTCATCGTAGGATAGGTTACATACCACATCTTGATCTGAATGATAAAGTTTATATGCCATTAAGCACAAATTTGTAACCTCCTTTTCTACTTCTATTTTTGAAGATTCTTAAGTTAAATCAATCTAGAAAGCTTTTAACATTCTTTGCTTGCCCTTTTTAACATTTGTTTTCTCTTCAACTTTCTCCTCGTTTGGATTAGCTTTGACATTTGGATAATCACTCTTTATATGTCTAAGCTTTCTACATTGATAAAAAATGACTTTTTTAGTAAATTTTGGATTCTTATTAAACTTACCTTTGTTCCAATGCTAACATCATCATTGCTTTCTATTAAGAAAACTTTTGAATTGCTTAGTCATAAGTGCAATATCTTCTTCATCCTTTGGCATTGATTGATCACTCTCTATCCACATTAACTTTTAAAACTATATTTCTCTCTTTCCTTTTGTACCATGTATCATTCTGTCTTTGATTCTCTCTTTGCTCATAAGTAATAACTGATCCAAGAAGATTCTCAATAGAATATACATTCAGATCTTTAGACTTAGTTATGGCAATTATCTTTGCATCATAAGCAATATGAAAACAACGTAAATTTTATTTACTTTTTTTTTTAATTTGTAAGTTTTCTACCTAAAGCATTCAATGAGGTAAAAATTTTAGTAAACCTTGTATTCATATAAAAAATTAACTCATTTGGTTTCATTTGAAATGGTTCATAGTCATGTAATAAAATATTCAAATTTGCTTATTTTATCTCATTTGTTCCTTCATAAGTTATACAAAGCTATCCAAAATTTCCTTTCAAGTTTTGGAAGTAGAAAAACTTGTTTAAATATTTTGCATTTAATTGTTCTAATTGTCTTTCTTTTAAAGTCCATTCAGTAAATGGTATTTTACTTTTAATGCCATCAACAATTTTAACTGGTTTAGTATAACCAACATGTACTAATATCTACATGTGATAGTCAAGTGATTACAAAAAAGTAGATGTACAAGTTTTCTAAAAATCAAAAGAAATGTTATCAAATAAAGGTGGGCTAGTGATCAAATAACCTTCAGCATTATTTTAGTTTCCAAAATTAGCCATGATCATTTTTAAAAAGAAGATTAAACCTTAATTTTTGAAATTGGCTATGATACAACTTGAAAGTTCTTGTAGGTTGTTAGACCTTATAGAACTATCCCAAAGCTAACCAAGCGGAGGTATTAAAAAATTTTCTTAGATATTTAAAAACCTTTTTTAAGATCTTGTTAGGAAGTTAAGCCACTAATCCTGAAACATGCAATTGTTTAAAGAAATAATTACCATAGATGATTTTTCAACCACAAAATTATAAATATAGTAAAATAAAAAAGCAAAAAAATAAAGGTAATAGAAGAACAACAAATTTTATAGTGGTTTGTTCTAACTGGACCTACATCCACTTTCTGGATACTCCTCTAAGTATTACACTAAACAAAAGTGACTTTCCTTTTACCTTTACAGCAAGGTGGAGAAGCCCTTAGAAACTATATTCCACCAACCCAGTGCGGCTTAGAACCATCACCTTTTACACTTTTCAAGTATTGGCAGTGTACTATCATGTCCTTTTTCACCCTTTTGGTCAAGGCAAAGAATCTTCACCTTTTATACTCTCTAAGTGATGGTAGCATACATTCATATCCTTTTTCACCCTCTTAGTGAAGGCAGAGAAATGTCCCCTTTTACACTCTCCAAGCGATGGTAGTATTATAAGTGATGGTAGTATACCTTCACATCTTTCTTCACCCTCTTTGTAAAGGTAGAGAACTTTCATCCAATCTTGAAGATCTTCTCTCAAGAGCATCCAAAGAAGTAGGGTTGAAATTTGAAAAAACTAAGATATCCTCACTTTGGGCAACTTTATGAATCCCTCACAAATCCCCTTCAATAGATCTCTCACTTTTAACATACAAAATCTCTCTCAAACACTCTCTCAAAATGTCACTCTCAAGAAAAAAAATCAAAGCAAAGGATGTATGAGACAATTTTTAGGACTCTTATATCAAAATCATGTGAAAACCATCCAAAATTAGGGCTTCATGTTTAGTTATTGAATTGCCATACAATAACTAAACAATCATGGATTATCTAGTATGAATAGTTCAAAAAATTAGGGCTTCATTTGATATGATCTGGTACAAACCTTTTTTCATACAGTGTCAGTCATCTGTATGAATTCACATAGTACATTACGAACAATTTAAAATGGATTTGTTCGTTTAGTGCAATCTAGTACAAACCTTATTTTGTACAATGTCAGTTAGATATATGCATTAACATCATAAATTACAAGCAACTAACAAAATGAACGTGTTTGTTTGATACAATATGGTATGAACATAATTGAATACATAATTAGTCATCTATATTAGTTCACATTGTACTGTACGAATAGCTCAAAAATCAAGATTTTCATTCAGTACAATATGGTATAAATATAATTTCATACTCTATTATTCATATGTACGAATTCACATCATATAGTATAAAAGGTTCAAATATTCAAGCCAATATTTGATTAACTGTATTCTGGAGAAAAATATGTCAAATCATACAATAAGATTAGATATCGTACAGTATGATTAATTTAAAAAAATATCACTCTCCCCCTGTGTGTGTGCACAGTTACCCAATTATCATCACACTTACTCAAACTTAAGAAATAAAAATAGAGATATACAAACTCTATTATATGAAATCCTATTCTACCTTATCTTAATGTCTTCAGCAATCTAGAGTAGTATATGATTTCTCTAAAACATTAATACACACAAAAACAAACTATAGTATCCAATATATGCTAAGAGAAATAATAAGATCATAACAATAATACTTTGTTATCATCAAAAATCATAATCTTAATCTTGATTCCTGATATTGAATAAGGTGGACGGGCTATTGAGTAACCATCTGTAATGTTATAATTACCAAACTGGGTCATTGAACGTTTTTTTGAAAACTTTTCTAAAACCTTATTTTTGAAACCCTCTCTGATGCCACTTAAAAGTTCGAGGAGGTTTTGAGACCTCAATGAACTAGCCCAAGGTACACCAAAAGGGGGTTGAATTAGTTTTTCTAAAAAAAAAAATCATAAGCAGAAATACAAATTTTTTTTTGTGATTTTTAAAAAATTAAAATGAAGAACTTAATCACCCTATGTGGAAGCTAATAAACTTAACAATAATTATATTAATGGTGAAAATAATTGAATCAACTCAATCTAATAACAACCACAAAATTTCAACCAAGCAATTATTATGAAAATAAATTACAAAAAAGTAAAATATAGAAATTAAAAAATAGGAAGAGCACACCAAAATTTTAAAATGCTTTGGTCAACCTTGACCTCCACTCCCCAGAGTTCTCAGCTCTGGGAATTGCACTAATAAAAAGTGACTCTTCTTTTGCTCCCCAACAAGACGAAGAAACTTTTACATATTCACTTTCACCAAATCTGATGTTGAAGTGTTGAAATCTGTGTCACCTCTCTCAATAATGGAAACAAATGTTGAATCCTTTTTCTCCCTCCTGGAGAAAGCAAAGAACCACAAATCCTTTTTCTCCCTCCTGGTGATGTTAGAGAACCAAAATCCTTTCATAACAAGAGAACCTCAAATCCTTTCTCTATCTCCTTTAGAAGGCAGAGCATCTTAGGACTTGACCTTGAAGCCCTCTCCCAAGAGAGCCATCAAGAACTCAAAAAAGCCATAGGAGTAGCAAGGTTGTCTTATGACAATAGTGCGATCCCCTCTCACTCCTTCTCCCTCATGCTTAACCTTACTTTATCCTTCCTCTCAGACCTTGGTTTCTTTCATAAGCTTCTCTCTTAAAGTACCTTCAATAGTCACATAATCCTCTCCTCATTGTTAAGAGAATCTTAAAGTTTTGCTAAATTATTAGGCTTGAATAAATCCTAAAAATTCAATTTAGTCATCACTATTCAGACAATACGATTTGAGTTCGTACAATATGATCAATTTAAAAAATTAGACTTATCTAGTATGATGTAAATAGCTATTCATATGAACTTTTCAATTTTTTAAACACATATAAAGTACAATCCAAAGATTGTACAGTATAATTTGTTAGCTATCTCTCTATTTTTACAAGATGAATCTCAGGGTGATTAGAAATTATCTATGTCAATCTTTTTGTACAAATATCATCGTATAGTACGATTAGTTCATTTCAAGTAGGTCGTCCAATAAAATATGAATATCGTACAATACAATTAGTTTGGTACAATCTTTAGGATGACCAAATTTCATCTCTGTCAATTATACAATATAATCTTCTATTATTAATTAAACCATAATTTAATTGACAAATTATAGGGATTAATTTAAGTAAGATTTCAAATTTTCATATAGCACAAATCAGATTATATAATAACATTAGTTCAAAAATTAAATTTTAAATTTCTTTTTTAATTTATCCGACGGCTAGGGTTTTCAAATTGTAAAAAATCATACAGTGCAATTAGTTCATAGAAACTAATTATTCAATTAGTTATTAAGCTCATTCTTTCTATATTGACCGTATAGTATGATTGTTATTTATACATTACGATTAATACAAAAACTTTATCTCACTTCCCCTCTATATGTGTGCACGATAACCCAATTTATATACTCTAATATGGCCGAACTAAAGTAATACAAAATATTAAAAATAAAATTACATATTTGGTTTACTTGACATTCCTATTCTACCCATTCTTAAGTTTTCAATAGCCTTGAGTAGTGCATGTCTTACTTTCAATGTTAGAGCTCACAGATAAAAAAAATATCTAAAATATTTAATAAAAAAATTTATAATTCAATCAATAATCTTTTTATCATCAAAATCACAAACTAGATATCCTGGATAGCAACACTTCTTATCTAGGAGCTACTAACATAGTTAAGTAAAAATTTTATTTATCTAAGAGTCAGTACCTCATTCGGATTTCAATCTATCTTTTTGAACAAAAATGGTAATATTTTTCCTCCATTGATCAAGAATTTTGGTCTTTGGGAAGTATCATGATCATCCAATAAGAAGGGGTTCAATTTCTTCAAATGAACGATTTGAACACCTATGGATTCTAACAACTGATTGCAGAGTTGATCATTCGGACCTTTCAATTCATAGATGTGGATCTCGGACCTATGAATGGGGATATTCCCGATACTCACAAAGAATAGTATATGATATCCTAGTCAAGTATAAATTTTATCTATTTGAGAGATGTTACCTAATTTATATTTTAACCCTTCTTAACTAGGAGTCGCTATCCTTGTTAAGTATAAATTTTATCTATTTGAGAGTTAATATTTCATTCAGATTCCAATCTTTCTTGTCTAGCAAATGTTATCCTACTCAAGTTAAAATCAATCTATTCAAGATCCACTATCTCATTCAGATTATCAATCTCTTGGATTCAATTGATTACTTCGGTCAATGCCAACACGTGTGATTCACTTTTAAGTTCATCACACTTAATGAAGGTACATTTGTTAACCTAATTTTTGGATGAGGTCTATGACTTAAATAAAAATTTAATATCTATACATCAATCATTAAACCATTCTTCAACCTTTAAATTCATCTCGTCACTATGTTTTGGCATAGTGATCCAATCATTGACATCAAAATCATCACTTAGCAATCACCCTTGATTGTCATATGATCATCTGATCTATCACATGATAATCACCAAATGATTGTTAGTGATATGATCATTGTAAAAACTAGATTTCATTTAATCATTAATCATTAGTGATTAATTCAAAACCTAAATCAAAATCAAGCCCTAAATCTATCAGTTGATTTTCTCTAGTGATAATCTGTATATCACATGTTCAATCATTAAGTATTCGATAAGGATTGAAGAGGGCGTAACGGGCGTAGCAAAGCATAGATGAGGTGATCTTGACATTTTAACGGAGCTTTGGAGTTCGGTGGATCTCCGTCGGCCTGGTACAGCCGACGGAGTTCCTCGGTTGGTTTTTTGCGTAGATGGTGATTTATGTGGTGAAGTTTGTTAGGCAGAGGTTCGCTTTCAGCCCATTTTTGCGGAGGTGAGGCAATCTCCTTGGCGTTCTTGGAGTTATTAGCATCTTTGGCATTCTTGTGGAGATATTACTAAACCTTCTTGGTGTTCTTGGAGGAGACGAGGCGATCTTGAAGCTTTATCGAGGCTTTGGAATTTGGTGGATCTTTGTCGGCTAAGTCTGACAAAGTTTCTTGGTTGGATTTTTGCATGGAAGGTATTTTATGCGGAGAAGTCTGTCAATCTGAGGTTCTCCTTTGGCCTGTTTTTATGGAGGCGACCGATTTGAAATTGATTTTGGCGGAGCAATTCCTAACAAAGGTTCTCCGTTGGTTTGATTTGGCAACCAGTTGTGTTTATTACATTGGTTTTAGAGTCTTGATGGAATTTGGTGAGGCTACCAATCTGAAGGTGTTTTTGGAGGAGGTTTTTCATTGGCTCGTCATTGCTTATAGTTTTCTTTGGCTGAAATTTATGCTTTGCTTAATTTCAGTTTTATGTGTGGTTTTTGGAGTTTGGAGTTATTCTGGTGTATTGGTTGTCTTGATTCCATATTTGTTTTAATTGTGTTCTTGGTATGTGATCGATTGATGGTCATAAGATCGATGGTGTTTGGGTGTTTGGATGGCAAAGGTGGATCTTTCTATATTAAAGAATTGTTTTCTTATGGATTCTTGAAGGCTCTTGGATATGATGTTCTTCTGTTAGTTTTGGTTGTGGAAAGAAGAATCGGTTTCTCTTTCTCTATTAAGGGAAAAGTTATGTTACAAGCAGATTTTGGTATGATTGCCACTGGTTATGCAACTATGTGGAAGGCTTTGTCTATTAAAGACAGAGATATTTTAGTGATTGATTTAAAGTTATTTGGTTCGTTTATGGAAGTTTGTTTGGTTCCTCCTAGAATTATTAGAACTAGCTTTAATGTTGTGGTTGTTGTTTGGACTCTTGATGTTGGAACTGGTGTTATTGTTTCATTGACTTTGTTTGGATCGTCCAAGGTGTTTGTCATTGGATGTAACATGGTGGTTGTTGTTGGTGTTGGTGGAATTTTTAAAATAGGTTTTGAAAATTTTAGTTTTCTTTGGGAATTTTGAAATTGAGATTTAATTCTAATTCTAGAAGTCGAATCAACTCGCTCGGAAAAGTATATCACCCTGAAAGGCGAAAATAAAATTCCACAACGATGTTCAGGCTTAGAATTATGTAATTCGTCTTGAATATCATGGCTAGATTCTAAAGAGAACTCGACACGGCCCCGAGGGGACGAGGTAGAGTTCAACTAAATAATCTAGTTATGATACTCAAGGAGTATGATTGCCGAATTCATATCCAAAGCCTTTTCAAAGAAGGATGTATCTCCCCAAAGGGAGGTATCACCTTTCAATGATAATTCTTCTAATATGATAACGACAATAATTTTTTACTTTTCCCAAAGAAATCTAAGAGGGTTTTTTAAAAAGATTAATTTTGAAATCAGGTGTGTGGGGTTCCAAATCTCCTACGAGCGCAAGCCCTCGTAGTTAATTACATCGTAGGGAGACAGAGTCCCCTACGAAAACTCTCGATTAAAATAAGAACGAAATTTTGTTAGATTTTCTAGGAGTGATATAAAAAAAAATGAATATAATCTTTTGGAAAATCAAAGGGGAGTGGATCAAAATTGAACAATTATTAACAGAATCAAAGGAAGAGAGGTAGGGGACACTTTGAGATTCCAGAACCATCCGGAAGTGTCCCAACTTAATCTAAGTGTTGGGCTTTACATTTTAGGATTGAAAGGAAATTTAATTTGATTTGACATTCCAAAAGGGCATCCTTTCCTCTTTGGAATCCAAGCTTTGGATCTATGTATCCCATCTCAAAATTAACTTTCACAACACTTGACAATTATACAAATTACATTTACATCAAAAATAAAATCTAGATTCACCTGCAGGGTTATCCTAAGCAGTTAATAAATAAGAAGCAATTATTCCCAAGCAGTTATATATGTGCAAAAAGGAAGTAAAACACACTGGCCACGCTCTTTTTATTTGGGGGCTTTAGCAGCTGAAGCACCTATGCAAGCATTTATAATAATTAATATTTATTATTAACTTAGCCCCCCTTTTTACTGCCCTGCATGAGCGTGGCCACCTGCAAAAAACTATGTGAACATTCAAATCGTACCTAACCTAAAGGTAATCTAGTTGCCAAACACATCAATCCATCCACAGAGTGCAGAAAAGTAAGCAGACACAGCAAAGCAATTTCATCCACAACATGCAGTAAAAACCACGAAAAATCTAGAACACAGCAGTAAAGTAAACACTAGCCTAACCTAGATCTAGAGTTAGTTGTCCTAGCACATCATCTAAAGTGTGTGTAGAAGGTCGTGTGGCAGGGGTAGATCCTAAGGTGGGTGATTAGTTAAAGTTATCTAAAGTTTTGGATTTGTTAAGGCCTAAAAGGGAGATTTAAGTTAAACTTTAAATATTAATAAATTAGGAATTTTAGTTAAATGTATTTTAAGAGTTAATTGATTGCTACCTTTGTTTCACACTGAGGCTGTGAAGTTTATTTCACCTTCCTTGGGGCTAAGCTAATAGCCTCGTAGGCCTGGGTTACCAGTAGCAATCGGTGTTAATTAAGTTATTTTAAATAGGTTGGAATTAAAGGAGTAAATTAATATTAGGGGAATTAATTACTGATTTTAATGGGTTGGTTGAGAATTTTAATGACCTATTAAAAGGATTTTAGAGTTTAGAAAAATTAATGGGTTTTAAAGGATTATCCGGATACATTAACTAGGGGGTAAAAACTTGACTTTTAAAATTAAAGTTAATCTTAAGGGTTTAAAATTTTTAATAAATACTAGACCTAATTATGATTTGTTAGACAGGTAGTACACTCAATTTGGAGTTTTCTATGAAAAGTTATGATTTTTAGAAGTTCTGGCCCGTTTTGACCTAAGGTCACCTAAGATGTTGAGTCCTTGGTTTTAACTAAATTATGGAGGTTTAAAGTTTTAGGGAATGATAGATTATAATTGAAGTCATTAACTACTAAGTTGATTAATCAAAATTTTTCTATAATTAACAGTGAATTTTAGAAATTTTACACATTCGTAGGGATTATTAAATTACTACGATTAAGGGGTCTGCTTAAGGGTTTGAACCAAAATGAGCCCTAAACTCCTTGGGATAAATTCCAAAGGTCATAAATGACCCAAGAACAGATCAACAAGTGTTTATAGCTCTTTTGGGATTTTTTAGGATTTTTAAGATTAATCAAAATTGGTTAAACCCTAATTACCTAAGGATCAAGCTAGGACAAATCTTGGAACCAATTTGAGAGGATTTCAATTCTTATTGGTTAAGGGATTAATTAAAGACAATTAAGGACATTTTAATGGATTTTACAAGCTAAGGATGGTTCATTATCAATTAATCAGGGTTAAGGCCATTTCTAAGAAGGATTTTTTTTTTAGGCTCCTACTTGGGGAACCAAATGAACTCCAAATTTGATAAAATTTGGACCATAGGATCACCTGACCCTAAGGACTAAACCCACCAAATTTGAGCTCGAATGGAGTACTCTAAGGTGGTTAACCAAACCACCCAAAGGTGAGCTCTAAGTCACCTTCAAATCACTATGGGGGTCTATCCTAGGCTTGGATTGGGGAAAAATCAAGGGCTCTACAATCCACATCCTACACATCATCAGAATACCAAAAATCACACCCTAAATCCAATTGGATAGGTCTATATCCCCTTTTGAATTTAAGGGTCAAACCATGACCCTTAAACTTAAAAATTAGGGAGAATGCCCTTGAACAACTTAAAATGGGGAGATAAAATTTGGACATGTCAGAAACATGTCCAATTTCAATCTCCTAAAATTCCAGACCTGGTGGACATGTATTTAAAAGTAATTAAAGAAATACATAAAATGCTCAAATTGAAATTAAGCCTAAGATTGATCTAACCAGGGTCTGGAACCATAGGGCTTTTATAGAGCTCCCTGAGACATTTCCAATGAGCCTAAGAACACCTAATTTGGACAAGTGTGCATGGAGTTATTAATTTTTTAAGTTCCCTTGAATTTCTGGATTTATTAATCCGGCAATTACACAGTCAGCAGCCGTTGACACGCGCTACGCGTCGATTCGCCAGACAATGATTGGCGCTAACGGTTAACGGCCGGGTTAAGCATAGTCGTTGGATGGCGGATCGAACGGCTGGGATTAACAGTGCTCCGATACCACGGGATTTAATTCGAGCCGTTGATCGAGATCAACGGCTGGGATTTCGTCTTCAACCTCCCACTCGTATCCGAGACCGCAGGGCTTCTCCGGCTTGATCCGGGCGATCCCGCCGGTGAACTCTGATGAAATTTCACAGGGAGGATCAGGATGGTGGGAACCTTCAATCCAACGGTGGAAATCCGTTGGGGTGAAGGTTTCCTTCACACTTGACCAGACTACCTAGCTAGGGAGCTCGGGATGGAGAGATTACCGCAGAGAAGGCCTCAACGAATGAGCTTCTCTATCATGAAGCTTTAGGGGATGGTGGCGAATAGTTCTCCTTCAGACGTCGGGACCGGAGGTGCGACTTTGAGCGGGATGTCGAAGGCTTTCACGGGCGCTTGCTCGAACGGAAGGAGGGATCGATCTGGGAGCTCGGAGTAAGTGTCTGGGAGTTTGAAAGAGTTCTTGGAATCGATCGAGAGAGAATGCCAATGCTTCTGGAGGTCTGGCGAGCTCAAGGGTATTCGGCCACCTTTCGGGAGCTTGGACGGCCGGGATTGAGCTGGAGAGGGCTCGGATTGCTACCAGGTGGATGATGGCGACGTCCAGGGGAGATCGTGGGGATCAAACCGATGGACAGTAGTCTTGAGCCAGGAATTTTCTGGGGGGACCACCGGAGCTCAAATTCCATTGGCCCCGACCGCCGCCAGCCATAGTCTTGGTCGGGTTGACTGGGGGAGGCCGATGGGGACATGCTGGAGCCAAGGGTGGAGTCAATTTAGCTTGGGGAGGTCTGGATCAGACTGGTGGCTGGATTGGACCCAAACCTGCTCGGTTCGAGTCAAATTGAGCTCGATCCAGATCAAGTCAGACCTTGGGTTTAGTATGGGAGATAGGTCTCGGTCTGGTGCACCCAATACAGGTGACAATTGGATCCAATTTGGTCTGGGTCAAAAGTTGGCTTGGGTTGATTCAAATCTGCTAGGTTCGGATCGATTTGGGCTCAACCCAGGTCAGGCCAGACCCTGGGCTTGATGTGGGAAGTGGGTTTGGGTCTGGTGCACCCAATGCAAGTGGTAATTGGGTCCAATTTGACTTGAGCTGGAAGATAGCTCGGGTCCAAGTGTTTTTGGCTACTTTGGGTTAGCCTAACTCTTGACCCAAGTTAGCCCAAGGCATGGGCTGGCTGGAGGAATGATTCAGAATGGGCTCAAAATTGGAGGGTAGCCTCTAGAGACATGTCTTATCACTTTGTAAGTGATAGAACATGAATCAGAGGCCATTTGACTGAGTTTTGAAATGTTTGAAAAATCTTTGAAAAAGGTCCTTAGGACAGGAACTTAAGACTTTGTATTTGAGTCTGGATTTTTGGATTTGGATTGGATTTCAAGTTTGAATGATTGGAGTATCCAATCATCTACAATCATGTGGTGATTGTTAATGACTGGATAGGGTCAAAGCTAGATCAAAGGTGGAATCAAAGTCTAAGTTGAAATTTGGATTCTCAAGTGGATTGAATCAAAGTTTGGGTATGTTTGAAATTTGAATTAATTGGGATTTGAGTTGAATGAAGCTTGAGATTCAAATTAATCAAGGGTAGGAATTAAATTGAAGTTGGAGTTGATCAAAGGTAGGAATTGATTTGAGGTTGAAGTTGATCAAGGGTAGGGATTGATTTGAGTCTAGATTGATCCTAAGATCTAGAGGGGTTCTAAGATCTAGGGTCTAAGGGAATCCTAGGCTCTAGAATGGATCCTAAGGTCTGGCTCTAGGAAAGGGCCTTAAGATCTAGAGTAGATCCTGGGATCTAGAATTAATCTGGGGTTTGGAAGGGCCTTAGTGACCTCATACAAAAATGAGGTCAATAGTTGGTTGCATTGAGGTTTCAACAGTTTCTACGATTGATTGGAGCTCGTTGATCGCAAAGGATATTGATGGCATTCCTTTTGATGTTTTGGATAATGTTTTAGTTGTTCTTTTCCTTGTAGTAGTTTGTTATTGGTTTGGTCTTCTTGTAGGTTTATTTTTCCTTTTTAAAATTATTGTAATGAAATGTGGGATCTTTACTAGATTTCATTTTCTATCTTTTGGGAACTCTGGGATACTAACCAACCTTTTAGGTTGTTTCAAAATTTGGTGTCCCCATCACCCCAATGGATTTAAAATGGGATTTAATGGATCGCATATCCATTATGATAGTTTTATAGGGCTTGTTTGTTCTTTCTCGTTTGTAATAGTTGTTCTTGTTTTTAATGCAATCTGCATTTCTTAAAAAAAAAAAAAAAAAGACAAGGTTCTATTTTGTTATTTCTACAAGTTGCCTATAAACATAAGAGTTCATGGAATAAAAATTAGCGTTCACTCTAAGTCTTACAAAGAGTAGTTTAGAGTTGAATGAAAAAGTGAGAGTTAAGATAAATTATGAATTGGTGGATGCAAAGAGGCCTATAACCTGGTAATTAAGAATAATTTGGTGCAGGATTCATGAAGGTGTGATGTGGACACTTTTAAAATGATGGTATGCAGACTCATCCCCAATTGTTTCAAATATGTCATCAATAGGACGACAAGAGGAGAAGCAAACAAGTTCTCTTTCGACCATCCATAAGGAATGTTAAAGCTAGGAATATAAGAGGATAGTAGTTTAGAGATGTGTGATTTAATCCTTCAATTTTCCTTCCTTTTATAAGTTTTAATAGGTCGTACAGCATAATTGTAGATCATAGAGTATGATTAGAAGAAGTTAAATCATCTAGATGATATGTCAAAAAAAATGGTCAAATCATATAGTACAATCATGATCGTATTGAATGATCTTCAAAAAAGTGTTCATCCAAAGGAGTCGTCTCGTATGAACTTTCATTTAGGGTTTGTACAATACGAATAAGTGTTCATATTGTATGATTGCAAAATTAATATCATACCAGCAAATTTAAATTTGTCCAATGGCTACAAACTTGTGGATTGTACAATATGAAGAGGTGGGTGTATATGTAATTAGTAATTATTAATCAGATCAGGATCGTTGATTACAAAAGTGGTGAGGATGTACAGAATTTGTATATATCATACATTATAAATGAGATTAGTATAGTATGATATGAATTTTTTTATTATTTTTTTTTTTTGTGTGTGTGTGATAATCAAGGAACGTTTGTTAACTAGTAACATAAAAAAAAAACAAAAAAAAAACAAAAATAAATCAAGAAACTTAAAAAATATGGAAACACCCAAACCATATAACTACACATGTTGTTGATCGTATAACCCAAATCAAGTATGAATATAAATAACACCTAGTATAGTACTTAGTGTGCTAAAGGTGTCATAGTTTAGGGTTTTGGTGGAAATTTTTGTCAATTGATTTTCAAATGCTACATGATGTCGTCTATATTTCCCTTGGCTAAATGAATTCTAATGGAATGATGTATAGTATCTATATACTTTATATGGGAGTATTGAATTGGATTCTTATAAATACATATGGTACTAGTATTATCACATATGATTGGGATAATGCCTACAATGAGTCCAAGGTCAAGAATTTATTTATTTAGCCATAAGACTTGAGCAACACAACTTCCTACAGCTGTGTTGGGCTACTAAGTTTTGCTTCCTAGTTGACAAATAAACTAATAATTGCCCTATAAATTGACAAATTCCAGAAGTATTTTTTTTTTCTATCTATTTTATACCCTACAAAGTCTGAGTCTGAATATCATATAATTTTAAATGAAGAGTTATGCCTAGAATACCATATAACTAAGTTTTGGGGTACCCATAAGGTATTTAAGGATTCTCTTAACTACTATCATATGGGATTATTTTGGATCAGCTTGGAATCTAGCATAATGATAAATACTAAATATTATATCACATATACTAGTAGTTAAATATAAAAGTGATCGTATTATTCCCCTATACTTTTTGATCTACTAATTTTCCACTTACATCTTTGTCTAATTGAATGGTAGAGCTCATGGATTCATTAATTTCTTCAACATATTTCATCACATACTTCTTTAAAATTTTTGTGAGGTACTTACTTTGACTAAGAAAGGTACCATCATCCCTTTACTTCACAGTTAATCTAAGAAAATATGTAAATTCTCTATTGACCTCATTTCTGTATGAGTTTGTTAGGACCTACCTAGGTTCCCCTCTGATGACCTAATGATTAGTAGGTGTCCACTTTCAAACATATAAATCCCAATAAAATTTTAATCTATATTTAATCAAATTCTAACCCACCCTTCCAATTCAATTTTTAACTCCAAACTCTAGTTCGACCATCAATCAACCTTCAATTAACCTTCAAATCCCATCCAATCAATCTCAATCATTTAATTGACTGAGATTAAAATGGGTAGTTCAAACTCAGTCATTTAAACCCAAAATCCAAACCAAATCAAGAATTCCAAACCAAATTCTAGGGTTAAGGACCCAGGTTTCCTAAACCCCTTTCTAGGTGATTTCCAGTCCCTTGAAATCTTGTCAAATGACCTCTAATTCATGATTTATTAGTTTCATATTAATCAAGCATGTCTTATGGTCAACCCTCTAATTTTAAACACAATCTAACACTTCTAACCCCATAAACTAAATTGATTTTCAAAGATTGTAAAACCTTCAAATATTTACAATCTATGCCACTAGAGCCTCAACCTTATAGAATTTGGCCTTGGGGCTTTTCCCAAGACCTTTGACCTTTCCCATGACATTTAATATGACATGCTATCTATTAAACTGCACTTTGATGGACCCACTTTGACTCAGAGTTAATTAGGTGTCAAAATGACCAAAATACCTTTAAATAGAATTTTTGGACTTTTCCCCAAAACTCAACATGTCACTTTAAAATAAATCATTAAAACCTCTTCCAATGCATCCTAAACATCATTAAAAGTGCAATAGATCTAAACCGAGGTCTTGGTTTGACCAGGCTAACCAAAATGCCCCTTAAGGATCCAAATGGTCATTTCAACCCAAATGGCCATTCCATTATATGGGAGCACGTCTATTAGTCTTAAAACACTCATTTGAACTTGTTGGACCCAAATCCAACCCATGGTTTTATTAGGTTGACCAAGTCAACCATGGTTGACCAAATGAACCCTTAACCCAACATTTGTCAAATTAAATCATTTAATCAATTTCAAATCAAATCAAATACTTCAAATCATTTAATTGTACATTCCATACATGTCCAAAATTAAATTCAAGTCAAATCTCCTTAGGTTTGACTTGGTTAACCCATTTGGATTGGTCAAAACCCTCTCTAATTTCACGCATTTGATCAAAATTTTAAATCCTTATCTTCAAGCACTTAGCCACACATTTAACAAGCCAAATGCAATCCTTTGACTACCACACCACTCTCATTGACTTGTTCGACTAGTCAAATAATCAAACAAACTCTCATTTAAGCTTAGGTGGCCATGCCCCTTGGATATCCCAATCCCCCATCCAAATATTGCTCAAACCTATTTGAAATGGTTTAATTTCCTTCCCTAAGAGACCTTAATCCATCCCCTTCAACCAAGCTTTTCTTAAGTTTAGCTAAATGAAGAAAAAAGGGTGTAGTCCCCCTCCTTATGGACCAAGAGAGGTCCTTCTCACCCACTAGCTTTCCCCTTATTTGAGCAGCCTTTGGGACACTTGGCATCAATCCAAGACATCTCCAAATGAATCAAGCCCATCCAATTCAAAAGGAGGGGGTTAAGTGAAACAACTTGGCCTAAAACCCTTAGATTCCATCACATTTCAAAGAACTCCAGCTCTAGCAGCCTTCAACCCTCCAAAACACTTCTACAATCTTCTCCAACAATTTCCCCACCATCTTTAAGCATTCTCCCACTTTTTCCAAGCTTCAAATTGCTATTTCAGTGAGGAGAGAGATAAAGAGGGTTTTCATCATCAACTTTAAATTCAGCCACTAAAAGCTTTTGAGGTCTTCAGCAAAGTTGTAGATGACTTCACTAAGAGCTAAAGGAGCCTAAAATCTCAATAATCCACAGACTTGATTGTAAGTTATTCCAACTTTTAGTTAAATTTCAATTTGAAACTTCTCAATATTTTCATTGCATGGAGCCTCTAAACTCTAGGTAATGAAAAGATTCACTCCCATGAGTCTATATTTAATTTTTTGTTAAACTTGATTAGGTATTTTTGAAGTTATGAGCATTTGATTGTTTAGTTCAATTTTGAACAAAAATAGACTGGATCAACCACAGGCATCCGATTTTCCCCTTGATCAATATTGCACAGCTCAAGATAAGCAAGACCACATGTCGTTTCCCCTGGATTCAAACTCGATCAAAATAGGATCACGGGATGCCACATGGCTAAATCTCAATCGTTGGTTCAACTGACTGAGGGATTCATATAACGACATGTTTAAGTAGATGATTTAGAGCTTGGCACGTGTTAGGGCCGCACTATCGCACCACCGTTCATCCCAATCATTCCCAATGATTGGTTTGGCAAAGCTGACGACCTGATTTGACAAAAAATATTTAAAAATTTAAATTAATGCTCAAAATTTTTAAAAATTTACAAAAAAATCCATTTTTTACCAAATTGGACATTTTCAGTATCATTGGGAAGGCATTGAAGTGTATTATTTATTAAAATTAAATTTAAGTTATTTTGATTACTAATTTATGAGTTATTTATATTTATTCAAAATCCTTTTTTAGTAAATTTCTCACAATCCAATGGTAAAACTGAACCCAAATTTGGGTAGAAAATATTTGGGCATCTTAGGCATTCCTTATAATTTTATTAGTTCCAGATGCCCAATGGATTTATGTGGTGTGAATTTTCAAAGCAATGGATCAATTTTGGACCTAAAACTTTGAAAATTCATAACACTCCAAGTTTTTAGCATTATAATGTGAATATTTTGTGGTATGCTTGCATTAGTATCAAGGTTAGCTGGAAAGAGATTGAAACTTAATTGAACAGTAGTGACACCTAGGAAAAATAATCAAGAACCATGTCTAGTAAATTTAGAAAATTTCTAAAAAATTATACTCACACCCAATTGGGGTGAAACTTATAAATAGTGAACTTAGTACTTATATTCCAAAATTCAATACTTAACTAAAATTCTAGAAAACTCTAACTTGATTTATAAAATCAATCAACTAATACTTTAATACATAATAAGTACTCCAAAGATGAAGTTTTTAGGATAGACTACCTTGAGCTGCGGGGCTAAGTGTTCTAAGGAGGACCAATTCCTCGAGCCCACTATGATAAAGCCATAAACAGATTTAATGAAGTGTAAAACTTTAAATTTAACTGATTAATAATTAATTAACTAAATTTAAATTATTAATTTAACTACATCAACCTGGTTTGTACACATGACTACCTTGAGCTGCAGGATTATGTGTCTTAAGGCGGCCTAGTTCCTCCAGTCCACTATGAAAATGCTACGAACTGGTTGATGGAAAATCTATTCTAACTTAATCCTTAAAATTAGCAATCAACTAAGTTAATCAAAACTTTTATTCCTCTAATTTCAACAATTAAATTACTTAATTAAATAGGCTACCACCAGCTAGCCCGAGCCTACGAGACTATGCCACAAGGAAGATAAAATAAACTTTATGGCCCAGGTGTAAATAAAGGTAGTAATCATTTAACACTTAAAATACACTTTAAAATTAACTTTAAACACTAATATTTAAACTCAAATTTAAAATCCCCTTAAGCTTTCACTAAATCAAAAGATTGGGCAACTCTAATCATCTGTCTAGCTTAGGACACATCCCCGCAACACAACCTACTTCACACACTTTAGATTTTTTATTATGAAAACAAAATCTAGTTTTAGGCTAGGCTGATGTTTACTTTTTTGCAACTATTTGTTGTGTTTTCATGATTTTCACTGCATACTGATTAAAAGTTGATTGACTGAGTGTTTTTTTAATTATGTAATATGTGAATTTATGTGAGGGGCGATAGACTATCCTTAGGTTAGGAATGATCTGTTTGCTCCTTGGATTTTTTGCATGTGGCCATGCTCGTACATGGCATAATAAAGGGGCAAAATAAAGCTTTAAACTGACAAATTATCTTCAGGTATTAAAAAATGCTAAGCCCTCTTTAAATTAAAAGAGCATGGCCAAGCGTGATTGTGATTTAATTTAATATCAATATATAACTACTTTGGAAGATTTTAATTTTAATTATCTAGGATAAACATGTAGGCCATTTAGATTTTTGTTTTTTTGAGGTAATATAATTTAACTAGATTGAGTTGTGATATTAAAGCGTGTCTTTGAGTTAGAGTACTACATCCAACTTGGAATCTAAAGAGGAGAGAACATCCCTTAGGGGAGAGTTCTCTTCCATTTGGAGGTCCAAGTTAGGATAATTTTGAGAATCAAAAGAGAAAATAAAACACACCTTTGGAGAGGAGTTTCTTTTCATTTGGATATCAAAATTCGATGGATCCAAGGAGATCGTGGAAGGAGAGAATAAGAAGAAGTGAAGATAGAGAGTATACCACTCAAAGTCACTTGCATCACTCCTAGGATTAGAATCGATGTTGCTATCGGCGGTACCCGGCCACTTTTAAATTCAATAGACCCTGCGGTATATTATTAAGTGGAACTTACCACATGGACATTTAACTTATTTAATTTATTTAGTTAATTAATCTACATTGTTAATACTTAGAACTATTTTCTTTTTCTAGTTTTTTTACTCCATAGGATGACTAAATGAGTATATCCATTCTCTAAGCAATAACTCCTGATGTTTTTCTCTATCTCCTATGTCAATAAATTCTACTCATTGGGTAACCTCTACCTCTTCTTCTTCTTCCTATAACCTAATATCATTAGATTTATCATATTCATCAAATACAATATGGGTAAACTCCTCTACAACTGAGATCCTCTTTTTAAAGATCTTATAAGTTTCACCTATAGAGGAATGGCCTAAGAAGACTCCTTCATTATAATTAGGATTAAACTTTCATAGAGGAGATTTTCTATTGATAAGAGCATTTAAACCTAAAGACATGAAAATGTGAAAAATTAGGGTTCCTACTCTTAAGAAGCTCATAGGGTGTCTTATTGAGCTTTGATATAACATTTACCCTATTCAAAATATAACAAGCAGTATACACCGCTTCAACCCAAAAAATATTTATACATAGTGTAATAAGCTAATATAGTCCTAGTAGCTTCTACTAAAATTTTATTTTTCCTTTTAGCTATCCCACTCTACTGAGGGGTCCTAGGGGCAAAAAGTTATGTTTAATTACTAGCTCCTTACAGAAAGATTCAAACTTATCATTCTCAAATTCTCCAACATGATCAATATGGATAGTGGATATCAATAATCACATACCCAAAGATTTTCCCATCTAATATGGCTATACTAAAATGCCTAAATAAGTCCATATAAAACATTTATAGTGGTCTAGAGGTGGTGATATCCTAAATGGAATGAAATGATGATTTGAGTTATTTTTCAAATAAGCAAGCATCACATAGGTGGTCCTTAAAGAAATTTAATTTTGGTATGCCTCTAACTAAGACTTTTTAAGTTATCTTTCTAAAATTTTTCATGCTTGCATAACACAGTCACCTATGCTATAGATACAATTTATCAACAATAGTTATGAGATATAAGATATGTGAATTATCAATAAAAGTCAAATCATGTATGTAAATATTATTTACCTTTTTTTCCTTCTAAAATATTTTTTTATTCATACTAATTACATATTTAGTTGATAAAAATTTTATATCAAAGCCCTTATCATAGAGCTAGATAATGTTAAACATATTATGTTTTAATCCGTCTACTAACAAAATATTTTTATTAAAAAAAAAAAAAATTGAGTTACCAATCATACTTGAACCCACTACTTTTTTGGTGGTGTTATCTCCCATATTACCTTGCCTCCTACCTTTTCCTTCAGTGTGATAAATTTTTTTAAGTCTCCAATCATGTGTTGTGAACATCCACTATCCAAGTATCACATGCTATTACTAGGCCTTTTGTGGGAGCATCCCTACAAAGTTATCAATGGTTAGATTTGGGAACCCAAGTGAGTTTGGTTTCTACCTTATGCTTTGTTGGATGAGATAAATGCATGACACGTTATAATGCAAATGACTTTGGCCTCTATATTAGATGTGTTTTATGGTGTATAGTGTTTTATGGTGTATAGTGTAACTGCGAGCTATGTTTCTTAACATGCCATAAGAATAGAACCTGACACCAAGAAATAAATTCATTAACATATATGAGTGGTAGAGCCTCCTTTTAGGGATATGAGATGCATATTGTGTTTTGGGTTTTATCTATTATGCTAGTGTAGGTGGTGTTTTATTGTTTTAAAGTACATAAATTTTTACTCTCAAAAGCTCATTTGCACTCTTATAGCTTTCAACTTCAAATTTCAATGCATGCTCACTAAAGTCTAGTTCAGTTGCAAGTGTTTATAATTCCTTAAATGCATCTTCTAGCTCAACATTCTCAATTCTAAAGGATTAATGAGATTTATTTAATTCAAGATGCTTCTTTTTTAGTTCATCATATTCATCAAGTAATGATGTATTCTCTTTATCTAATAAAATGTGCTCAATTCTAAAATTTATCATGCTCCCTTTTTAATTTAGAAAATTTTGATTTTAACATTGCATGTTGTTTCTTTAACTTCCTATATGATTCATGCATTTTTTTTTAATAGCAAATAAATCATTATATGTAAGCTCACATCCCTCTTCATAGTCGGAGTTAAAAATAGAGTTATCAGCCATTAAATACAAATTTATTACCTACTCCTCAGGTTCTTGTTATGAAGAGTCTGAATGTGAATCTACTGAGAAACCATTTTGTTTCCTTTTAATCCACTTTTAGAAATTTATCTTCTCTTCACCCTTCTCCTTGGTAGGGTGAGTTTTCAAGTTGGGGCATTTGGATCTTAAGTGTCCTGGCTTCCTCATTCAAAATAATTCACATCAGATGAACTTTTATTAAATCTTCCTCCTTTTCCTTTACCCATTTTAAAATGGTGCTTCTATTTTGCTTCAAGATGCTCTTGAACTAACTCATCAAAAGGGTTATGTCATCATTGTCGTATGATCTTGAGCTATCAATGTCTAAGTTACAGGCCTTCAGAGCCCTAGTCTACTCTTTCCATTTCTCTCCTACATCCTATAATCCTTGGCTTACATTTTGTTCATATGAAATTAGTGAGCCAATAAGAATATTAATTGAGTATATTTAAATCTTTCGATTCACATATTGAAGTATCTTTTGCATCAAAACTATCAGGTAACCAACGAAGTATTTTATTAACTTTTTTATAGTTTGATAGTTCTCCAAGTAAAGAATGTAGGTATGTACTATTTGAGTAAATTTAGTGTACATATCAGAGATATTCTCATTTAGATTCATGTTAAAAAAATTCATAATCATGCAATAGTATGTTAAAATGAGATTGTTTAACTTCACTAGTTCCCTCGTAAGTAATACATAACTTATCCTATATTTTCTTTCCAGTAGTACACGTAGATACTCTCATATAGTCTTCTGATTTAAATGCACACAAAAAAATAATTTAATTATTTAGTATTAACTTGTATAAGATCTCAATCCCCATTGCTCTATTCACAAAAAGGTGTTTCAATTTTGATGTCATTCACAATTCTAAATGATGCAGAATAATCTTCTTATATCATATGCCACATGCAAAAGTCAATTGATTATAAAAATATAAACATATGAATTTTCTAAAAATCAAAGGGAATATGATCAAATAAAGGTGTACAAATTATTAAATAACCCTCCAATAAATTTTAATTCCCTAGGTGTGCCATGGATCTTTTTCTCAAGAATTTTTAAAATACTAATTTGGAGACCCGCTCTAATACCAATTGAAAGTTTAAATTTTTGGTTGCTAGATTGATTTCAACTACAAATGCACATTAAAAGGGGGTGAATTGGGGTTTAAAATTTCCTTTAAAATTTTCCTTTTGAAAATTTTATGATTTAATGAATAATTCAACAACACCAATCTAAATAAAAACTTTATTTTGACTTTAAGAAATATTTGCAAAGAAGAAAATATTTTTTTCATTTTTTTATTTCTAAATTTTTCTTTTTCTTTTTCTTTTTATTTTTTAGAAAAAATAGTATATTAAATTTCTGCAAAACAAAGAAGTCACATATTACAGTTATGCAATAAGTAAGATGCAAGAAATAAAAATTCAAAAAAGTAAAAGTAAACACAAGAACAAACAAACTATAGTTTTATAGAGCTTTGAAAAATCTTGACATATGTCTACTCCCCAAAGTCCTCTACTATGAGTATTACATTAACATTAGTGACTCTCCTTTTGCCCACACGGCAAGGTGGAGAAGCCCTTACAAATAACTTCTACCTCCTTAGTGTAGTGGAGTAGTTGAATCCCTTCCACCTTCCTAGTGCGGTGGAGTAACTAAATCCTTTTCACATCTTCGATGTGGCGGAATAGCTGAATCCCTTTCATCACTTCAATGTGACAGAGTATCAAGATCTTTCTCATGGAGAGACACTTCTTGGAGTTTCCCTTAAGTAAAAATACTTACCATGGAGAAAGAAGGTCCAAGATCACTGAGTAACTGTGTGTAGAAACCCCTCTCACTCACTCTTTTTTCCCATAAGAATCTTCTCTCTCTCTCTCTCTCTCTCTCTCTCTCTCTCTCTCTCTCTCTCTCTCTTCAAAGTAACTCCCCCTCTTCAAACCCTTCTTATAGAAGTTCATCCTCAAAAAAAGAGGCAAAAGAATCCCTAAGAAGAATTAGGGATGATATTCAAATAAAGGCTCCAAAACCCTAATTTTTTACATTAGTTATTTCGATTCATACATTATGACCCGAGATCATATAGTATAATTAATTTAAAAACCCATGTTCATCCAGTACGACTAAATAGTATCAGTACAATCTATTCAAACTTTGCATACTGATCTTGTAGTACGATCATTGGATCGTATGATATGATTAGTTCATTCTTTTCAAGATCATATAGGACGAATTTTGGGACAATTAAAAATTGTCTCTATGAGTCATTCGATATGATTTACATCGTATTGTAGGATTAATTAAAAAATCAAGGTTTTGTCAAAGATGATCCTTAGATGATCAAAGTTTATATCTACCAGTTATCCAGTATGATCAATATCATATTTTACGATTTACCATATTAAATTAAATATTGATTATATTGACTAATCACAAGAATGATTTAGGTAATATTTTAAATATTGTATGGTAGGAACGTGTTCGTACAGTATGATCTATTTAAAATTTAAAAATTAAAATTCTTACCTAAATTTGATTGGTAGCTAAGGTTTTTGATTTAAATTGATTGTCCTATGCAATCTGGTTCTTACAAACAATTAGTTCAAAAATATTAATTAATCTATTTACCATTTTAATTAATAATTTGAATATCTGATCATACAAAATGATCTGGATCGTATAGTATGAACTTCAGAAAATCTAAAATTCATGTTCTCACTCCCCCTTGTGTGTATACGGTTACCAAGTTAGCATACACCCTTACATGACTTTGACTCAAGAAATATAAAATTAAAGAAATAAAAATTACATACTTCTGCAAACTTCTTCCTATTCTACCTAGTATTAATCCCTAAATCTTCATTGCACCGTGTATTATGTTCATGAAATCTTAATTCACACAAAAATAGATAAACAATTTAGATACTAGGAGAAATAAAGAGACAATCATTAATGTTTGTTATTATCAAAATCACAAGCTTAGGATCCCATATTACAACACATACTTCTTATTGTGACCTTTATACTGTGATGAGCATGTTTAATTCAATACAATTTGCTTGATAAGATAATGAATGTTTAAAAATTTGACAATTTTTATGAACCTATATTTTGACTATTTGTAGTGAATGAATATTCTAATGAAAATTTCATTATTTTCTAGTTAACTTATTTTTTTTGGTAGTATGAACCTATAGTAATGATGATGGGAAGAACATATTAACCTCTCTTTGGTTGGTCTAGAGTTTTCTTCTAGGAGCTAAAAAATATCTTTCTACAATAACTTTAAGCACTATAGTTAAATTGATTGCCACAATAATTACATTTTAGCATGTAAACATATTATGAAGGATCTTATATAACCTTAAAAAAAAAAAAAACGAGACCACATAATTGCCTTGTGATAATAAACATGCCATTATTTTTTTAAAGAATATGGCTTATCAAGAATTGAGTAAGAGGTTGTCATCATGATATCATGAAGATTATTACTACTGATGATGGGCAGCTAAAGTGTTATAACATTAAAGGCCATGCTACTTTCAAATGCTTTAAAAAATTCATTTCATAATGAAAGTTAAGCCACATATTTCAATTAAGGTAGGATGTTAGAATAATTCAAATACTTTAATTTAAAAACTTCTATATTAATTAGGATACTTTAATGTCATGTTAAATTTCATATTAAGTAGGATGAAATGATTAAAAAGTTACATAATTTAAGATTATTTACATATAGGTAACTTATATTTAAATATTTCTTAAAAAATTGCATATTCTCTTTTATATTTATTTTCTTCCTATCCAGATATATTTAACCAAGTTTCCATTAAATGATCGTTACATCATTATGTCAATGCCAACCAGGGCATGGGTCCAAAATATATCAATACTTCTAAACTAAAGTCATCTACAACCATATAGGTGATTGTTGAGTCTAGTGAATAGGTTGTTAAACCTAAGTTAATGTCCCAAGGCTACCAAGAGGGGGGTGAATTAGTATTTTAAAAATTATCCCTATTTTAGATGAGTTGAACCGAAAATAAACTTTAATGAATTTTTATAAAAAATTTTTCAATCACAACTTTTTAAACAAAAAAATGCAGAAAATAAAAAGTAGTAAAAATAAACGACACAAGATTTATAGTGGTTCGGTCTAAACCAGATCTACATCCACTCCCTAGAGGCACCCTCTGAGTATTGCACTAATACCAATAGTGCCTCTCCTTTTGCACCCACAGCAAGGCGGAGAAGCCTTTACAAATACTCTTTCCACTACTACCCGGTGCGGCAGAGAACCGTTGTCCTTTTACACTATCCCCAGTGTTGGCAGAGAATTGTCCATCCTTTCACACTCTCCTAGTGTGGGCAAAGAACCCTTCGTCCTTTCACACTCTCCTAGTGTGGGCAGAGAACCCTTCTTCCTTTCACACTCTCCTAGTGTGGGCAGAGAACCCGATCTCCTTGACAGATCTCCTCATAAGAATTCTAGAAGGAAGAAAGAAAAGAGTGAAGTAATCTCAAATCACAAGTAGAAAATCTTACCTATGAACATCAAGCGAAGCCTTCATGCTCTAGTCATAGGAATCCTCCTTTGAATGCTCTCTCACTCTCTCTCCTTGACTCTTCTTCCAATAAGCACGAAGATCAATGAGCAAAAAGATTTCGTGGCAGTCAAATTTGGACTTTATATACGAAAGACAAGAAAAACTACCCAAAAATTACAAATTTTCAATTTTTTACGTAGTGGATCGTCCCGTACGATCCTGGATCGTCCCGGATGATTTCACTTAAAGTGTCGGAAATGATCCTAATGTATATTGGTATGAACTATGTTCATACACGATCATCATCCCGTACGAACTAGGTTTGTCCGGTACAAAATGGTTATTCCATAGGTCAGTTTCCAATCCCTGCAACACGTAACCAACTGGGGTAAGTCAGTTCGGTTCGTCCTGGGATGAACAAGTTTCATCCTGGACGATTTTAAACAGAGAGTTTCGTCTAGAGACGAAGGGTAATTTCATCCTGTATTATTTTAAACAGAGAGTTTCGTCTAGAGACAAACCATGCATTTTGTCTGGACGAATAATACAGAGTGAGAATCTCGAGACGTTCGTCCTGGGATGAATATTAAATTTGTCCTGGACTATTAGGACTTAGAAAAATTTTCTCCCTGCCTGTTCGATTCATTGCTCTTCCGAGGGGTTAATTGACATGATCGTCCCGTACGAATTAGGTTCATCCCGTACGATCAGTTCACAAAAATTGTTCCCCCAAGTGTGTGTGTTGTGATTTTTCACTCAATTACAATCACTCCCTCTCAATTCAAAACTTATAATTTACAAATGAATATTTACTAAATTTGATTTGAAGTCTTCATAGCTTGGAGTTGATTTTCCTGAAATGTTAGTACACACTAGAGCAAATCTTCCAAAAAGTGTTAGGAGATATATATACATAAAACAGTAATATTTGAAACTATCAAAATAATACAAGTTGTAAGAATATAAAACATGCAAATAGCAACTCTCTTAACAATCTCCCCCTTTTTGATGATGGCAAAATAATTATTGTTTGTATGATTCCAAAATCTAAGAATCTCCTAAACTCCACTGAATTTATGAATACATGAAAAATAAGGAGGCATAAATTTAAAAATTTTATTTTTTAAAAAAAAAATTATACAAAACAAGAAACATACAAAACACACAACTACAATAATGACAAACATAAAAAGGACTATCAAAAACAAACAATACAAACAAATAATTTCTCCCCCTTTTTGACAATAGCAAAAAGTGAAGAAGAAAAGAAGTCTTGAAATATAAGTGGAAGTATGAAATTCATTTGATAATTTAATCTTGAAAGTGATTGAAATAAGGTATGCAAATAAAATTAAAATATTAGAAAAATCATAGAATTTCATATAATTTAAGAAGTGATATAACATAGATAATAAAAAGAATTTATCAAAGGCATAAGTCAATTTAGACATTAAGATAAAGATGTGTGTGCTCTTAATCCTTTAGTCCTTAAGTTTAGGAAGATACCAAGGTCAGCCTTGGTGATTTCAATTTTCTTTTTGAAAATAAAAGAACTGATGACAGAATGGTCGGAGTTGAACGACATGTTTGCCAAAAAATAATGAAAGATTTCTCTGTTGTAGAAGTGTACTAAAGTGAGGATTCAACCAAATTGAGTAGAGGAAAACAAGTGCATTACCTTAAAAGTTAATTGTTTCTATAGGAGAACTCTATATAGGGTAATTTTCGCGGAGACAAACCTAGCATAGGATTCTTCATTGGCTTTAGAAAGGAAATTTTTAAATTTGTTTCTTGGTGGACCCTTAATCAAAGACTTTTGGAGCTTGCTAGAACTTGCCATTGAAAGATCTTAAGAGAAGAAATGTTTGAAAGAGATGTGTGAAAGTGACTGTTCAGTTAAAAATGCCGTCAATTTATGGAAAAATGACTGTTTGTACCAGATGAAATTTTCGTTCGTCCCGTACAAATTTGATTCATCCCGTACGAAAAAATTTCATATGGACGAACGAATGAATCAAAAAGAAACGGATTTTTGTAAACACACAACTTATAAAGCATCCTTTCGTACAGGCTTTTGATGAAAACGATCGTACAGACGAACACGTGTTCGTCCGGACGATCCAAATTCAATTCGTTTTAATGGCAGTTGAAAACCATCCCTCGCTATGAACTGACATGTGTTCGTTTGGACGAACCAAAGGTTCGTACGGACGAAGTTCATATTAAAATCTGTCTTATCCATTCAACTGATGCATTCACTCATCCTGTTGTTTGAAAAATATTTCATCCCGGATGATCGTGATGATCGTACAGACGAATTACATTAAAATTGCTCTTAAAACGGTTCAAAATCACACAGTTTATCATACTACACAAATCATCCCGTACGAAACATTTTCGTCTAGGACGATGATGACCACAATTTTACATTTTCACACTCAAAACAAAAACAAATAAAAACAAACAAGACAATACTTAAACACAGACTTTTTGAGAAGAAAATATCACATAAACAAACTAAAAAAACACAATGAACACAAAACAAAAATTATCAATGTTGCAGAAAAACATTTTTATCTAAGCATTTAAATTAATCACTCCAAGCCTTGTTCTTAATGTACTGAAAGTATCAAAGGCTAAAGGTTTTGTAAAAATGTCTGCAAGTTGATTTTCAGTAGAAACATAGGTAAGTTCAATTTCTCCCTTGGATACATGATCTCTTATGAAATGATGTCTTATATCAATGTGTTTGGTTCTTGAATGTTGAATAGGATTTTTAGAAATGCAGATAGCACTAGTATTATCACAGTAAATTGGTATAGTGCCTATAGTTAATCCTAAATCAATCAACTGTTATTTTAACCAAAGTACTTGTGCCACACAACTTTTTAAGGCAATGTATTCAGCTTCAGCGGTAGATAGGGCCACTGAATTTTGTTTTCTACTAGACCATGAAACTAATGAATTTCTAATGAATTGACATATTCCAGAAGTGCTTTTCCTATCCACCCTACATCCTGCAAAGTCAGAATTTGAATAATTAATAATTTCAAATGAAGAGCTAAACCTAGGATACCAAATTCCTAAGTTCTGAGTTCCTAGCAAATATCTTAAAATCTTTTTCACTGCTGTTAAATGTGATTCTTTTGGATATGATTGAAATCTAGCACACAAGCAAACACTAAACATGATATCGGGTCGGCTAGCAGTCAAGTAAAGTAAAGATCCAATAATCCCTCTAAATTTCTTTTGATCAATAGATTTTCCCTTAAGGTCCTTATCCAACTAAACTGAGGAACTCATTGGTGTACTAACAGGTTTAGCATTGTCCATTTCATATTTTTTGAGGATGTCCTTAACATATTTAGATTGGCTAAGAAATGTACCTTCCTCAAGTTGCTTAATGCTAAAGCCTAGAAAGTAATTTAAGTCTCCCATTAGACTTATTTCAAATTCACTACTCATTATTTTAGAAAAATCATCACAAAGATTTTTATTTGAAGATCCAAAAATGATATCATCAACATAAATTTGAACAATGAGTATATCCTTTCCAAATTTCTTCAAAAAGAGAATTGTATCCACACTTTCTTTTTCAAAAGATTTTTCAAGTAGGAAGGTGCTCAACCTCTCATACCAAACCCTAGGTGCCTGTTTTAATCCATATAATGCCTTTTTTAACTTAAAAATATGATTTGGATATTTTGAATTTTTAAAACCTGGTGGTTGTTCTGCAAAAACATCTTCTTCAATTACCCCATTTAAGAAGGAACTTTTCACATCCATTTGATATAATTTGAATCCTTTAAAACAAACAAAGGCTAGCAAAACCCTAATTGCTTCAAGTCTGACTACAAGGACAAAAGTCTCTTCAAAATCAATCCCTTCAATCTGATTATACTCCTTAGCAACTAATCTAGCCTTATTTCTAATGAGTACACCTAAGTCATTCATTTTATTTTTGAATACCCACTTAGTTCCAACAACACTTTGATCTTTTGGCCTTGAAGTTAATTCTCAAAATTTATTTCTTACAAATTAATTCAACTCCAAAATTCATCAGAAAGTGCTTGATCAATATTAGTGGGTTCTATAGTTGAAATAAAGACAGAATGATCGACTTCCTTGTTTAATCCACGCCTAGTTCTAACACTCTCACTAGGTTCACCTATAATCAATTCCCTTTGGTGGTTTTTAGAAAATCTCAAATCTCTAGGCAAAGATTTTTCTCTCTCCAAATTCTCTTCCATATTTTCTTCCAAGTTTAATCTATCAATCTTTTGGGATTTATCCTCAATCTCATCTTCATTAACATTTGGCTCTTTCAAATTTCTAGATTTAACAAATACAACATGTGTGGTCTCTTCAATTACCAAAGTTCTTTTATTGAATACCCTATAAGATTTTCCAACACTTGAGTATCCAACAAAAATTCCTTCATCTGATTTTGGATCAAATTTTCCTAAGGTAGATTTTCCATTATTATGAATGAACACCTTACAACCAAAAATATGCAAATGAGACAAATTAGGTGTTCTACCTTTTAGCAACTCATAGGGTATTTTATTTAATTTAGATCTTACATTCACGCTATTCAAAACATAACATGCAGTGCTAACCGCCTCAGCCCAAAAATATCTAGGAAGTGAGTATTCTGCCAACATTGCTCGGGTGGGTTCTATTAATGTTCTATTTTTCCTTTCGACTACCCCATTCTGCTGAGGGGTTTTAGGTGCAGAAAAGTTATGATCAATTCCTTTCTCCTTACAAAATTCTTCAAATCTCTCATTCTCAAATTCTCCTCCATGATCACTTTGTATAGAAATAATTTCACACCCTAATTTTCTTTGAATCCAAGTCAAAAATTTCTAAAATCCTCAAATGATTCACTCTTATAAAATAGAAATCTAACCCAAGTGAATCTTGAGTAATCATCCACAATAACAAATCTGAATACCTTCCCTCCTAGACTAATAGTTTCAAAAGATCCATGTGTAAAATTTCTAATGGTTTAATAGTCCTAAGATCCTTATTGGACTGAAAATATGACTTCACCTGCTTTCCTAATTGACATGCATCACAAAAGTGGGCCTTAGTAAAGTCTTGTTTTGGTATACCTCTTACTAAATTCTTTTGGGTAATCCTCCTAAGGTTTTTCATGCTAGAATGACAAAGTCTCCTATGCCAAAGCCATGACTCATCAGAAACAGTTTTCAAATAAAAAGCAGTAGGAGTCTGAATGTAATTTAAATCTAGCATATAAATATTGTTTACCCTTTTACCATTTAAAACATCTTTATCATTTAGGCTTAATATGCAACTAGTAGGAAAAAAAATTACACTATAACCCTTATCACATAGCTGACTTATACTTAACAAATTATGCTTTAAGCCTTCAACCAATAACACATTATCTATAAAAAAGTTTTTAAGATTTCCAATCATACCTGATTCAACCACCTTCTTTGTGGTATTAACTCCAAGTGTAACCTTGCCTCCACTCCTGGCTTCCAGCGTTATGAATTGAGCAGGATCTCCAGTCATATGCTTTGAACATCCGCTGTCCAGGTACCATATTCTCTCACGAGGTCTTGTGTGAGAGCGACCCTTCAAAAAATATCAAATGTTACCAAATAAGTTTGGGTTCTCCTTTTGGCAATTTATAATCAGATGCATGTATGATGTTTAGATTTATGCATCTTAGGTCTCCACACTAAATTAGTTTTCATCTTCAAGGTATAGGTGTAAGCTATATGTCCAGCAATCCATAATTATTATATTTAACATTAGGAAAAGGATTCCTAAGTCTTTTACCATTTGTTTGTCTTCTAAGGGATTCCATATATTTAGGAAAAAATTTAGGATTTGTAAAATCTGTAAGTTTGGGGGGTATCCTATTACCCTCGAGAGCTTTTATTTTCACCTTATAAAATGAATTAATATCTTCCAAGATTCAATTTGTATAATTGATTCGATATCTTTTGCTCTCTGATTCATCCTTAAATTTTTTAAATTCTTTTTCAAGATTAGCAAAGGATGATTTTAAATTCTCATGATTTTTATTCAAGTCATCAAATTCATCGAGTAGTTTCATGTGGTTGTCATCTATTAAGGCATGATATTTCCTAAGGATTTTATGTTCTTTTTGAAGTTCTTCAAATTTTAAACTTAGATTAGCATGCATTTTCTTCATTTTTTTATATGCATCATGCATGTGTTTAGAAACTTCAAATAATTCATCATAAGTTAAGTCACTTACCTCTTCTTAATCTGATTGATCAAGGCTATCTGCTATCAAGCAAAGATTGGTGACTTCTTCTTCCTTTTCAGTCTCTGATGAATCTAAAGCTGAGTCCGCCCAGAAAGCTCTTTAAAACTTTTTTTGCCCTTCTTTACAATTGGTTTCTCCTCTACCTTCTCCTTGCTAGGAGTGGTTTTGAGTTTTGGGCAATCAGTTTTAATATGACCAGGTTTCCTACATTCATGGCAAATTACTTCATTAGAAACCTTGCCATTTCTATTAAATTTACCTCTATTCCATTGCTGGCGTCTCTTTTGTTTCCTTTTCATAAAGCTTCTAAACTGTCTAATCATTAATGCAATGTCATCGTCATCCTCAGGTTGTGAGTGTTCACTCTAAGACTCTTCCACTTTTAGTGCTATGTTCTTTTCCTTTTGTGATTCACCTGCATCAATCTTTCTTTGGCTAACTCCTTGCTTGTAATCAATAAGTGAACCAAGAAGATTGTCAATTGAATAAATGTTTAGATCTTTAGACTCTGTAATTACAATAATTTTAGCATCATAAGTAAAAGGTAAATAATGAAGAATCTTATTAACCATTTCAGCATTCGTTAGTTCCCTACCAAGTGCATGCAAAGAGGTGACTATTTGAGTAAATCTTATGTACATATCAGAAATGGATTCATTAGGTTTCATGTGAAATAGTTTAAAATCATGCAACAAGATATTAAGTCTAGATTGTTTAACCTTATTAGTCCCCTCATATGTTATACAAAGTCTATCTCATATGACCTTTCCACTTTTGCAAGTGGAAACCCGCATGTAGTCTTCAAATTTTAAAGCACAAAAGAAACTATTCAAACATTTAGCGTTTAGTTGTGCTAACTCACGTTCTTCTACAGTCCAGTCTACAAAAGGAATTTCAACTTTAACTCCATCAACTAATCTAGTTAGTTTTGTATTTCCTTCCTGGACTAAGATCCACATACGATAATCAAGTGATTGTAAGAAGGTAGACATGCATGTTTTTCAAAAATCAAAAGGTATATTGTCAAACAGTGGAGGTCTAGTAATAGAGTAACCCTCAAGTGTATTTCTGTTTCCAAATGTAGCCATCTACGTTAATCAAAAAGTAGTTTAAACTTATGATTTTGAAACGAAGCTCTGATACCACTTGTTGAGTCTAGTGAATAGGTTGTTAAACCTAAGTTAATGTCCCAAGGCTACCAAGAGGGGGGTGAATTGGTATTTTAAAAAGTATCCCTCTTTTAGATGAGTTGAACTGAAAATAAACTTTAATGAATTTTTATAAAAAGTTTTTCAACTATAACTTTTTAAACAAAAAAATGCAGAAAATAAAAAGCAGTAAAAATAAATGACACAAGATTTATAGTGGTTCGGTCTAAACCAGACCTGCATCCATTCCCTAGAGGCACCCTCTGAGTATTGCACTAATACCAATAGTTTCTCTCCTTTTGCACCCACAGCAAGGCGGAGAAGCCTTTACAAACACTCTTTCCACCACTACTTGGTGCGATAGAGAACCGTCATTCTTTTACACTATCCCCAGTGTTGGCAGAGAACCGTTCGTCCTTTCACACTCTCCTAGTGTGGGTAGAGAACCCTTCATCCTTTCACACTCTTCTAGTGTGGATAGAGAACCCTTTGTCATTCCACACTCTCCTAGTGTGGCAGAGAACTCGATCTTCTTGACAGATCTCCTCACAAGAAATTTAGAAGGGAGAAAGAAAAGAGTGAAGTAATCTCAAATCACAAGTAGGAAATCTTACCTTTGAACGTCACACGAAGCCTTCATGCTCCAGTGATAGGAATCCTCCTTTGAATGCTCTCTCCTTGACTCTTCTTCCAATAAGCATGAAGATCAATGAGCAAAAAGATTTGGTGGCAGTCAAATTTAGATTTTATATAGGAAAGACAAGAAAAACTGTCCAAAAACTGTAAATTTTCAATTATGTATGCAGTGGATCGTCCCGTACGATTGTGGATCGTCCCGGACAATTTTACTTAAAGTGTCGGAAATGATCCTAATGTATATTAGTACGAACTATGTTCATACACGATCATTGTCCCGTACAAACTAGGTTCATCTGGTACGAAACGGTTATTCCATAGGTCGATTTCCAATTCCTGCAGGACTTAACCAACTGAGGTAAGTTGGTTCGATTCATCCTGGGACGAACAAGTTTCATCCTGGAGAATTATAAATAGAGAGTTTCATCCATAGATGAAGGGTAATTTTGTCCTGTACGATTTTAAACAGAGAGTTTCATCCAGAGATGAACCATGCATTTCATTTAGACGAACAGTGCAGAGTGAGAATCCTGAGATGTTCATCCCGGGACGAATATTAAATTCATCCTGGACGATTAGGACTTAGAAAAAATTTCTCCCTGCCTGTTCGATTCATTGCTCTTCCAAAGGGTTAATTGACATGATCGTCCCGTACGAACTAGGTTCGTCCCGTAAGATTAGTTCATAAAAATTGTTCCCCAAAGTGTGTGTGTTGTGATTTTTCACTCAATTACAATCACTCCCTCTCAATTCAAAACTTATAATTTACAAATGAATATTTTTTAAATTTGATTTGAAGTCTTTATAGCTTGGAGTTGATTTTCCTGAAATGTTAGTACACACTAGAGTAAATCTTCCAAAAAGTATTAGGAGATATATATACATAAAACAATAATATTTGAAATCATCAAAATAATACAAGTTACAAGAATATAAAACATGCAAATAGCAACTCTCTTAACATTGACATGGGTCTTAGGCAAATGATTCCTTAGCCTAAGGTCAATTTAGGTTTGAAGGGTTATTAAGCTAGGTTAAACTAGCTATGATTTCCAATAGGCCCTATTAGGTACATAAGATCTAGATGCGAATAACTAGGTCAATCTATTTTTATGATAATCACAAGTCAAAGTCTAGCCAAATCAACTAGGGTCTTGAACAGCCTAAGCCACTTTATGGCTGACTCTAAGATAATTAAGTCATTATTCAAATAACAGGAGGAATATGAACTCAATGGGTCAATATGTATTTAATGGGTCCTAGTATCATTAAGGTCACAAGATGGTAAATATGGGTTCTAATGTTTTCTAAGGTTCACAGGATGCTAAGAAAATATTTTAATGTAATCTAAGATCCATATAACATTATGAAGAGAGTCGTTTAGGCTCAAGTTAAACCTAATTAACTCGATGGTAGATCTAAAATTAATCGACTCTAAAAAATATGAACAACTACTTTAAGATGCCTCTAAATGCATCCAATATACTTTTCTTCATCAAGTAAAAAGAGAGTCCCTTGCCAAATGGTTTTAATTTTGTATTAAGGGTAATAATTATGATATCTCTTGATCTAAAATGTAGAGAGTATCTATTAATAAGATCACTGATATTTTAATTTTCTTGATTCAATATAATGTTCAAGAAGTTTTAGAAAATTTGAGAAAGACATCTTTAATAAATGAGCTCTAACATCAAATTTGATCAAGTGTGCTTATTATAAGGGTCAACCAAAGAATATATGGTTGAGGGATTAAGGCTTCATTTGGGACAGCTTACTTATTGCTTTCTAATGCAGCTTTCTAGTTCAAGATTTTCTTGAACTAAAAATTTTTGTATTAAAAATTTACTTTAGAGAATAATAAAAGTTATCCCAAACAAACAAAGCCAAGGTAGTTTCAAAAGATGTGGTGCTCCTTAGGAGATTAGAAAAAAATGAAAAAAAAAATAATGAAATAAAAAATAGAAGAATTACACCTAATCTAGCCAAACTTGTATCTTCCCTTTTGATAGCATCCTGGATATTTCCTCTTATCCCTTCTGTATTTTTTCTTTAGCACATTTATTATTATTATTTTATTATTTCCTTCTAGTCCTAATTCTTCTCATATTTGACCCTTATTTAGTAATGTTGGATTCAATTCATCACCCTCTTCAAGTGCTTAATTGAAGTCTTTTGGATTCAAATCAAAATAAATTAATATTATTAAACTCATCACATTAAAACATTTGTTTTACCTATAAATTTGCTCAAATAAGAGATCAATTTTTTCAAAAATTCGCATCAATGCACAATTCTTTTACAATTTGCCCAAATTGAATGATCCAAAAACAACATAGATGAACAATAGCACCAGGTTCAAATTCCTCGATAAAGTTATATATGCGTATAAGTTTTGTATAAAAATATTTTGCGAGATGAGAGATTATATGTTGGCAATTACGATTTTAATTTATGTTATTTTTAAAAACCTAAGATAAGCTTTTATTTATGAATAATTCCATGACATAGACATTTAAATTGTAATGCTCACTAATCCTTAAAATCTAGGATCAATTAGAGAATTACTCACCTAAACTAAGAAAGATTTGTAACACATTTTGTTTTTATAAACTGGTAATTTTATTGCTTAAATAAGGTTGAGTATATCAATGTGACGATTAGTCATTATTATAAAACCTTACAGGTTCCTCTATTATACTCAATTCAAATAACATTGTACTTATCCTTTAGTTCGGCATGCTTATGTTAGTAATAGTAAGATTACAAAATGAAACATTATTAATTATGAGAATGTAATATGGTCTATTTGAATCATTATTAACATGATCCATAATGCATCCAAATTTTATTTAACATGATTTGCTTCGATATGGCATACAAGTTATCATTACAAATATCTTTACTAAAAAATCTAAAAGATTTTTAAAACTCACATGATCACTTTTACCAAGCCTTAGCTTATGTTCTTAAGGTAGAGAGCATTCTAAGAAAAAAAACAAATGTAACGAAACAAAGTCATTCATAATACACAAAAATCCACAATATTAAATAACATATGTGCTTCTTTTTCAAAAATAAAGAAGCCCTAATGATTAAACTATGTCATTGCTAAAACTATATAATTGTGTGATTAATGAAAATTTTTCAAAGGAGAGTCAATAGGAGTCATAATGAGTTTATCAATGATGAAGATGAGTGGAGTAGTATTTTCATGTAGCACAATCAAGCAAAATGGTTAAATGGAGGTGCTGGTTAAATGGCAGTGCAATAAGAGATGAACACAGAAAGAGTTCCACATGATCCAATTGAGCAATAAGCAAAAGATGTGGAGTGGATCAAAGATGAGAACACGGGTTGGTGAGAGGGATTCAAACTCATGGACATGAAAAAGAGAAGAACAACAATGTGACCAAGGAGAGACATGTGATTACAAACTTGGAGCACACAATTTGGTGGAAGTCAAATTGATGGCAATAAGCATGAGTATGGGAAAAATGCAGTATGGGGGCCCCAAAGTCATGGGCTCCCACTAATTGTATTATTAATATCAAATTAAGTATATTATGAATAATTAATTTCATGTTAAATAAAAACTATTATTATTAGATTTTATTTTCATCCCAATTTACAATCACATTGCTCTCGACTCTACTTCTTCACACGCAAATGGATGACCTTCGGCCTTCACGGAAGACTTCTAACAGCGCATGGCAAGCAATTACTCTTTCTCTCTCCAATGTTGGCTCACATAAAGAAAATCAATGCCATTTAGTTTTGACTCGGCACTCTCTTAATTACCTCCTTGAGATTTAACCAATGAATAAAGCCCCTAAAACTATGACCTCGATAAAGAGAAAGTAGATTTAAAGGGGAATGCTGCAACCTTGATCTTGGAAACCCTAATGTTGAGTGTGCGGGTAGGATAGGAGGAAATAGGGATCTTGTTGCAATCCATGACCCCTAGCCTGAGATTTTGATGATGGCAAATAATGTCCATTGAATTATATCATTATGCATTGAATATTTTGAATGTTGCACTTGTTTGTTGAGATTGTTGTAATTTAGTTATCTGATCGTTAAGATTCTTATAACATGTACGTTTTTTATGATTTCAAATATTATTATTTTATTTACTATTTCTCCTAACATATATTGGATATATTATTTTTGTTATTTGTGTGTACTAATATTTCAAAAAATCATACTCCAGATTGTTAAAGACTTTAAGGGAGAATAGGTTAGGGTTCATTGTAAATTGAGTCTGTAATTTTCAATTTATTGATTATGAGAGAGTGTGAATGTAATTGAGTAACCGTGCACACACACACTGGGGGAGTGTTTAAAATCTGTAAATTTTTAAACTAATCATACTGTATAATTTTGATTTGTACGGGATGATTTGCTTAGTTTATTTCCTCCACCGAGCAGTTAATCAAAACTTGAACTAAAAATTTTTCAAAGTATTATTCGTATTGTATAAAGTTTCCTGCATACAGATGATGTCCAGAGTACAAAAATATGGGTGGAATAGGAGGAAATAGGGATCTTATTGTAGTCCATGACCCCTAGCCTGAGATTTTGATGATGACAAATAATGTCGATTGAATTATATCATTATTCATTAAATATTTTGAATGTTGCTCTTGTCTATGAGTACTAACATTTCAAGGAGATTACATATTGCTCAAGACAATAGAAGACTCGAGATTGGGTAGAATAGGATGTGAAGTGTGTAACTTTGTATTTTTCTTTTATTTTCATTTTTTCTTTTCTGGAGTCTGGCCATAAAAAGTGTATGTAAATTGAGCAACCAAGAACACACAGAGGGAGAGTTTTTTTTTAAGGGAAAATGTTTTATTCTCTATAGATCCTGCTGTACGATTTTAAATCATACTATACGAACTACTATGGCTCAACGGTTATTCTCTATGAACTAATCGAACTATATGATCATCATCATATTGTATAATGTGTTTTTAATTTGAAACCCTAGCCACTAGATTAATAAGTAAGTTTTTAATTCTTGAATTTTGAATAGATCGTACTGTACAATTCATTCGTATAGTACAAATATGTGAATACTTACTTAAATTAACCCTTGTGATTAGTCAATTAAATCAAGGCTTAATTACTTATTAGTGAGTATACTATATGACATGGTTTATATTGTATAATGAATTGAGGATGTTTTTTATCATTCCGAACATCATACCAGAAAATCCCTTGATTTTTGAACTAATCATACTAGATGATGTATACATCATATCGGAGGACCTGAAGCTTTTAACAAATCGTATTATATGAATTAGATCATACCAAACGATGAACATAAACAAACTTTGGTCATCCCAGCATTCATCCTATATAAATAAAAGAAATATATCATATCATACTGGATGATATTCATATCATACTATATGATATAGTTCAGAAATATTGCATGTTCTTACTCCTTCGCACCAGGATGAAGGCTATTTTAAACTGATCGTACTATATGATCTTGGATTATACTGTATGAATAGAAATGATTGAATTGAAATACTTGGTTTTCTTAGAGCCTGATATATATATGACACTTCTGTCTTTTGAAATAATAAGAGGGAGGAACATGATAAGAAGGGGAACTTTTGAGAGGGAGCTACTTGATGAGAGTTTTGGGTTTGTGAAAGGAAGGAGAAGGTGAGTTTATGAGGGAGATGGAGTGTGAGGGGATCACACGATTGCTCCAAGCCGGCTACATACTTACTCCTATGGCCCGAGAAAATCTTGTAGGAGCTCTCTAAGGGGGAGAGCCTTCAAGGACCGTATCCTCAAAGGTACTCTACCTTCTCCAGGAGTGATAAAAATAAGAAGGTACCCTGCCATCACTAGGAGGGTGACATAGCGGTTGGTACTCTGCCACACTGGGGAAGGTGAAAGTGAGGTTGTGTAAAGGCTTATCCGCCTTGTTGTGGGGGCAGAAGGAGAATTACTTTTGAGTAGTGAAATTCCTAGAGTGGAGGACTCCGAGGAGTGGATGTAGGTCAAGTTACCGAACAACTATAAATCTTCTCGTGTGTTTTCTTCGTTTACTACACTTTACTTACTTTTTGCATCTTAGAATTATTATAATTGTTTAATGAAAATTCTATTCTAGATCTTTTTTGTGTGATTTAAAATTTCATCACTTATGTTGCAATCATGTTTTAATCACTAGCTTCCACTTCAAGTTAAGTTTTTTTTTTTAAGATTAAAAAAATTAAAACTCCTATTTATAATTGGTTCTTTGTTTCAAAATTTTCTAATCCACCCCCCTCTTGGCACATCTCGTACTTTCAATTGGTATGAGAGAGGGTTTCAAAAATAGTGTTTTAAAAAACTTGAAAAAACCAATCATGGCATATTTTGATAACCGTAATATTACATAGAGTTATTATATAACTCGTCCACCCTTGTTTGATAACATACCGTTTGATTTTTGGAAAATTTGAATGTCTATATTTTTACAGTATATAGACTATTATATGTGGATGTTAGTTCAAGATGGTAACACTGCACCTTTTAAACTTTTGAATGGCATGAAAACTCAAATATCATTTAGTGAATGGAGCAATGAAGATATGGATCTAGCGCAATTAAATGCAAAGTGCTTGAATTAATTCTTTTGTGCATTAAAAATAGAAGACTACATGAGAGTGTCTACCTGTGCTATTGGTAAGAAGATCTGGGATAGACTGTGTATCACATAAGAAGGAACTAGTGAGGTTAAACAGTCTAGATTAAACATTTTATTGCATGATTATAAACTCTTTCGTATGAAACCTAATGAAACTATATCTTACATGTATAATAGGTTCACCCAAATAGTGACATCTTTGTATGCACTAGGTAGAGAAATATTTAGTTTTGAAAAAGTTAATAAGATTTTGAGATGCTTACCGAGTTCTTATGATGCTAAAATCACTGCAATTACTTATTCCAAAGATTTAAATGTTTACTCAATTGACACTTTTCTTGGGTTACTCATTACGTACGAGCAAGAGGTGAGTCAACAAAAAATGATGCATGAGAGAAGAAAAAGGAGTGAACGATGGCTCTAAAAGCAAACAACTCAGAAAGTGAAAGCACTGCAGCAGAAGAAGATGATGATGATATAGCCTGGATGACCCAACAATTCTAGAATTTTCTGAAAAGAAAATAAAGGCGTCATCAAAACAACTTGAATAAAGGTAAAAGCTCAAAAATTACTAAAGTTTCATATGATACGATTTGTTTTGAGTACAGAAAATCAGGTCACCTCCGAGCTGATTTCCCCAACATAAAGATCTAGCCAACTAAGGAAAATGGCAATGAAAAAATAAAATATAAGAAAGGAAAGATGAAGACATAAAAAGTATTTTGGACTGACGCTGCCTCAGAATAGTTAGAAGAAGAAGCAGAGGAGGAGGTAACAAATTTATGTCTAAGAGCTAACGATAATCTTGATCAATTGGATCAAGACGTGGTATGCAACTTTCATATGAAGAATTGTTAATCATTTCTGAAAAAAATCCATTATTTGTATAGAAAGTTAAAGAAAATGAACGCTAATCTTAACGCTGAATTTAGTACTTTATAAATTGAGCATGCTAACTTAGTTAAAAAAACATTCTGATTTAGATAGAGATCACATGTCCCTGGTTGATGAATTTGATGCATTAAATAAGAAGCTTATTGAATTATCTGAAACACATGAATCCTTGAAGACATCGCATATTGAATTAGAAAAAGAGTTTTAAAAATTAGAGGAACTTGCATGTGAAATAAATAATAATGAACATCGATTAAAAGTGGAAGTGGTAGCATATGAATATGAAAATAATGTATTCAAAGAAAAACTCATTGCATTTGATAAAGATAAACCACCATTCCCATTAGTCCAAACAAGCAAACCCCTGGCATTGTATGTATCACACAACTTTAAGAAGAGGCATCACCACCAACATAGGTTAGTGAACCCATTTCCCGGTGTTAGGTGCTTTTCTTGTGGCATGCTACGTCACATAGCCCGCACTTGCATGATTCACCGTAGGACACACCTAGTGTGGAGACCTAAATTGCATTCATCACAGCATAGCATGCATACATCTCATTCATACAAGCATAAGGAGGAACCCAAACTCACTTGGGTTCCTAAGTCTAACCCTTAAATGACTTCATAGGGGTGCTCTCACAAATGACCTAGTAAAGAGTGCTTTTTCAAATTGGGTAAGAGGATGTTTATGTTGAGTAACCCCATAGATTTGAAAACTAGCAATTTCTAAATCATGTATTCAAATTAAAAAAGGTATTGTATGGGTTAAAGCAAGCACCTAGAGCCTGGTATGAAAGGCTTAGCTCATTCTTACTATATAGAAGATTTGTCAAGGGTAGTGTGGACACCACTCTCTTCTTACAAAGGGTAAAAGATAAAATTCTCATTGTTTAGATTTATGTAGATGACATTTTGTTTGGATCTTCAGATAAAACCCTATGTGATGAATTCTCAAAATAATGTGTAGTGAGTTTAAAATGAGCATGATGGGAGAGCTAAATTATTTTCTTGATTTTAGTGTAAAATAAATGGAAAATGAAATATTTCTTAGCCAAGCTAAATACATTAAGGATATTCTGAAAAAAAAATATGAAATGGATAGTGCTAAACCCCTTGAACACTCCAATGAGTTCAACGATTCAACTAGACAAAGTCTTGAATGGAAAATCTATAGACCAGAAAAAAATTTAGAGAAATAATTGGATCTCTCCTCTACTTAACTTCCAGTAGATCAGACATAATGTTAAGTTTGTGCCTCTATGCCTGATTTCAAGCTAATTCTGAAGAGTCTCACTTAACTGCGGTCAAGAGAATCCTTAGATATCTACTAGGCACCTTGAACTTAGGAATTTGATATCCTAGGCACAGCTCCTCCTTTAAAATCTTAGGGTAGTCATATTCTGATTTAGTAGGATGTAGGGTAGATAGGAAAAGCGCATCTATAACCTATCAATTCATATGATAATTCTTAGTTTCCTGGTCCATTAGGAAGCAAAATTCGGTAGCCCTCTCCATGGCTGAGACAGACTATATAGTAGTAGGAAGTTGTGTTGCACAAGTGCTATGGTTGAAACAACAACTTCTAGATCTTAGATTATCTGTAGAAACCATCCCAATATCTGTGACAAAATGAGTGTAATTTGCATATTTAAAAACCCAATTAAACACTCTCAAACAAAACACATAGGCATTAGACATCACTTCATAAGAGATCATGTAGCTAAAGGAGACATAGAATTACAATATATAACTACAGGAGATATTTTGGTAGACATATTCATGAAACCACAGCTTATGACACCTTTAGCACTTTGAGGATAAGACTTGGTGTCATAGACATTCATGCATGATTCAAAAATAAAATAAAATCAATCAAAAATAACAAAAAAAATGGTCTAAGGTGTTTCTTGATCGTCACACACTCACCTTACTGAACTCTAAAACTGATAAATTTTTTGTTCAACGTCATATTGTATGATTTATTTTTGTATTTTACAATCTATCAAAACTGCACATATCACAACCCTCTGTTAAACTAATGGTCCAGTTTCAGTTTTTGATCTGCATATCGTACTGTACGATTCTCTTTGTACTATATTATACAAGTGGTTGTGCATTAAAATAGTTTAGTACGATAAAATTGCACTTCATACTGTATGATATCTCTATTTCATATTGTAAAATCAATGTGTACAACCAGATTGGGATGAATTAAAATCGATTTATATGATATAATTTTACTTCGTATTGTACGAACAATTTTGTCAAAGGTCATACTGATGACTCGAGATGAATGTAATTCCTTCATATTGTACTGTACGATACTAATTGTATCGTACGAGTTGAACACATTTTCCCAACTGTTCATCCAGACGAAATAAGTGCCTGATCGTACTGTATAATATTCGATCGTACTGTACAATCAGTCAACAATTCTATAAATTGGAAAGGAACTAAGCTCATTTCAATCAACCTATCCTCACTACACTTGCTCTCACTTGTTCTTACTCGATGGCAAGCTCAAGCATCCGCAACCTACTCATCCTAGGAAGATCTTTTTCCTCTCGTCACCACGATGACCATTTTTTGTCCGCAAAGGATGACGAAGCATACCATAAGTTCAAGGCTTGTAAGATAACTCCCTCTCGTATGTTAAATCAAGCAGCCTTAAACTTTGAGGTGACGAGCCTCTTTGCTTCCACTACTTTACAATTCCTTCTCACCCTAGCATTCGCTTTCAATTATGAGTTCCTTTTTTAATTCCTTGCAAATCTAATGATGAATGTAGAAAGCTTGACCCTCACATCTTTTATCTACCATCAAAAGGTAGAAATCACCAAAGCCGACCTCGCTCAATACATCGAACTTTTTACCAAATTACCTCGAGCCCATTCTTTCATAACAAATAAATTTGATTGGAGTTTCGTCAATCTAGTTTTTAGGAATGTTGCCTTGAACCAACATCAACCACTTGTCCAGTCTTTAATCCAAATTGCCCGTATCATTCAACATATTCTTCAAACATTAATCATACCCAAAACTTGCGATGTGATATGCATAACCCTGATCATGTCTATTGTCACCTACCTAATCATGTCAAATACTAAATTTGATGAAGAAGACTTAATTCTTAATTATATCCATAATATGACCCTAGTTCGCCTTCCTACCACCCGCAGAAAACTCAATTTAGCTCTTGTCCACCTCATAGGATACATTCTTCACCATAAATACCAATTAACTTATCTTGGTGAACCCGACAATCCACCTATTTTCTATATGGATGCCTCCTTCTATATTTTGTTTCATCGAGGCCAAGTGCAGGATGAGCCAAATTTTAATGAAGAATGGGAGGCTACTCCAGCAGAAGAACCTACTCCACCAAGAGGACATGCACCACAACGAGGACCTGCACCTGCTTATCCTCATGACAATAAAATTGAACAACTCGACCAACTCCAAACCCAACTTGACTCTCACATCCAAGAACAACACCAACAACACAAGAAGACATGCGATGGTTTGGGAAAAGATTTGCTTTAATTGATTAACAGTTCGCATTCATCCAGCACTTCTTTCAGCCACCCCCACCACCACCTGATCAGGATCCTACTTATTGACTATATCACTATCTTGTATTTTTTTAAGTCTTTTTGGGACTCCTCTTTTTGGTGATGTCAAAAAGGGGAGAAGTTTGTTGTTTACTTTAGTTAATATGCCTTCTTGTTAGGATGTCATGTCTTTTTACTTCCAATAAAATGCATGTTTATTTATCTGTTCATATTTTTATTCATGTTTTTATGTTTACTTTAAAAAATAATATATATAACAATAAAACAAAAATTTTATTCTAACTTGCTTATTGACAATATTATTTAACATTATCAAAAATGGAGAGATTGCTGTAGTTCATGACCCCTAGCATGAGATTTTGATTATTAAAAATAATGTTGATTGAATTATATCATTATTCATTGAATATTTTGAATGTTGCTCTTATCTATGAGTACTAACATTTCAGGGAGATCACATACTGCGCAAAACAACAGAAGACTTGAGACTGGGTAAAATAGGATGTTAAGTCTGTAACTTTATATTTTTCTTTTAATTTTGTTTTTCTTTTCTTGAGTCCACAAAAAGTGTATGCAAACTGAGCAACTATGTACACACACAGGGGGGGAGTTTTTTTTTAAAGGAAAAAAAATTTATTCTTTGTAGATCGTATTATATGATTTTAAATCATACAGTACAAACTACTGTGGCTCAACGGCTATTCTCTATGAACTAATCATACTGTATGATTTTTTTTAATTTGAAACCCTACCCACCAAATTAATTTAAGTAAGTTTTTAAATATTAAATTTTAAACTGATCGTACTATATAATCCATTCATACAGTATGAATATTTGAATACTTATTAGTCAATTAAATCAAGGCTTAATTATTGATTAGTGATCGTACTGTACGACATGGTTTGTACCATACAATGAACTGAGGCTATTTTTGATCATCTTGAATAATATACCAAATGATCCCTTAATTTATGAACTAATTATATTGGATGATGCATACATTATACCAAATGACTTAAAGCTTTTAACAGATAATACTCTATAAATTGGATCATACCAGACGATGAACAGAGATGAATTTTGGTCATCCCAGCATTCTTCATATACGAACATAAGAAATACATCATATCGTATTGGATGATATTCATATCATACTATACGATATAGTTTAGAAATATTGCTTATTCATACTCCTTCGTACCAGGATGAAGGTTGTTTTAAACTGATCATATTATATGATCTTGGATCATACTGTATGAACAAAATCAACTGAATTGAAATACTTAGGGTTTTTTAGAGACAGATATATATATATATAAATATATATATATAATACTTTTTTCTTTTGAAATAATAAGATGGAGGAACATGACAAGAAGAGGAACTCTTTAGAGGGAGCTACTTGATGAGATTTATGGGTTTGTGAGAGGAAGGAGAAGGTGAGATTATGAGGGAGAAGGAGTGTGAGGGGATCACATGGTTGCTCCAAGCCTGCTGCATGCTTGTTCCTCCTATGGCCTAAGAAAATCTTATGGGACCTCTCTAAGGGGGAGAGCCTTCAAGATCTGTATCCTCAAAGGTACTATGTCTTCTCCAAGAGGGAGAAAAATGAGAAAGTATGCTACTGTCACCGGGAGGGTGACATAGCGGTTGGTACTCCACCACACCAAGGAAGGTAAAAGTGGGTTATGTAAAGGCTTCTCTGCCTTACTGTGGGGGCAATACTTTTGAATAGTGAAATTCCAAGAGTAGAGGACTCTAGGGAGTGGATGTAGTTCAAGTGATCGAACCTATATAAATCTTCTGGTGTGCTTTTTTGGTTTACTATACTTTACTTACTTTTGGCATCATACGATTGCTATAACTGCTTAGTGCCGAAGATGTTGCTAACTTGCTGGTTTCTTCTAGTCGTAATTCTCGCTTGGATTATAGCTTGTTAATGTTGATTAAACCTACCCCAAACTCTTTAAGAAGTCTGATGTTTGAATCTAGCAGCAGATCTTGTAAGTAAAATCTTTTTACCTTTTCATGATTTGTGGTTAATTATGATCTTCTTTTTTTTTAAGGGGGGGGGGGGCTGATGTTTTCGAAGAAAATGTTTGGGGTTTTTTTTTTAGCTACCAGTGAGTAATTTATTCACAATGAAATTTAATAGTACATTAGGATAGAAAATATAGTTTTAAATTTAGGATCAAAAATGAAAACTGATCACAATAAGCTACCCCTAACTCTAATATCTCTTTTAAAAGTTTGTGAGGGTTGTTAAACCCTAAGGAACTAGTCCTGAGGGCATAAATAGATTATTTTTAAAAATAATTAACAATTGAAAAATTAAAATCCCTTAATATAGAAGTAGAACTAATTTTATAATAACAAAATTAGATATTTCAAACATAGATCAAATCACAAGAAAGTACAAAAATTAAAATGTGAAAAATAAATAGAAAGAATACACCAAAATTTATAGTGGTTTGGTCAACATGACCTATATCCACTCCTTGTAGACTCTCTCTCCAAGTATTGCACTAAACAGAAGTGACTCTCATTTTGCTCTCACAATAAGATAGAGAAGCCCTTACAAAATCTTTCCACCAACCATGTGAGGCGGAGAACCTTGAATCCTTTTACTCCCTCTTAGAGTAGGCGTAGAATATGGAAATCCTTTTTCACCCACTTGGTGAAGGCAGAGAACTTGGGAATCCTATTACTCCCTCCTTGAGTAATTAGAGAACCCTAAATCCTTTTCACTCACCTAATGAAGGCAGAGAACCATACCTGGATCTGATGCTGATGAAGATCTCCCCCAGAGCCACCAAAGAACTGGAGAAGCAACTTGAAGAAGATGATGAACACCTTACTTGGAGCAACCTTTATGAATCCCTCATAAGTATCTCTCTCTCTCTATCAAGCTCTCCATCTTCCTTGTCTAAGCTCTCTCTTAGATTTCCTCCACAATAAAAGATTTTCTCAAGTGACAATTGAGAGATCTTAAATAGAGAGCCTCAAAAGAAGCCCTAAATTTCAACTTACTATCAAATATCATCTAGTATGATCAATAGATCCTTTGAGATGAATAGTACAAAATAGCCCTTTTAGCTAGTACGATCAGTTTTGCCCTGTACGATTAGTTCAAGTACATGTATAGATTGTCCAGTATTATACTGCAATCATCTAAGATGATTAATTTAAGATACTATATTGATCGCCCAATACGACATGAAATGATGGGTGGTGATCTACATATCATCCTATAGCCCTCTCGAGACATTTAGGATGATGTCCTATATGATTAGAAGAAAATTATGATTTTCATCTTGAATGATAGGGGATTCCCTATGAAATATAATTGATCATCTAGTACAATCTAAGTAGATCGATCAGTATGATATAATTGATCAATTTAACCATAATTAGTCTCCTAATCATCAGAATAATTTAGGCATGAATGTCATCAATTGTCTAGGATGATGCATATCGTCCTATCGATTAGAATAAAATTTCAAAATTAAAATATTACCTAAATTATGATTGGTGGCTATTTTTTACCATCTAAACTGATTGTCCTTGATGATAAGGATTATAAAGTATAATTAATTTAATCAATCTTAATTAACAGAGATGCCTTAATTAGGGTTTTCTGTTTTTAATTGATCATCTAGGACGATCCATAACATCCTATATTATTAGGTTAAAAACCAAAAAATTTCATTAACTCACCAACTCACTCCCTTGAGTGTGTGTGTGTGTGTGTGCAAAGTTGCTTAGCTTGGGGTCCACCAGATGCATGACTTGACTCAAAAAAGTAAAAAGTATATTGAAATTAAAATTACAAGCACACTTAACCCTACTCTACCTGATTTTGAGTTGATTTGCTTTACAAGTGATCTTGTAGACTTAAAAGTTTAGTAAGTAGATCAAATAAAATAGATGTGTAATAATAGTAGTAGTAAAGAAATAATAATATTTTTTATCATAAAAACCACAATACTTGGGTCCATATTTTTAACAATTTCTCCTTTTTTGATGATGATAAATATTGTTGTTAAAAATTTTAAGAAAAAAAATTTTTCCTTTTTTTTTTTAATTTTTTATTTAAAATATAAAATGAGACATAAAAAATATGAACAAAAAAAGAACGAGATAAATTTCATTAAAACATAGGCAAACAACACACTACTCCGCCTTTTGACATCACAAAAAATTAGGAAAAAGGAAAATACAAAATATAACAAAGTAAAAAAAAAAAAAGAAGACTAGTATAAACACAGAAATAAAAGTACTAAGCAAACTAGAAAAAAGAGGAACCCTAATCAGATGGAGGTGGTGGTGGTGGTTGTGGTGGTGGCTGAAAGTAATGGTAAATGGAATCAAACTACTCCCCAAACCAAGTCATATCCTAGTCGTGCTACTACTACTAGACTACATAGGCACCAAATCTAGCCTCCTACTGGTTAAATCTCTCAACCAGCTGATCTATCTAGGACTGCTGGTGGATAGGAGCAGGTGCAGGAATAGGTGTTAGACCTTCCTCTTTCTCTTCTAGGCGATCACCATAACGTATGTTGCAGCGAAAAGCACGATGAAGGACATAGAAGGAGCTATTAGAATATAAGACTGTAAAGTGATCACCATCTAGGATATTAAAGATTTTATTTGTATTCAAGGACAAAAGAAATGAGATGTCCTAAAGTTAGATCCGACAATCTCTTATGATGGGGATCTCGAATGACTGTCAGATTTTTAAGGTAGAGAATGAGAAGGTCGTCTGCATTAAGGTCAACTTTAGTCATTGTGAAATAAGTGGTAAGAGACAGTGTAATAGTAATGTTTACTCAATCACCAGCTTTTGGAATTATGGAGTTGCAAAGAATATGCTGAATAATCCTAGTATTTTGTACTAATTTGTTAATAGCACAAACATGAGAGTTAACATCAGATTCTCTTAAAACAATGTTGCCTTGGGTCCAATCAAAATGAAGATTTGTAGGTTGAAAATGAATTTTTTCACCAGTAGACACAGAATCAACCCGAGGAGTCAGCCTGTATGGCTGTTAAATAATTGGATCGTACAAGACGAATACTTGTATCATCTTGGTTGATGTGCAATAATGGATCAACCTAACAACATTTAAATCATCCAATAACTCCTGCCACATGGATTGTCCGGTATGATGTTTGAATCGTACGGAACGATCACCAATAATTGATTTGTATCAACTGTTTAATGTGTTGCGATCAGTGTGGAGATTTTACATTTAGATTGTGCAAGACGATGTGTATCATCCTAGATGATGTGAGCAAAATAAAAAAAATAGGATATGAAATGTGATGATTAGCAGGATTTCAAACTAAAATTAAAAATACTAAAAACATAAAACAACAAGTAAATCAAACAAAAACCAATCATAAATCAAAATAAAAGAATTCAATTTTTTTGAATCGATGAACTCTAGTAAATGATAAATTTCACTTGTGAGTGGATTAAAAATCAATAAAAAATGAATTAACAACACTAAAATCTAGAAAGGGTAGAAAATCATTCTTTTTAACCCTAGCTCAGACTCCTTATAGGTTAGAAATCTTTTTAAACTAAAATATAATTCAGTAAAGAAATCATATAATTAGAAAGTAATATGTTCAAACATTATTTCATAAAAAATTATTTGATAGAATAATATTGCAAAGTAATTAATCAAAATCATGATTTTCAAAATTCAAATGTTTAAAAATATCAAGTGGCACATGGATTCTTCTAAATTTTAAAGATTTGAAAGAAAAGGAAGCTTATTTCTTTTTGGACTCATTTTGTGCCTCTTTTTTAGGTATTTGGCGCACTTAGCACATCTTTTATTTTTTGATACACTTTATGTATCTTATGATTATTTGGCGATTATTGTGCATCTTTTTAATTTTTGGGCTCATTTTGTGCCTCTTGTCATTTTTGCGAGCTGGCTTCCTTTCAAAACTTTTAAAATTCTCAGTTGTGAGATTATCTTTCAGATATAAGAGAAGAAAAACTAACTCTCAAATATGAGGAAGAGTAAACCATAAAATAGAATCATATCCATATGATAAATGTAATAACTTGATTAAGAAAATGTGAAAAGTGATCAATGACTTTGATTATTATTCATATAAGATAGATTACTATAGGAAGATAAAATAGATCTTAATTTAAAAAACCAACTTTTAATTTGAAATAGATTTTTCTTTAAAAAGAAAAATACACCACCAAAGGAGTTAGAGGTAGAGTGACAATCATCAAATTTTCTTCCTTTAACTATTTTAGAGGAGTCAAGCACTGCTTACTAATTTCTAAACCCAAAAGTAAGAAAGAATGTCATTTGAGAATTCAATATCAGGAGTGAGCATTGATCTGATTCCTTTTTTTTAAATATCGAACGAAAAAACCATAGAAAATTAAAAACATAAAATAGAAACACATAAAAATAAACATACATACAAATAAAATAGAAACTGATAAAATATATATGCAATAATAGCAATAGTAAAGAAATAATAATATTTTTTATCATCAAAATAATTGTACTTGGATCCAAATTTGCAACATCTTTGCTTGAAAATATCTTTTTCGACTGCTGCCTCCAAAAATTGTCTGCTTAGCATTCACAGTTTGACATGAATCAACATCATTTAAGAAAGCTTAATGGTCTGATTAGGCATGTTTCACCTCCCTCATTAACCCTTCTAAGGCTTAACTATTTATCAATCCCACCCTCTTAACACCCTTCATAACTTAACTACACAATACACCATCTCTAACAATTTAGGTGACTTACCCAATTCAACCTACCTTCCCCACTTAGCCCCAACTTCAACTTCTTCAAGTAAGGTCTTCCTCTCTTAACTTGGACACTATATTTGGTCAACCTTCTTCTAGTCAACTAAAAATTGCTAACTTAACACTCCATGCAAACAATATAGAGGCAACAAAAACCCACTAGGGACAATAAATGACATGTCCACCTAATATCTTAGCCATGGCTAACACACTTTCTGAAGGCCGTATAATTATTCCACCATCCATTACCTTGACCTACTTGGCCTCAACTACAGCTTGTTCAAGTTAGGTCTTCCTCCCTTAACTCAGCCTCCGTAGCCAGTCAACTTTCTTCTCATCTAGTCAACCAATATTGCTCTGATCAATCAAAAAGTTCCTAACATGCCTCATCCATAAAATCCTAAGAAGTCACATCTAACACAAATGATGTGCCTCTTCCAATAGCTCGACACTCAATTTAAACAATCTAGAGACAACACAAGCCCACTAGGCACAATGAATGCCATATTCACCACATCAAATGATGTGCCTCCTCTAACAATTAAACACTCAATTTAAACAATCCAGAGACAACACAAGCCCACTAGGTACAATGAATATGGAATACAACATCTCCCTAACATAGCTAACATGCCTTCTGAGTGCCAAATAATCACCCCACCATCCATCATCTACCACATGGCCTGTAATTTCTTCCTAGCATGACACAAGTCTAATTACTTTATTATACCAAAGCCTCTAAAAACCATGCATTCATTGCATTTGCATACTAAGACATGATAGCCTCACACCCTATATATCTTATACTTCTAATACACATGTTGATTCATCACCATTCATATGGGCACCACCACAACCTCCCCAACACCTATAAATACATCTTCCACTCTATGAAATGAGACCTCCATTTTACAAGACATTCCCTTTTGAGACATAAAGACATGTATTCATTGCATTTTCATTCTAAGACATGAGAGCCCCACATTTTCAAGCTCTAGTGGTATTCCATTGAACCTAAACTTCTTTGTTGCAGGTGTGCCCTGCATGAGTGAAAAGGCATGCATTTTTATAGATTATTGTTTATTATGAATGTATTTTTTTATGAATTAGTATTACCTGTAGTTTATCATTCCACCATTCATTAGAAACATCTATGATTTGCTTTATTGGATTCCAGACTAATCCAATCTCACCACATAACAGCTCTTTCCACAACTTCCAATCCTTCTTCAATTGATCCCACTTATTTTTTAGCTGTGTACAATCATATGATCTTTTAGTCTGAATTAAAATTTTTCATAATGTTTGTCCAACCCTCATTGAAATGGGTGGTAGGTCTATTATCCAATTCAATTTATTTTATGCATATGTCACAATAGAGTAACATGTTATCCATATCCCATGTTGTAGGTGGACCACTTTCTCTTTGTTTTGCCATCTACATATCTCAAAAACATACCGATTAAGATGTACATAATGTACATATTAATATATTATATATTAATGAGAATAATGTATGTTTATAAACATTTTGAAAAAATTAGAATAAAAAGTAAATAATGATTCAAACTTTTAAAAAATATATATATAAAGTTCCATCAATTCAAGTTTTTTTTTGAAGAAAACATAACAAATATGTTTAATAAAGTCAATAAAAAAGAATTATTTTTAAAATGTGCAAAATTCACATGCTAATTTGGAACATTAGCAGAGAGAGCTTAAGGAAATTTGCTAAGACCATCCACAATCGAACGGTAAACAAGTGTATGTCGTTCGTCAAACAATCCAATCGAACGTGAAATTGTCCATTAATCTTCAGGAGTGAATATTGCGACGCCAATATTGGCATTGCACTATTCACCTACGAAAAAAAAAAAAGGCTTACGGGAATTGCGAAAGAAGAGCATGAAAGAGGAGAAGCATGTTCATTTGTAGCGAGATGAAGAAGCGCGTGGAAGAGAAAATGAAATTTGATTGAAGATAAAGGTTTACTCTATTTTGAGTGGAAAATAGGTTTTTCTGTTGTAGGTGCCTTAACTCGTTTTATCATCGCCAAATTTCTTTTAAAAAAATGTACATAAAATTTAAAAAAAAAAAAATTTGGGTGGAAAAAGCATATGTATTTTAGATACTTCAAACCATGTTGCTGGGAGAAATTTTTAATACGGAATACTCAAGGACCTCGCCACACCCTCGGCTCTGAGATGGCCCAGTGGAAATGGTGGTCATGGAGGATTCTCGGCCGTACCAAGCGAAAGGGCGTCGATCTAAGGCTGAATGCTGCCATCGAAATCGCTCCACTCAACTCGCTCAACGTCCACAAGAGGTTCTCCTTCCTCCTCCGCCTGCAGCAGTCATTCATAGCAATTAACTTGGAAACCAACTATTTCGACCGAAAGGAAACTTCAAAAAATTCGAAAATTTGTCGGTTATTGGCAAAGATCTTCGCCCGCTGGGGAAGGAAGCAGTGGCTCAGAAGCAATGTTTGTGCTCAGAAGAGTTCAAAGCATTGGCTATCCCGTCTCTCTTCTCTGCAGGTAAACTCTGATGCCAATTTCTACTTCTCGCTAAGCCAAAGCAGCAGACGAAGAAATGGAGCAGAGAAAAAGCAAACCCTAGATAGGCCTAAGGCTCTAGAAAGAGTATAGACAAAAACCAAAGAGGAGAAATTATAGAAATAGGCAGTCAATGAGAAGAATATTGCTTATCTTTTAGTTTTTTTTTTATAATTAAATATAATATGAATATAGTAAGTATGATTGAATTAATTATCCATTTAAAATGAATTAAGTATTTTAAATCTTGAGTTGCACTACCAAACAATTTTAAAGGATTTACTAAAATTTAACATCTTTCTTGCCAAAATAGTTTTCAATATTGAACACCCTCAGAATTTAGTAAATATGGATATACAGGATTTGCTAAATCCATTAATCATTTTCTTCGTGAGAGAAATTAACTTCATTTATATCATACAATAAATGATTGGATTGACTAGCTTTCTTATCATATCACTTCCTGAATAAGTCATAGTAACACGTTGGGCCTCATTATCATGTTTAGGATTTTCATCTTTGTACCCTTAGAATTTTTTATTTTGTATATATCATAATATGCATTACCAAACTCACTTATAATCATTCATACCCTTTTTCATCATATAGAAAACTCATCACCATTATTTTTCAATCATTTAGACTAGTTCGGCAATTTGCCCTCCAACTTGGAAAATCTTTAGAATTGCCCAATTGTGGATCTTGTTTGGCCTTCATTTACTCATGTATATATAATTCTATCATTCATTCACATGCATATAGTTATTTAAACTAGTACATATTATTTGTTCTAGGTAGCTGCATACCATGACTTAAGTATATCTTGTACAATTCATGATTTTTATGTAAGAGCTTATTTGTCAAATGAAGAATCACATCATAGAAATCTTATATTCATACATAACATATGTAGAATGCAATCTTTATTTTACATGACATTATTACGTGCTATCAGGAATTAGCTTGTCTAGTACAAATTACTTCTTAAGTACTATTTGTGATTTCATCATTCAAGAAGTCAAAAAGGACATGAATCAAATTAGAGAATAAACTTAAACATTCTTTAACCATATAATTTAAATACTAATGAAGAAAGGAGGACTAGTTCAACATGAAGAAATTTCCATCATCAAGGAGTAGCTTGTATGAATTACCAATATACATCTCTTGAGCTAAAGTGGAATAAATTTTATCTCAACAAGAACACATGTTGTCAAAGGTTAAGAGAGTCAACTAGCGCCAACATGATCCCCTTGTATTAGTTCACCAAAAATTGCACAAAAATTATAGCGTAGACATGTTGATTTAGTGGATATTGATATGAGAGAAACACACCAAAAAATATGTGGCTCCTAGGAAGTATCAAATTATGGAGACCATTTCAATATATATATTTATAGGCCATTTACATAATATGAACTCAACTAGAAAATTGTATAATAATAGCTTCCAATATAGTTTGATAAGTATGTGATCAACAAAGCAATCACCTAGCAGGCAATGATCAAGCGTGAATGTGCAAATAATCTTCAAGCTTAGGTGGCTCAAGGTAAATTTAGTGACTAAAGTATAGGATAATGGAGCTGCTAGGTCAAAAATTTCTAACTCTAAAATTTTGAGAATGGATTTACCATGTCAAGTAGTGGCCAGATTGCGTCTAATATATTTCATGCCATGTTGTAGTAATATAAAGAATCTGGCTAGCAACCTCTTGGAGCCTTGAATTTAGTGAGGAGTCTTGAATTTAGTGAGGAGTCTTGAACTAAGTATTGAAATGTGGAATCACATTGGATTTTAACTTGAATTTGGCTGCATGAAGTTATGGATGAAGATGGTTCAACCAATTTGAATTTGAACTTTGAGAGATAGGCCCCAGCCATATAAATTTGGATAATGATGATTCAATTAACCTTATCACAACCTCCTTCCAACAAACTCTTAACCAACTCTCAATTAACTTTTAACCTCCTTATAATTAACTTTCAACCTTTGAGTAACTTTTGAAATTTTAAAAGTAAAATATCATGTGAAAAGTTGAAATTTAGCTTATGAACTACATAATGTACTGCACTAGAGTCTCCCTTCTAAATACTCAGACATATTTATGAAGTGCTCAAGGGATACATATTCAACAACACACACGATTAGGACAAAATTGAAATTTTATTTCAATATGAAATTTTCAATGAATTTACATGCCTCAAGGTTCTTTGTTTGTAGCAATGATTCAAAATAAGAAAAGTCTTATATCATGTTAAAATCTGCTCAAAACATCTAATTTGAAGATATTCATTAATTCCATTAGTAGAAATTCTCTCATAAAATTCAATTCTTAAATTATTTAAGGATATTTTGGTGACATACGAAATTATTTACCCCAAAATGGAGATGTCCCATGTTGGTAGCGTGGGAAAAGGCGGAGTGAGGCCTTGAATATGATGCAAATGGATAACATGAATAGCGACATTAACAAGTTAAGGCGGTGATGATGAGTAGCGATAATCAACAACCATATATTAGTGATAAAAGAGGGAGTATAGCATAATAAGAAGGCGAACAATGGTGGAAAAATAAAACATCATTTTTGAGTGGCAAGACATTAGTGGGAATATATGGACAATAGTGGTACAATGAAACTTGAGCAATACTTAGTAGGAATAGCAAAAAAGTAGTAATTAATAAGTGCACATCATGGAAATAACTTTGAACTCCATATATGATGATTAAAATTCAATGGAGTTAACGTGTTAGACTTGACTATTCTGTCAAAATACTAGAGAATATATCTCATTCATTTATTAGCTGATAACATAAAACACTTGATGGACGAGAAAAGAAAAACTAACAATCATTACACATGAAATGCATTCCCAATGAATACAAAACTTTAGATTTACATTTAAAAAAAAAATTTAAGAAACATTGAGGCATGTCATAAAGTTGAAACTAAGAGCATTGCTTCCTTGGAAGAAGTGTTGTTTGGGTATAAGTTTCTTGAAGTTTGTTGGTCAGTTTCCAAGCTATCCAATTTTTATATGCTTGATTTTTGCAAAACCATGATATCTTTAGTTGGATTTGAATTAGCAAGCTATTCATAAGGTCCTCTAATAATTCTCAGTGAGATAAATAATGACATTAGCTTGCTTGTCTAATGGTTTCATTGGAGAGTTAGAAGTTTTGGAAAGCTTGTTCTTTACTTTTTGTTATTTATTATTTATCATTGTTAATACAATGTTCACATTGCTCATAAATTCAGGTTTTATCTACAAAGACTTCACCTTTAAATTGGAGTTGGATGATATGGTCTGCGATTTTTATTTTATTGTTACTTTTCATTTGTGAGGTAATGTTGACAAATGATAATCTTCTATGCACTTTTTATGACAATTTGTCCTACTCTTTTATTGTTTTCTCAATGAAATGATTGTATCATATATTTATCATGACAATATCTTCAAGCTACCCTTTGCCACATGTGAAACTGAGATATGCGGCACTTTTCTAATTGTTTGAAAGGGATCTAATTTCTTCTATCAAACCTGTAAATTGTTTTGTTAATTTGCATATCTTCGAATAACCTTCTTATTGCTAATTCTCTACTGCACTGGTTTGCAAAATTTCAAATATGATATTTCCCTATATATTACAAACATCTGTTGGGATGTTTTCTATCATTTTACTTGTTGCAACCCATGACCCCGAGTTTGAGATTTTGATGATGCCAAATAATGAGTGACTTGGAACTGCTTTTCATTGCTTATTATTTTATTTGTTATTTTCCTTGAGCACTAACATTTCAGGAAGATCACAAGTGACTCAGGAAGAAAGGAAGACTCAAGACCGGGTAGATTAGGAGTACGAGTCAAAAATTGTATTTTTCCATTTATTATATTTTTTACTTTATTGAGTCTGGCCACAAAATGCGAAAGAGTAAGAGCAACCATGAACACACACAGGGGGAGAATTTTTTTTTTACTGAAAATATAAGTAAAATTCTTCTCTGGAGATCGTACTGTACGATGTTATTTCGTACCGTACGATCCAGGCTATGTGGGCAAATCTGTGAATAGATCGTACTGTACGAAGTACTCGTACTGTACGATATGTTCAGATCCAAAAACCCTAGGCGTGACTTAATTTGAGGAAGTGATTTTTGCGCCGTTCGTACTGTACGAACTTGTTCGTACTGTACGATCTGTATTAAATACTTACTTAAATTAACACGTGATTAGTGCACGTAATCAAGGCCTAATTGAGATTTGCACATCGTACTGTACGAATATGTTCGTACTGTACGATTGGTTTTAAATACTTACTTAAATTAACCCGTGATTAGTGCACGTAATCAAGGCCTAATTGAAATTTGAACATCGTACTGTACGATGTCAATCGTACCATACGATGAACAGAGACGACATCCGATCGTCCAGACCATCGTCCTGTACGAATAGTATGTGGTTTAATCGTACCGTACGATATTGTATCGTACAGTACGAATTGTTTTTGTACTGTTCGTACACCTTCGTACCAGGACGACGGCTGTTTATGAAGATCGTACTGTACGATGATGAATCGTACTGTACGAACAGTAACGGCTAATTTTGAATTCAGAGGTTTTTGGAGCCTTTTTTAATATGCCAATCAAGTTCTTTTTGAAAAAAAGATTGTTAGAGAGGGTGAACGTGATTAGAGAGGGATTCCAAGGGAGAAAACTCAAGAGAAATTCTTGAGGGTTGAGAGGAAGGAGGAGGTGAGCGTTGTGAGGGAGAAGAGGTGTGAGGGAGATCACACGGTTGCTCCAAGCTCGCTGCATCTTGCTCCTCCTGTGGCCCGAGAAGGATTTGAGGGAGGATCTCCAAGGGAAAGGCTCGTCTGCATCCGTTACCTCGAGGTTCTCTGCCTTCTCCAGGAGGGAGAAAAACGAGAAGGTTCTCTGCCGTCGCCAGGAGGGCGAAAACAGAGTTTGGTCTTCCGCCACGCCGGGTTGGTGAAAGGGAGGTTTGTACAGGCTTCTCCGCCTTGCCAAGGGGGGCAAAAGGAGAACTATTTTTATAGTGAAAATCCCGGAGTGGAGGACTCCGGGGAGTGGACGTAGGTCATATTTTGACCGAACCACTATAAAAATCTTGGTGTGTTCGTTCTTTATCATTGTTTACTTTTTGCTTGCACTTTAATTTTTCATATCTATTGCACGTGGTTTTTTGATAAAGCAAAATTGCATTGATCTTTATTTTAATATTTCAAAAAACAACAAAAAAATTAGAACTCTTGTTTAGGGTTAATTTTTATTAAGAGAAAACTTTTTACAATTCACCCCCCCTCTTGTCGTTTAGTAATTTCAATTGGTATCAGAGCTTGTTTTTCAAAAATAGTGTTTTAGAAAACCTTGAAAAAACGATCATGTCGAATTTTGGTAATCGTAACACTGCGGAGGGTTATTCAATAACTCGTCCACCACTTTTTGATAACATACCGTTTGATTTTTGGAAAATTAGAATGTCTACATTTTTGCAATCTATAGATTACCGCATGTGGATGTTAGTTAATGATGGGTATGTTGCACCGTTTAAAACTGTTAATGGTTTGAAAACTCCTGTACCGTTTAATGAATGGAGCAATGAGGATAGGGAATTAGCCCAACTGAATGCTAAGTGCTTAAACTGTTTCTTTTGTGCATTGAAATCTGAGGATTATATGAGAGTATCTACTTGTGCTTCTGGTAAGGAGATTTGGGATAGACTGTGCATTACATACGAAGGAACAAACGAAGTAAAACAGTCTAGGCTTAACATTTTACTGCATGATTATGAATTATTCCGTATGAAACCTAGCGAAACAATTTCTGACATGTACACTAGGTTCACCCAAATTGTGACATCCTTGCATGCTTTAGGTAGAGAAATTTCAAATTCTGAGAAAGTAAATAAAATTCTTAGATGTCTGCCTAGTTCCTATGATGCTAAGATAACTGCTATCACTGAGTCCAAAGATCTTAATGTTTATTCTATTGATAACCTCCTCGGGTCACTCATTGCATACGAGCAAGGAGTGAGCCAAAGGCAAAGTGATGCAGGTGAAAAGAAAAAGGAGCGGACGGTGGCATTAAAAGCTAGCAACTCAGAAAGTGAAAGCTCTGCAGGGGAGGAAGACGATGAAATAGCACTGATGACCCGACAGTTCAAAAATTTCCTGAAGAGAAAACAGAAGCGTCATCAGAACAGCTGGAATAAAGGTAAAAGCTCAAGGACCAATAAAGTTTCATCTGATACAATTTGCTTTGAGTGCAGGAAGCCAGGTCATCTTCGAGCAGATTGTCCTAATCTTAAGAGCCAACCAACAAAGGAGAAAGGAGATGACAAAGGTAAATACAAGAGAGGAAAGACCAAGACACAGAAAGCTTTTTGGGCCGACTCTGCCTCAGAATCATCAGAAGAAGAAGCAGAGGAGGAGGTAACAAACTTGTGTCTTATGGCTAATGATAACCTTGATCAATTGGATCAGGATGAGGTATGTCAACTTTCTTATGATGAATTATTGCTTATTTCTGAGAATATTCATGACTCTTATAGAAAACTGAAGAAAATGCATGCTAAACTTAATATTGAATTTAGTTCCTTACAAATTGAGCATGCTAACTTAGTTAAAGAAAATTCTGATTTAGATAAAGATCACATGTTACTTCTTGATGAGTATGATGCATTAAATAAGAAGCATATTGATCTAATTGAAGCGCATGAATCCTTGAAAACATCACATATTGAACTAGATGTAGAGTATGAAAAACTAACTGCACTTATATTAGAAGTAGACCATAGTGAGCACTTGCTATTGATAGAAGTTGATGGATTGACAGCTCAAAATAAAACTTATAGTGAAAAAATAAAAGAACTAGAAAAAGAAATTGCATCACTCACAATAGGCCATCCTAGAAAACCCCCAACACAGCATGCATCACAAAATCTTAGGAAGAGGCACCACCACACTCATAGATTAGTAAACCCATTTCCTGGTGTTAGGTGCTTCTCTTGTGGCATGTTAGGTCACATAGCCCGCACATGCACAATTCACCGTAGGACACACTTAGTATGGAGACCTAAATTGCATCCATCACAGCATAACATGCATACATCTCATTCATGCAAGCATAAGGTGGAACCCAAACTCACTTGGGTTCCCAAATCTAATCTGTGAATGAAATTGTAGGAATGCTCTCACAAAAGACCTAGTGAGAGCATGTGGTACCTGGATAGTGGCTGCTCGCGACACATGACTGGAGACATGAAGAAGTTCATCCTATTGGAGACCAAAACTGGAGGCAAAGTAACGTTGGGAGACAACACTACCAGGAAGGTGATAGGCTCAGGTACAGTTGGTAATGCTAAGAATTTTTTAATTGAAAATGTTTTACTAGTTGATGGTTTGAAACATAATTTACTTAGCATTAGTCAACTGTGTGACAAAGGTTTTGATGTTAAATTTTTTACTGATAAATGCCTGATTAGTTTATTTGGTGAAATAATTTTAGAAGGAAAACGAATGAACAATGTTTACATGTTAGACCTTGATCGTGTAGATAACTCAAAATCATTTTGCTTGAAAACAATAGTTGATGATTCGTGGCTATGGCATAGGAGACTGTGCCATGCTAGTATGAAAACTCTTAGAAACATCACTCAGAAAAACCTAGTTAGAGGTGTACCTAAATTAGAATTCACCAAGAATCACTTATGTGATGCTTGCCAACAAGGAAAACAAGTCAAATCATCCTTTCACTCAATTAGAGACGTGATCACCTCTAGGCCACTAGAAATTCTACACATGGACTTATTTGGACCCGTTAGTACAGCCAGTCTAGGTGGAAAGAATTATGGATTTGTGATTGTAGATGACTTCACTAGATTTACTTGGGTAAGATTCTTAGCACACAAGAATGAGTCTTTTGAGGAATTTAAAATTTTCTCCACATGGATACAACGAAAATTAGGTTGTGAGATATCAACAATCCATAGCGATCATGGTGGAGAGTTCCAAAATGAAAGATTTGAGTCATTCTGCCAAGAGATAGGAATAGAGCACAATTTCTCAGCTCCAAGAACACCCCAACAGAATGGCATAGCAGAAAGGAAAAATAGAACCTTGGTAGAAGCTGCTAGGGCAATGTTAGCGGAGTATACCCTTCCTAGATACTTTTGGGCAGAAGCAGTCAACACAGCCTGTTATGTTTTGAACAGAGTAAACATTAGATCGAAGCTGAATAAAACTCCATATGAACTCCTTAAGGGTAGGACACCAAACCTTTCACATTTACATGTCTTTGGGTGTAAGTGCTTCATCTTAAATAATGGTAAACATCCCTTAGGAAAGTTCGATCCCAAATCTGATGAGGGTGTCTTCTTAGGCTATTCTTCTGTAGGTAAGGCCTATAGAATTTTCAACAAGAGAACCCTGGTAGTAGAAGAATCCACCCATGTGGTATTTGATGAATCTGATATGCCCTCAGAAACTAAAATTGAAGATGATGAAATAGAGGCAATTCAAGGAGTAGAGACTATGACCTTAGAAGAGAGGGTCGAATCTCAGGAAGACTTGCCTAGAGAATGGAGATATTCTTCTAGTCATCCTAAAGAGTTAATTTTAGGTGACCCTTCAGAAGGTGTAAGAACTAGGCATGGACTTAGGAAGGAGGTTAGTCACTCAGCTTTCATCTCTATGATAGAACCTACAAGTATAGATCAAGCCTTAGGAGATGAATTTTGGATTCTAGCAATGCAAGAAGAGCTGAACCAATTCACCAGGAATGATGTTTGGGAGTTAGTTAAGAGACCTAAAGAGCAGAGTGTTGTTGGAACAAAATGGGTCTTCAAGAATAAGGTGAATGATTCAGGAACAATAATAAGGAATAAAGCAAGGCTAGTAGCTAAGGGGTACAACCAGATTGAGGGAATAGACTTTGAAGAAACCTTTGCCCCGGTTGCTAGACTAGAAGCCATAAGAGTGCTCTTAGCTTTTGCTTGCTTCAAGAACTTTAAGTTATATCAAATGGATGTAAAGAGTGCATTTTTGAACGGGGTAATTAAGGAAGATGTCTACGTTGAGCAACCCCCCGGATTTGAAAGCTCACAATTTCCAAACCATGTATACAAATTAAAAAAGGCACTATATGGATTAAAGCAAGCACCTAGAGCATGGTATGAAAGACTTAGCTCATTTCTTTTGAATAGAGGTTTTCAAAAGGGTAGTGTAGATACTACTCTCTTTTTACAAAAAGTTAAAGAAGAAATTCTCATTGTTCAAATATATGTAGATGACATCTTGTTTGGATCCTCGGATAAAAATTTATGCGATGAATTTTCAAAAACAATGAGTAATGAGTTTGAAATGAGCATGATGGGAGAGCTTAACTACTTTCTTGGCTTTAGTGTGAAACAAATGGAAAATGGAACCTTTCTTAGCCAATCAAAGTACATTAAGGATATTTTAAAGAAATATGAAATGGATAGTGCAAAACCCATGAACACCCCAATGAGTTCGACAATCCAATTAGATAAGGATCCTAGTGGAAAATCAGTAGATCAGAAAAAATATAGAGGAATGATTGGATCACTTCTTTACTTGACTGCCAGTAGACCGGACATCATGTTTAGTGTATGCCTTTGTGCCCGTTTCCAAGCCGATCCTAAAGAGTCTCACCTAACTGCTGTTAAAAGAATTCTTAGATATCTACTAGGCACACCAAACTTAGGAATTTGGTATCCCAGGCACAGCACTTCCTTTGAAATCCTTGGGTACTCAGATTCTGACTTTGCAGGATGTAGGATAGATAGAAAGAGCACCTCTGGTACCTGTCAATTCATCGGACAATCATTAGTTTCTTGGTCCAGTAGGAAGCAAAACTCAGTAGCACTTTCCACAGCCGAGGCAGAATATATTGCAGTAGGAAGTTGTGTTGCACAGGTACTATGGTTAAAACAACAAATTCTTGATCTTGGACTACCTGTTGGAACCATCTCAATCATGTGTGACAACACAAGTGCAATTTGTATCTCTAAGAACCCAATTCAGCACTCCCGAACAAAACACATAGACATTAGACATCATTTCATTAGAGATCACGTCGCTAAGGGAGATATAGAATTACATCACGTCGCTACAGAAGATCAATTGGCAGACATATTCACAAAACCATTAGCGTTTGACACCTTTAGTACCTTGAGGACTAGATTAGGTGTCATAGATATAAATGCATAAAAAAAAAAAAAAAAAAAAAAAAAAAAAAAAATCTTTAGGGCTGCTCCTGATCACCACACACTCACCACACCAAAATTCACACTGACTGTTCATCGTACTGTACGATCTATATCGTACTGTACGACTTATCACAAATCTAGCGTCCACCAATAGGCAGAATTCAGCTCTGTTGATCGTACTATACGATACCCATCGTACTGTACGATCATCGTCCAGTATTATTGCATACCGTACTGTACGATACCTCCACTTCGTACAATACGATCCACGTCAGCAACGGATTGGGACGAATTAAAGCCGTTTGGTACGACATTATTGCGTATCGTACTGTACGATACCTCCACTTCGTACAATACGATCCACGTCAGCAACGGATTGGGACGAATTAAAGCCGTTTGGTACGACATTATTGCGTATCGTACTGTACGATACCTCCACTTCGTACAATACGATCCACGTCAGCAACGGATTGGGACGAATTAAAGCCGTTTGGTACGACATTATTGCGTATCGTACTGTACGATACCTCCACTTCGTACAATACGATCCACGTCAGCAACGGATTGGGACGAATTAAAGCCGTTTGGTACGACATTATTGCGTATCGTACTGTACGATACCTCCACTTCGTACAATACGATCCACGTCAGCAACGGATTGGGACGAATTAAAGCCGTTTGGTACGACATTATTGCGTATCGTACTGTACGATACCTCCACTTCGTACAATACGATCCACGTCAGCAACGGATTGGGACGAATTAAAGCCGTTTGGTACGACATTATTGCGTATCGTACTGTACGATACCTCCACTTCGTACAATACGATCCACGTCAGCAACGGATTGGGACGAATTAAAGCCGTTTGGTACGACATTATTGCGTATCGTACTGTACGATACCTCCACTTCGTACAATACGATCCACGTCAGCAACGGATTGGGACGAATTAAAGCCGTTTGGTACGACATTATTGCGTATCGTACTGTACGATACCTCCACTTCGTACAATACGATCCACGTCAGCAACGGATTGGGACGAATTAAAGCCGTTTGGTACGACATTATTGCGTATCGTACTGTACGATACCTCCACTTCGTACAATACGATCCACGTCAGCAACGGATTGGGACGAATTAAAGCCGTTTGGTACGACATTATTGCGTATCGTACTGTACGATACCTCCACTTCGTACAATACGATCCACGTCAGCAACGGATTGGGACGAATTAAAGCCGTTTGGTACGACATTATTGCGTATCGTACTGTACGATACCTCCACTTCGTACAATACGATCCACGTCAGCAACGGATTGGGACGAATTAAAGCCGTTTGGTACGACATTATTGCGTATCGTACTGTACGATACCTCCACTTCGTACAATACGATCCACGTCAGCAACGGATTGGGACGAATTAAAGCCGTTTGGTACGACATTATTGCGTATCGTACTGTACGATACCTCCACTTCGTACAATACGATCCACGTCAGCAACGGATTGGGACGAATTAAAGCCGTTTGGTACGACATTATTGCGTATCGTACTGTACGATACCTCCACTTCGTACAATACGATCCACGTCAGCAACGGATTGGGACGAATTAAAGCCGTTTGGTACGACATTATTGCGTATCGTACTGTACGATACCTCCACTTCGTACAATACGATCCACGTCAGCAACGGATTGGGACGAATTAAAGCCGTTTGGTACGACATTATTGCGTATCGTACTGTACGATACCTCCACTTCGTACAATACGATCCACGTCAGCAACGGATTGGGACGAATTAAAGCCGTTTGGTACGACATTATTGCGTATCGTACTGTACGATACCTCCACTTCGTACAATACGATCCACGTCAGCAACGGATTGGGACGAATTAAAGCCGTTTGGTACGACATTATTGCGTATCGTACTGTACGATACCTCCACTTCGTACAATACGATCCACGTCAGCAACGGATTGGGACGAATTAAAGCCGTTTGGTACGACATTATTGCGTATCGTACTGTACGATACCTCCACTTCGTACAATACGATCCACGTCAGCAACGGATTGGGACGAATTAAAGCCGTTTGGTACGACATTATTGCGTATCGTACTGTACGATACCTCCACTTCGTACAATACGATCCACGTCAGCAACGGATTGGGACGAATTAAAGCCGTTTGGTACGACATTATTGCGTATCGTACTGTACGATACCTCCACTTCGTACAATACGATCCACGTCAGCAACGGATTGGGACGAATTAAAGCCGTTTGGTACGACATTATTGCGTATCGTACTGTACGATACCTCCACTTCGTACAATACGATCCACGTCAGCAACGGATTGGGACGAATTAAAGCCGTTTGGTACGACATTATTGCGTATCGTACTGTACGATACCTCCACTTCGTACAATACGATCCACGTCAGCAACGGATTGGGACGAATTAAAGCCGTTTGGTACGACATTATTGCGTATCGTACTGTACGATACCTCCACTTCGTACAATACGATCCACGTCAGCAACGGATTGGGACGAATTAAAGCCGTTTGGTACGACATTATTGCGTATCGTACTGTACGATACCTCCACTTCGTACAATACGATCCACGTCAGCAACGGATTGGGACGAATTAAAGCCGTTTGGTACGACATTATTGCGTATCGTACTGTACGATACCTCCACTTCGTACAATACGATCCACGTCAGCAACGGATTGGGACGAATTAAAGCCGTTTGGTACGACATTATTGCGTATCGTACTGTACGATACCTCCACTTCGTACAATACGATCCACGTCAGCAACGGATTGGGACGAATTAAAGCCGTTTGGTACGACATTATTGCGTATCGTACTGTACGATACCTCCACTTCGTACAATACGATCCACGTCAGCAACGGATTGGGACGAATTAAAGCCGTTTGGTACGACATTATTGCGTATCGTACTGTACGATACCTCCACTTCGTACAATACGATCCACGTCAGCAACGGATTGGGACGAATTAAAGCCGTTTGGTACGACATTATTGCGTATCGTACTGTACGATACCTCCACTTCGTACAATACGATCCACGTCAGCAACGGATTGGGACGAATTAAAGCCGTTTGGTACGACATTATTGCGTATCGTACTGTACGATACCTCCACTTCGTACAATACGATCCACGTCAGCAACGGATTGGGACGAATTAAAGCCGTTTGGTACGACATTATTGCGTATCGTACTGTACGATACCTCCACTTCGTACAATACGATCCACGTCAGCAACGGATTGGGACGAATTAAAGCCGTTTGGTACGACATTATTGCGTATCGTACTGTACGATACCTCCACTTCGTACAATACGATCCACGTCAGCAACGGATTGGGACGAATTAAAGCCGTTTGGTACGACATTATTGCGTATCGTACTGTACGATACCTCCACTTCGTACAATACGATCCACGTCAGCAACGGATTGGGACGAATTAAAGCCGTTTGGTACGACATTATTGCGTATCGTACTGTACGATACCTCCACTTCGTACAATACGATCCACGTCAGCAACGGATTGGGACGAATTAAAGCCGTTTGGTACGACATTATTGCGTATCGTACTGTACGATACCTCCACTTCGTACAATACGATCCACGTCAGCAACGGATTGGGACGAATTAAAGCCGTTTGGTACGACATTATTGCGTATCGTACTGTACGATACCTCCACTTCGTACAATACGATCCACGTCAGCAACGGATTGGGACGAATTAAAGCCGTTTGGTACGACATTATTGCGTATCGTACTGTACGATACCTCCACTTCGTACAATACGATCCACGTCAGCAACGGATTGGGACGAATTAAAGCCGTTTGGTACGACATTATTGCGTATCGTACTGTACGATACCTCCACTTCGTACAATACGATCCACGTCAGCAACGGATTGGGACGAATTAAAGCCGTTTGGTACGACATTATTGCGTATCGTACTGTACGATACCTCCACTTCGTACAATACGATCCACGTCAGCAACGGATTGGGACGAATTAAAGCCGTTTGGTACGACATTATTGCGTATCGTACTGTACGATACCTCCACTTCGTACAATACGATCCACGTCAGCAACGGATTGGGACGAATTAAAGCCGTTTGGTACGACATTATTGCGTATCGTACTGTACGATACCTCCACTTCGTACAATACGATCCACGTCAGCAACGGATTGGGACGAATTAAAGCCGTTTGGTACGACATTATTGCGTATCGTACTGTACGATACCTCCACTTCGTACAATACGATCCACGTCAGCAACGGATTGGGACGAATTAAAGCCGTTTGGTACGACATTATTGCGTATCGTACTGTACGATACCTCCACTTCGTACAATACGATCCACGTCAGCAACGGATTGGGACGAATTAAAGCCGTTTGGTACGACATTATTGCGTATCGTACTGTACGATACCTCCACTTCGTACAATACGATCCACGTCAGCAACGGATTGGGACGAATTAAAGCCGTTTGGTACGACATTATTGCGTATCGTACTGTACGATACCTCCACTTCGTACAATACGATCCACGTCAGCAACGGATTGGGACGAATTAAAGCCGTTTGGTACGACATTATTGCGTATCGTACTGTACGATACCTCCACTTCGTACAATACGATCCACGTCAGCAACGGATTGGGACGAATTAAAGCCGTTTGGTACGACATTATTGCGTATCGTACTGTACGATACCTCCACTTCGTACAATACGATCCACGTCAGCAACGGATTGGGACGAATTAAAGCCGTTTGGTACGACATTATTGCGTATCGTACTGTACGATACCTCCACTTCGTACAATACGATCCACGTCAGCAACGGATTGGGACGAATTAAAGCCGTTTGGTACGACATTATTGCGTATCGTACTGTACGATACCTCCACTTCGTACAATACGATCCACGTCAGCAACGGATTGGGACGAATTAAAGCCGTTTGGTACGACATTATTGCGTATCGTACTGTACGATACCTCCACTTCGTACAATACGATCCACGTCAGCAACGGATTGGGACGAATTAAAGCCGTTTGGTACGACATTATTGCGTATCGTACTGTACGATACCTCCACTTCGTACAATACGATCCACGTCAGCAACGGATTGGGACGAATTAAAGCCGTTTGGTACGACATTATTGCGTATCGTACTGTACGATACCTCCACTTCGTACAATACGATCCACGTCAGCAACGGATTGGGACGAATTAAAGCCGTTTGGTACGACATTATTGCGTATCGTACTGTACGATACCTCCACTTCGTACAATACGATCCACGTCAGCAACGGATTGGGACGAATTAAAGCCGTTTGGTACGACATTATTGCGTATCGTACTGTACGATACCTCCACTTCGTACAATACGATCCACGTCAGCAACGGATTGGGACGAATTAAAGCCGTTTGGTACGACATTATTGCGTATCGTACTGTACGATACCTCCACTTCGTACAATACGATCCACGTCAGCAACGGATTGGGACGAATTAAAGCCGTTTGGTACGACATTATTGCGTATCGTACTGTACGATACCTCCACTTCGTACAATACGATCCACGTCAGCAACGGATTGGGACGAATTAAAGCCGTTTGGTACGACATTATTGCGTATCGTACTGTACGATACCTCCACTTCGTACAATACGATCCACGTCAGCAACGGATTGGGACGAATTAAAGCCGTTTGGTACGACATTATTGCGTATCGTACTGTACGATACCTCCACTTCGTACAATACGATCCACGTCAGCAACGGATTGGGACGAATTAAAGCCGTTTGGTACGACATTATTGCGTATCGTACTGTACGATACCTCCACTTCGTACAATACGATCCACGTCAGCAACGGATTGGGACGAATTAAAGCCGTTTGGTACGACATTATTGCGTATCGTACTGTACGATACCTCCACTTCGTACAATACGATCCACGTCAGCAACGGATTGGGACGAATTAAAGCCGTTTGGTACGACATTATTGCGTATCGTACTGTACGATACCTCCACTTCGTACAATACGATCCACGTCAGCAACGGATTGGGACGAATTAAAGCCGTTTGGTACGACATTATTGCGTATCGTACTGTACGATACCTCCACTTCGTACAATACGATCCACGTCAGCAACGGATTGGGACGAATTAAAGCCGTTTGGTACGACATTATTGCGTATCGTACTGTACGATACCTCCACTTCGTACAATACGATCCACGTCAGCAACGGATTGGGACGAATTAAAGCCGTTTGGTACGACATTATTGCGTATCGTACTGTACGATACCTCCACTTCGTACAATACGATCCACGTCAGCAACGGATTGGGACGAATTAAAGCCGTTTGGTACGACATTATTGCGTATCGTACTGTACGATACCTCCACTTCGTACAATACGATCCACGTCAGCAACGGATTGGGACGAATTAAAGCCGTTTGGTACGACATTATTGCGTATCGTACTGTACGATACCTCCACTTCGTACAATACGATCCACGTCAGCAACGGATTGGGACGAATTAAAGCCGTTTGGTACGACATTATTGCGTATCGTACTGTACGATACCTCCACTTCGTACAATACGATCCACGTCAGCAACGGATTGGGACGAATTAAAGCCGTTTGGTACGACATTATTGCGTATCGTACTGTACGATACCTCCACTTCGTACAATACGATCCACGTCAGCAACGGATTGGGACGAATTAAAGCCGTTTGGTACGACATTATTGCGTATCGTACTGTACGATACCTCCACTTCGTACAATACGATCCACGTCAGCAACGGATTGGGACGAATTAAAGCCGTTTGGTACGACATTATTGCGTATCGTACTGTACGATACCTCCACTTCGTACAATACGATCCACGTCAGCAACGGATTGGGACGAATTAAAGCCGTTTGGTACGACATTATTGCGTATCGTACTGTACGATACCTCCACTTCGTACAATACGATCCACGTCAGCAACTGCCTTCTCCAGGAGGGAGAAAAACGAGAAGGTTCTCTGCCGTCGCCAGGAGGGCGAAAACAGAGTTTGGTCTTCCGCCACGCCGGGTTGGTGAAAGGGAGGTTTGTACAGGCTTCTCCGCCTTGCCAAGGGGGGCAAAAGGAGAACTTATTTTTTATAGTGAAAATCCCGGAGTGGAGGACTACGGGGAGTGGACGTAGGTCATATTTTGACCGAAACACTATAAAATTCTTGGTGTGTTCTTTCTTTATCATTGTTTACTTTTTGCTTGCACTTTAATCTTGTCATATCTATTGCATGTGGTTTTTTGTGAAAGCAAATTTGGATTTTGATAAAGCAAAATTGCATTGATCTTTATTTTAATATTTCAAAAAACAACAAAAATTAGAACTCTTGTTTAGGGTTAATTTTTTATTAAGAGAAAACTTTTTACAATTCACCCCCCCTCTTGTCGTTTAGTAATTTCATTACTGAGCTACTTATTTGTTGCTCTCTGATTAACATGGAAGAATTCTATATCTTTTGAGTCATATAAGATGCTCATTCCCTCCAACAACTAAGAAAAATTGGGTTGTTTTTTATCTCTTAATTCTTTTTTTTTTTTTTTTTTTTTTTTTTTTTTTTATTTTTTTTTTTTTTTTTTTTGTTATCTTCAAGAATCTTGCACTCATTTTTCTTTGTGCACTAGCATGGTGAGTAGCAATAATTTACTTGGTCATCATGTGTAAAGTTTTTGTGTTTGTTACTTTAAAAGAAATTGAAAATCATCTCCTATTGTTTTTGAATTGAGTTTATTTTTTTAGAAAATATAACAAGTATTTAAACAATACAAAGCATTAAATTATGTAATGATTGTATTTACATTACCTTTATGTTCTAATTTACTGAAGTTGTATGGCCCCATTTATAAGATTTGTCTCTTTGAGAAATGTAGAAGGAATGTTGCTTTTCACATTTTGAGTTAATTACAAATGTTCATCCCTTACCAAAACCGATAAAAAAAAAAGAGATGTCATGTTTCTTTTCTAGTCACCTTTAGGGAACTTGTACTCATTTCTCTATAGAGCACCACATAAAGAGAAATAGTAGGTGACATCAACTCACAGTATAAATATGTTTGCAACCATATAAGAAATAGAAAATTTTATTGAGCTTTCTCTGTATTTATATTGAGCTAAGTTTTCTTCTAATTTAGAACATATCACAAACATGAACAAACTAGAGCATCAAATGTGATAATGATGTATGTTCATGGGCTCATTCGTAAGAATTGGTATCTGCCTTTTTTATTATGCAGATGCAAGGTCAATTACCTCATTTCATTCATATTTAGAACGAAAACAAAAAAAAAAACTAGCTTTGAGATGATTTTTATGATGCTTAATGGAAAAGGTTATCACTTCAAGAGTAAGCTTAAATTATTTCATCTGACGGAGGTTGTTAGATTCACTGTTCATTCTAGTTATGATAGATTGGATTTATGAAACATGGTGTGTTAAATTGTCATGCCATGATCCAAAAAGCTCCTGCAATTCTTTTAAATCAATATTAACAATAAACTTGAAACCTAGTGAAAATAATGTTTCTTATATTTTTGCTCGTCTTTGTCTGTTAACTTTCTTTCTTCTTTGATCTCCTCTAACAATCAACCTTACCATCATCGTCATTAGCCTTTTCCCAAGCATAGAAATTGGAAACCTGCCGAAAAGAGAAGAGAGAATTTGAATTTTATGTCTATTTTATTGACAACCTTACACCTTTATATATACAAAAAAATTCTATGTTACATTAGGTAACTTCTTTCTTTAAAAAAAAAAACTTATATATTAATACTTGATATATTATCATGATAGAATACACAAGTATTAACCAAGCTTTATATACATTCATAAATGGGAAGAAGGAATTACCATAGCTTGTGTGTGATGCCTTGAAAGGCGATACCATCTCAACCCTATGGGATCTCTTCACTATTGTCAAGCTTGACTTTTCAACACTCCTTAAGCTGAAGAGTATATTCTCTAAGGCTAACTCAATGTGATATGTTAAAATATACTCCTTGTGTGCTTGAATATATATAATACATAGAAATCCACTTACTATTTTTTCCTTAATAAAGTGCCAATTAATTTCTGTGTTGTTCTATCATTTGGGATTGCATTGTGTTCAACGTTGATGGTTAATTTGTTGGCTTAATATAACTTCATGAAATCTTCAATTTTATTCCCAAATTATTTAGAATGATTTAATTCTAAAGAATTCATAAATTCCTTAAGTCATTGCTCGAAATGCAGTTTCAAAACTGGATCTAGAGACTACTAACTGCTTTTTGCTTCTTGAAGGGATTTTTTTTTTTTTTTTTCAAAAGAAGGTGCAATAATAAGTAGTAGGTTTTTTTTATCTATTAGGGGTCCTACCTAATCAGCATCTGTGTATTTTTTATCCCAAGTTTTCTATTTCTCTTTAGTAAGATTCTTCTTCATGATATCACTTTTAGGCATTGTTCAACTTGTAAATGCAATTTAGCATAAACCATATTTGGTCTTGTCTGACAAGATAGATAAGCTTCTGGATCAGCTTTTGGTACCTTCCTTTGTCAACATATGAGATTTTTTCTTGCTTCTCCAAGCTTATTATAATAAGCAACTGGAATTTTTAAAGGCTTGCATCACATCATACATGTTTTATTTACTAGCTCTAGGTTGCATTGTTGTTGTGAGATTGAATATCCTAGTTTTTGAGTGAGTTATCTTTATTCCACAAAAATATTTTAGTCTTTCCAAATCTTTCACTTCAAATTCTTTGGATCATTAATTTTTAGCTTCCTCATTCTTTTGAATCATCTGCTATTATATTAATGTCATCCACATAAATTATTAGAATTATGATTTTTCCTTATTCGATCTCTTTATGAATAAATTGTGATCTCCAAGACTTTGCTAGTAGTGGAAAGTTAGTCTCTTAATTTTGTACCTGGGTGCTATTTTGTATTGGTTGACCACTCATCATATTGATTCCACTCAAAATCTAACATTCCCACACCCTTTGCTACTTTCCTAAGCCTCTTGGGAAATCCCTTCAAGCATCTTTTGGTCATTCCAAAAGATCTAACATTAGGCCAAATCACTAATTGGTTGAGAAAAGGGTGCTTATTTTTTCTCCCGTTTCTGTTGCTCTTTATCATAACGATGAATGTTTTTTCTTTCCTACATGATGAAGAGCTTTCAAATGGGAACTACTCACCCATATCCATTGGCAATGTTTATATCTTCCAATTTATTTTTATGAATGATTTGCTCATTGTGGATAACATTGATTTGCCCTATTATATGTTCTATTAAAAGGAACCTTATGTTTCCAACAGCTTAACTTATCGCAAGTTCTCGAAAAGGCCTCTAGGCTCAAGCAAAATACATATAGAAAGCTATATTACTTAATTACCTCTATTTTAGTCTATTCCTTTTAAAGAGAAGGAATGGAAGGCTTTTTAATAATAATTTTACCTCCCTCACTAACAATATTGCAAGTTCCTAGTTGCCCATATGTTTAAATTTAAGGAGGTGAATGACTAGTTGATTTTCGTAACTTAGTGTCATGAGAAGACAAAGGATCGATGGTCGTCTCATGTCAATGAAGAAAATGGCTGTCGACTCCATTCCCATGTGAGAAGACGAAAGGAATTTCACTCCTATAAATTAGTATAAGATGAGGGGAAATCAAAGAGGAAGATCAAAGGGGAGGATTGGAGAGCAGGGTTGTGTGGTAACGGTAAGATTGAGCAAGGGTTGCATGCACATGAGGGTTTTGTAGCCACGGAGATATGAAGAGGTAGAGTGCATGTGAAGTTTAATGAAATTGAGTTGAACAAACAAGCTTTACAACGTTAGGAAGGAAATTTTAAGTTGTTTATAATAATTTCTAATATTATTTTATATATCAAGAGGTTTACAACAAACTAAATTAGGATTTTGAGTAAATAAATTATTATCTAAATTTATATTAAATATCATTAATAAAAATAATATATTTAATATTATTTTTAGTTATCAATTTTCTTTTAAACTTTTAAGAAATAAAGGTTAAATAATTTTGTATATTTAATTACTTGAAATAGAGAATACTTTGATAATTTAAAAACTATGGCGATGAGAACGTTTTATACGCAATCACAGTTTTAAGCAAACGACAACAGAGTAGATATTTAAGTTAATTGTTTAGTTATCTGAATTATAGGTGTGTGTGTATATATATATGTAGAGAGAGAGAGAGAGAGAGAGAGAGAGATAATTTACTTAACTAATTTTAGTTATATAAAGAATAAATTAGATTTATTAGGTAATAAATTAGATTTATTAGGTAATAAATTAGTTTTATGGGAGGAAATTTTAATTGCTTGAAGTAGAGAATACTTTTGATAATTTATAAACTATGACGACTATTTTTTTTTTTTTTTTCAAGCTAATAAACTATGACGACTAGAACGTCTTCTATGGAATAATGTGTTAAGCGAAAGACGATGTATATTAAATGAATTGTTAAGTTATTTGAATTAGAGGTGAGTATTCTTTTTTTTTTTAATGGTAATAACATTTATTTTTATAAATCTCTTATACATGTATTATTGATATTTACTCATAATTTAATTTTACCATTATTCATGATTATCGCTATTATAGACCGTTCATATTGCAATGAATGATATGAATTTTTTATCATATTATAGCCTTAATGAGAAAAATTGTCAAATTAATCTCTATATCATGAAAGTATTTTCTTTATATTATTCGATAGTATAAAATGTACAAACCTGTAAATAAACCATAGTGTTTTCATGTTTAATTAATTAATGCACTTTACTTATTTCTTCTATATAACTTAAGTGTACAAATAAAATAACTATTTTACCTTTCTTTTATTTTCATAGCTTTGTCAATTAGAGGAAGAAATTACAAAATATCATTTAAAAAAAAAATTGGATTTCATTTTTCAAATTAGAACTTAATAGAAATTAGTTGCTCACAAAATGAATGCATTTAATTTATTCTGCATATTATGATTCTATTAAATTTTTTGTTATATTTGAATAAATGATTATGTCATTATTATGTAAATTATATAAATTTTTTAATATAATTAATATTTATTACATCATCTAGTTCAATCTCAATTGAACTATTCTTAGCTCGTTGTCCGGTCTGATTTTTACAATATTGCTTATAAATACATATTTCACTTTTTACGAAATGAGACCTCTATTTTATAAGACATGCCTCACACCTTATATATCTTATAATTCCAATACATATGCCCATATTGGCACCACCATATCCTCCCTAACACCTATCAATATTTATTTCACTTTATGAAATGTGTTCTTCCTAATATCCTCGTTTTTTTATTACTAATTACTGAAATTTTTTTTTACTTCCCAAGATTTGAAAAAACCATACAACGTACCCACACTTTTTAAAACTATAAAATTTAAAACTCCATGCTCTCAATGCATCTACAATAATGATCCAAAATTAAGCTTGACTTGCTTCTCAAGAAATATGTTTGACAAATAGCAACAGCTCTTGCCAAGATAGCATGATGCACTGAACAAAACATAACTAATAACTAAAAAATCCAAATTTCTAATGCCAAAAAGTTCATCTTTTAACCTTATTTTTTTTTTTTTTTTTCATAATGTTATGACTTAACAGTAGTAAAGCTATCAAAAATAACTTATCAACATTCAGCTTTTCTATATAATTTGGAACAACGGAAACTCGACCAAAAAGCATTCTTAAATCATGTAAGGCTTCCTTTGGAACGGCTTTCTTGCTGCTTCTAAAAACTGTTTTAAGAAACAGTAAAAAAGTCATCCCAAACGCAACCTCAAAATTCCGGTGTGCCGACCGATGTCTACGGTTTTCTTGCAGCGATTAGATGCTAATGATAAATGCAATGAAAACTAAAATAACCGCAAGAGTAACCGGAATCTGAATAAACATTATGATAATAATCCCAGGGAAGATATTTAATAAAAAATGAATACATTATAAAAAATTACTGAATTATATAACAAAAATAAAATCAGTTAATCAATAGCAAGATTCAATCCAAAAACAAAGATATTAGAAAATGTTGTAAATGCAGATAAACACAAAATAATGGAAGAAAATTGAATCTCAGCTGAATAAGAGAAATTCACATTTCTGGAATTCAAGAACAAATCTTTATTCCATGAGTCATTGCCAAATTTTCAATTCTTCTGTTCAGAGGGCATCCATTTATAATAGATGAAAACCTAACCAACGAAAATTTCCACAGAATCTGGAATTATAAATTACTCAATAACTTACAATATATTCATCAATTAGGCTAATTGGCACCTATATTAGTATCGTTTCTCACTACTAGTGTTTCAATATTTTTATTATCTTTTAATAAAACTTTCTGGGGGTATTTATCACCTTATTAATTCCTTATAAAAAGCATAACAATGTATTCCATTTATCTCTCAATATGCAATGCAATTATTAGCTTCCAACTAGTTTTTTTCTTTTACATTGGAGATGAATTCATAGCGTCGCTGTAATCACTCACTCACTGGATGTTCAGTTGGTCACATGTCTATTTGCATTGCATCAAAATCCTTCAACAAATAAAGAACCTGCTTTATTCCACAGATTAGGAGTGTAGAACTAATTTTGGAATCGAAGTTTGGCCACTTTTGACTTTTTCTATGGAAGAATCATTTGACTTACTCTACAAATAATTAAACTATTCTTACTGCTGTCCTTATAAGTGAAGGTTTGCTGCTACTAGTTCTATCTCAAAAACAGCATGGCCACTTCTCATTTCCTTGATATCTGGGGCTGGATTAATAACCTTCCTTCCATCACCCTATGGACTACAAACACGAAGTCTCTCTGTATTTGCTCCTCTAGATCAACAAGCCCCTCCATGAATCTCCTAGTCACAAAAATCACTCCAAATCAAAGCATTGGTGTCATTTTCTCCATTTATGTCGATTTCCGGATCCCAATCTCTCTTTGGTCCTCCAACTTGTTAGCCTTCAAATCCAAAAACCGACAAAACCTAGAAGAGATTCGAAGCGATCTCTTTTTTGATTTGGTTAACAGTGTCCTCAAGTATGACCCCTGCAAGAAATCTTCACCAAGATTTCTAGAACTACGAGAAGAGTTTGACGACACCTTCAATTTTGTATTTATCACACTAGCATTCTTAGTTTGCATCTATGAAGCTCCTCAAGATATCCGAGGGGGATGCCTTGACACTCTAAGGCTTCAATTAACGACTCCAAGAGCTCGAGAGGCATCGAAGCTGCTCATGAAAGCTCTTGGGTCCAACCTTGAGGAGAAATGGATGAGATCATTGAACCTCGCTATAACTAATCAGATAGTCGAGCTTAGAGCCACAAATCACTCATTCAAAACACCTTCACCATTGTTTTCATATGCTTTTTCTACAGTTGGGCTATGGAAAGTGCAGTGCTACTGCCCCATAATAGCCATGAAATTGGAAACTACAAGCTCCAGGATCGCAGATGACCGCTTGTTATTCTCTCTCAACAACCAACAACTTGAGGCTGTGATTCAGCTTGCCTACATGGTCACGTATAGCAAAAGTTGGATAGATGTAGTGGTCAGCATAGACAATATAAGGTAGAATGAAATACAATTTGCCCAATAATTGTTAACACATAATAGAAAAATGTATAAGTATACTGCACCTAACTAGCATTTTTCATATGGCAGGTGTGATGTGAATCCGCTAGTTCCTGAAACACTATTAAATGAACGAGGGTATGGCTCTCAAGAGAAGCACTTCCCGTCTCGAATATCGCTGCAGCTCACTCCGACGGTCCAGAATGAAATACTCTCAGTATCTGTAACAAAATCATCGGAAAACCCAACCCGAGAAGTGGGAATAGAGAAATCCATTGAAGGTGGTTTTGACCCTCCCAATTCATATATGGGCATCACAGCTACAGCATCTGAGTCTGTAACTATCAGCATTAAGCCATGGAAGTTTGAACAATCAGTGTTTGGCGACACTGCAAACTTGAATTGGTTTCTTCATGATGGGGTGAATGGAAGGGAAGTCTCCTCTTCCAAGCCATCAAAGCTCGCGCTTCTCCAACCCAAAGCATGGTTTAGAGATCGCTACTCAAGCGCTTACAGGCCCTTCACAAAACAAGGAGGTGTAATTTTTGCGGGAGATGAGTATGGAGAGAGTGTGAGATGGAGAATTTGTCAAAATGCAATGGGGAAAAACATTGAGTGGGAAATCAAAGGCGAGATTTGGCTAACCTATTGGCCCAACAAACAGAGAACATTTCATAGTGAAACTAAAAAGTTGGAGTTTAAGGAGCTCCTTGATCTTTCACTTGTCAAAGCATAGCAGACAAAAATCATGTATATTTAGTAACTAATTTGTGCCTCCTTATCATATATTTCTGTTTAAATCTGCATATTATGATCTAAAATGTATCTCACAAGTTAAATGTAAGTCTTTCAAAATTAATAAGCTGGCACAACAATAGCATGATCATTATTAATACCAAGTTTTTTTTTTTTTTTTTACAGACACAAACTATGTAACATCTTGACTCCAACTTATCATTATCACAGACATACTAGAAGCACAAATTGTCTATCAATGACTCATCTTATAATAGCATTTCTATCTAATATTATACATTGTTTAAAGAACCTAAATCTATTTTTCACTATTTTCTCTTCATGAAATATTGCTCTCATCTTCCCTCCAATTTAATCATTTTCCAATCCAACCTTACTAAAATTCTCGTTTTCTAATGAACCGGTTATGAGAGTAGATGTATTAGATTTGGCCTATGTTAAGAAAGATAGAGGTAGATCTAAAAAATTTTGGTTAGGAAATATTATAAAAGACTTTTTTTTATTAGATTGAAATGAGAATTCAACTCATAATAGGATAATGGAGAAAAAGGATTCTTTTACATTTTAATACAGCTTTATGCTGGTAATTATCACCTGATCCCTTTACAAAGTATAACAAGGCTCAAGCAATCATTTTATCTCTCAATGTAAACTGAAATTATTAGCTTCCGACTAATATTTTCTCAAGTGTTGGGGATGAATTAATAGCCTCCCTTATATCACTCACTGGCTGTTCATTTGGTCACATGTCTAATTGCATTATCACTGCACTTCATCAAAATCCTCCACACAAATAAAGATTCTACTTTATTCCAGAGCTTAGGAGTGGGGGTGTAGAACTGACTTTGGAATCAAAGTTCGGCCACTTTTGACTTGTTCTATGGAAGAACCAATTTATTTAATCCACAAATAATTATAACTCTTTATGATGCTGTCATTCCACGCAAAGGTTAGCTGCTACTAGTTCTATCTCAAATTTCACGGCCTCTTATAATTTCCTTAATACATGGGGCTGGATTAATAACCTTCCTCCCATCACTCTATGGAATACAAACCCCAAATCTCTCTGCATTTGCTCCCCTAGATAAACAAGCCTCTCCATCAATCTCCTAGTCAATAAAATCCCGTAAAATCAAAGCATCTGTGTCATTTTTTTCTATTTATGTTGATTTTTGGATCTCGATCTCTCTTTGGTTCTCAAACTCATTCGCCTTTAAACACAAAAGCTGACCAAGCTTAGAAGAATTGCATTGATCTCTTTTTCGATTAGGCTGACAATAACCTCATACATGGCCTCTATAAGAAATCTTCACCAAGATTTCCTATACCCAAAGAAAAGTTTGACAACATCTTAATTTAGCAATTCTCATGCCAGAAAACTTATTTTGAATCTAAAGGCTCCTTAAGACATCTGAGGGGGGTGCAATACTCCTAAGGCTTTTAAGTAATGACCCTAATTTGCATCTACAAAGCTTCTCAAGATAACTTCATTGCAATCTGAAAATATTTAACAAAGACAAATCAAAAGATAATTTCATTGCAATCTGAAAATATTTACACAGTTGTTCTATGGAAAAATTACATAACACTCATCCTCCATCATAACTTGAGCTATTGAGGACATCCAAATTCTCATAGGATGGTGTTCGACACTGGTATGTATCAATCCGGCATCCTTTTTGGTCATTTCTAGATGCAAATGTTAAGTTCTACCTCCTAGTCATCTTCATCTTCTTCTCCTTAATGTTGTTGTATGAAGTGCTATTAACCAAAAAGATAATCAGTATAGGATAGAAAAAATGTGAACACGGATGATGCCCCTAAAGTATTTTGTTGCACCGGCATGGGTTATTATATAATCACAGTAAGAAAATCTGCTTTGTTGTGAGATAACTATACCTCTTTCATGTAATCCCATCCAAGATTGAAATATGAGCCCTTGATCATGGGATTAGCCAAAAGTAAAAATTAAAGCTTCTCTTGATAGTCCTAACAGATCATTTGATGTAGCATGAAGGCTTGCCCCTATCTCATCTTTAACATCATCTACAAATTCTCTAATACTATCCAAGTGCATCATATTTCATAACTATTAGATCTCTGAACCAAATATATTAACGAAAAACATCATTTCGCTTGCATCTCATCTATCTCCATCATAGAATGGTTAGAATAAGTTCTCCATTTGTTATATGGTCTCTTGCTATAATTAGTTCAGTAGCTTTTTTGTGTAAACTTATTCAAATCAGTTAAAGAACAAACATAATTACATAAAGTTGTTCTATTAGTAGCATAAGACAGGAAGTTGTAGGTAATTGTGACTCATATTAAAGCAGACAAAACGAGGCCCAAAATTTACCGTAAATAACAAGCAATTACACAATCATTATTATAGGAATATTTGGCATCCACATCATAAGCAAGCCAGTGATTCCACAGCTCTATGTACAACTAATTATAATCTAGCTGGTCAACATCTGTCTTTCCTCTACCATCTGCGTGATTAAGATTTGAATCTATTTGATCGACATCAATCTATGGTTGACCTTCAAATTGCACAATCACATTATCATGTAGGTGCAACTCAACATGCTTCAAAGACATTAATGGGACTCGTGATCGTCATATGCTACAACCCAGTGCAAATTTGGGATAGAACAAGAATCAAAGAATTTGAATATGGGGTTAGAAAACCTAGAATGCCTAGATGAACACATTAAGATCTATAGCAATAGCTGATTTGGATAGATAATTACATAATTCAATTGTTGTACCAAACTTTTCGTAGAATATCCAATTTTTTTATGATAGAATCATAGGGCTCAACGTTATGTACTAAAATTTCCTTAAACTTTTCATCATTCCATTTTCAATTTTCGTGAGATTTTTTTTAATACATCCAAAACATATTGAATGATGCAGATATCAATATAGATTTACATCCACGGAATTTTTCTAAGATGCCATTGGGGTTTAATACATGCAAAGTGGGATGACTAACATGCAATTGCTTCCCAAGCCCAAACCTACAATGGATGCAAACATCCAGGTATTAAGTTCCAATTATAGATGCAAAAGTACTATATCATTTTATGAGTGGATTGGAAACATTCTTAAATTCTCTATCAAAGGTAGATACTACAAATGAATTTTAGAGCCATATCATCTAATGAGTGGATTGAAAATTATTCTTAAATCCTCAACAACAGTAGATACTGCAAATGAATTTTAGAGCCAGACGTACTAAGCATTTGAAAGCAACCAATTATAAAGAAAATATAAGCAAGAACACATCGAAATAATTCCATCTTAGTCATATTCATATAAGAATCCCTTACGAGTGTCCATAGCAACCTACTTACTGGCATACAAGTCAACACAGATACATGTCTCATATTAAACTTAGACGTGAATTAATAGGATCATGATATACAGCTTCAGGAATTGAATGTTATACCAATAGGTCGTCGCAACGATCTAGCCATGTGGATAGTTGTAAACCGGTGCCAACAACATAGTAGTGAACAAGTGATTATCTATATGTCTAAACACCCATATGATGCATACATCTAGGAGAGTGACGATCATCTCACTGATGTGTAAATGAAAGGTGTTCACCATGATTATTAGTAGATTGCGACCTAAACATAGAAATTGAAGATACCGAAGATTGGTGATACGTGCGATCTCAAAGGGGTCAATGTCTTGCCATGAGCAAAAGGCTAATGGCCTCTAATATAGTTCCCTAATTTCAAACGAATAGTAACTTAGTTAAACCATGTTCATTGAAATATGAGATATGGTGAACTAGAGAAGTATTAAAGAATGGGTAGATGAGACTGCAGATGAGACAAAAGAAAACCTCAAACTACACAAGGTATGCTAGATGTAGAACCATCAAGAGCATCTCTAATTTTTAACTAATCCTAAAATCAATGACCATCTTTCAATGGATGGGATGGATCCACAAGAAAGGGGTGCAATCATTCCACAACAAAGAAAATTAGTATGGTTATCTAACAACTCCGCATCAAGGAAACAATCTAAAACATAGGTACCATCGATGTTCTCTTTTTTATTTCATTCCTACTTTTTGGTCAATAGCACTCTCCAGAACAACAATAAGAAGAACGAATGATGCTAACTAGGAAGAAGTTAATCATGGTCTTCGAGAAAAATAAAGACGATGACTAGATCGATACACATCAACAGCGCACAATGATATAGGCATTATCATTAGCTCAACATTATGATGGAGGTGGATTGGTGTTGTGTAATTTTTGCAAAAAAAACATATTCCTTAGACCTGTCAATTTCGGGTTACGGGTCGAACCCGACCCGACCCGTAACTGACCCGGCTTTATTCGGGTTCGGGTCAACCCGACCCGGTTTTATAAATGGGTCGGTTTTCGAAACCCGAACCCGACCCGCTTCGGGTTCGGGTCAACCCGACCCGACCCGTTTAGGGTTTAGGGTCACGCGAAGTCTCGGAGCGACGCGGGCAACAAGGTGCGGTGCAGCGAGCGACGCGGCAGCGCAGCATCGGGCGCACGGGACAGCGGCCAGCGGGGCAGGCGGGCAGCAGCGCGGCAGTGCGGGGCAGATGGCATCGCGGGCGGGGGCAGCGGGCGGGGGCAGCGAGCGGTGGTAGGAAAATTCAAAATTTTTTTTTAAAAAATGGGTTTTCGGGTTGACCTGGCAACCCGTCGGGTTAACCCGAACCCGACCCGCTTCGGGTTCGGGTCAACCCAAACTCGAAAATTCTGGGTCAGGTTCGGATCGGGTTTTCGGGTCGGGTCCAATATTGACAGGTCTAATATTCCTAAATTATATCTCCCTCATGTTCCTTCTAAAAACTCTATTGAACCAGAATCATGATTCACAAAGGACTAAAAACTTAATTGAATCATAATCATGATTCATAAAGCACTTTGGGACTCACCTGTGCAGCTATGCTTTTCCATGGGCGACTAACAGCCCCAAAAAAATGCTAAAAGATAGCTCGTGACCTTTAAATTGCAATTTTATGAACCATAACATGGTTCACAAATTAAGACTAAAAACATCCATAAGATTATCGCAGAATTTACAAATATAAGGTTCAATTATGCGCAATGGCAATTCTAGAAACATATTTAAGTGAGCACACTACAAATCAAACTTTATTATCCTAAATTCCATTCTAAATTACAGTAGTTATTGTGAATAAGTGAAAAATTAACAGCAACTCAAAAATGCCTCTACTGGTCTCACTAAGACCGTGATATCAATGTGTGTACAATATTGCATTCTACCTTATAGCTTTATGTCATGCTTCTTTTATTTTTAATATTTTTACTCAAATCACAAAAGTTTGATGGGATGTAAAGTCCCCAATCAAATAAAATAGGGAGAAAGGCCCATGCAAGTAAAGACAAGTGCCCCTAATGCCCCTGACTTGAATCAGCCCATGATTTAATACAACTTCAGTACAATTTTAGTGCAACTACTTTTCCTACTGCAGACATTTCACTCTCCATCAAACTTGAGTATCAATAAAAAAAATATGCAAGAAACTACAATGTATCTATATTTAAGGTGGGAAATAGAATTGGAAGGCAAAAAAAACCAATGCACAAGTAGAAAAGGCTTCAAAAAGGTATTAATAAATTTCAAAGTAAAATTAACAATACCATAGGAGCTATTTGGGATCACTTTTTTTTTTATATATTTTGATTTTTAATACTTTGGTACACTAAATATATATTTTTATTGAGGAAATTTGACTTTATATATTCAATGACTGCTCAATGGACTAAGTTACTCGAAATAGGTTTGAACATATCCAAATTCTGGTTTGAACCTATGACCTAATTAAGGAGTTTGCAATAGGAATAGAGAGTGAGAAGGAGAAGAGTATTTAGCGAGTCCTTGGCGGAATTTCACCAAGGGTATTTTGCAATAGAATTTTGCCAAAGATATTTTGCAATGGAAGTTTGTGGAAGGTATTTTGCAATGAGAATTCATCATAGGGTGTCAACGACACCCGGTGTTTTTTGACGAGAGTTCTCATAAGGCATCAATGGGATTTGCGAGTGTGAAGGAGAAGGTATTTCATGATGGGAGTTGGCCTATAGCATAGACTATTTTGCAACGAGAGCTCAATGATGCACTACTTGGAGCGGGAGTATGAAGGAGAAGGATATTTTGTGATGGGAGCTTGCCAAGGGCATCCAACGGCACAACCATTTAAAGCCTAGTCCACATGTACAAGAGGATGTAATTTCATCCAAAAAGAACTTTTAGGAATATTTCCCCAAGAAATAAAGAGTGGGCATATTTGTCCACTTTTGAGTATTAAGAGGCATATAAATAAAAATTCACCTTTATTTTTATTCAGTATAGAATAAAATGATTTTTGTAATGATAACAGCAATTACTGGCAGTCGACATTCAGTGGAAGTAGCAGCTGGATCTGATGGCTGCAATTAGCGGCCTATAGCTACCAATGGTGGCAATCATAGGTGGTGGTTTTAAGACACTGACACCTAGCGATTGAAATTTTTCTCTACATATTCTGACTCTTTGCAAACGTTCTGAACCGAATCATAAAATACAGAGGGTTGATGGTAAGGCTGAGAAATCTAATCAAACAACAAGGAGGTGAAAGCCCAAGCCAATGGGAGCAGCACATGCCCTGTCCCAAATCTCCCATTCAAGCAACTGACATCAGGACAACAAAAATAATTGAAAGACTAACATAATGCAGTTAATTTACCTTCTGCAAACTTTGAGCATTGCTCAAATGGAAAACGCTTAAAAAAGGTAGCAATAAAAGCCATGTTTTAAGGTAGCTGGTAAAGTTAACAGCAACATAGAGAAACATTTGCATACAGCATGATAACAAGCAAGCAAACAAAATATATATAACAGTAGCTTTCAAGCATTTAGGACCAAATCACTGCTAATCACTCAGCTGGACATTCTAGAAAGTAGATCCATTCCACCCAAATGCTGAACCCTGCATAAAAAAAATTGAACTATGGTAAACTTTAGTATGAAGGAAACACCAATTTATAAAATGTTTGTACAGATGAAGTATAGCACTGACAAACTATTTCTATGGATACTAAAATGATATTTGATCACAAAGCTAGGAGCACTGCAGGATTATAGATAGTAAATAGCAATTTACATGATCTATTGCTGGTGTGTAGCATGTAAACACTGTTCAAATTCCTGAGTTTGATGAGCCTAACAATAAGCAGAATTGCAATGAGAAAACTAAAGACTGGATACAAGGCATCATTACATTGCCTTTAGGGGTAGAAATGCTTGCCTTTGAATCATAAAACTTCAGAAAGTAACGTGACTTGGGAACAGACAACTTGGTCTCAAGAATTGTGGCAATAGCAGCACTTAATTTCTTGTTCACATCAGGATTCAATCCTCCAATAGAAACTAGTTCACCATATGCAGCAGGCTCCTCGGTTCCACCAAATGATATAGGCACTGATCCCTTCAAAACTATCATTACATACTGTAAAAGAAGAAATCCCATAAGCAAGCTTCAAACATACTGGATAAGAACTTTGTGCAACACTATGCAAGTATATGTTAATAAAGGACAAATAACATAACAGGGAAAAACAAGATTCACAATGCCATGCATAATAAATCACTCAAAGGAGAAACTCACACAATATCAATAATATTACCCCTAGTTTCTAAAATTACTTCAAATGCATTGAAATTGCAGGCCAACAAAGGAACTTGATGGACCGGTCCAGAGTCAGTCAAGCCAGTCCCGCCTAGACTGGCTACTTTCTACAGCAGGCGAAAAGCCCACCTGCATTAGGTTTCATGCTTGTGTTTGCTGAAAGGTGGGGCCCAATGAGCTATTTCAAAGGGGTGATCGGGGAGAATTAGGAGGGATTAATATGAATGGGCTGTTTTGGGATTTGCATTATTTTTTGTTTATCTTAGGTTAGTTTTCATATTTATGTTTGTTGAAATTAGGTTTTCGTAAGTCGTGAGTGCTCTAGCCGGCGGCTAGGGATTTGGGAGAGTCGGATCTTCCTCTCAAATTAAAGATCCAACTGTATCTTGCTATTTTCTTTCATAATACTTGCAATAAAAAATTTTGTGGTGTTTTTCTTCTCAAATTCTTCTTGTTGTTCATTGATTTGGTGGGAATTGCTTCTACTTCCTATGAAATTGGTATCAAAGCGGTGTCTTGGGCTGAAATAGAAGTCTTCCTCGTTGATTTCTGCTACATTTCCTCTCCGATCTTGTTGTTTTTGATGTTTGAAGACCAGATTCATGTTTTTTGCTACTTGGAGCATATAGATCTGGATACGTATGGCGTGAAAAAAGGCAGAAGTGTTGGAAGGGGGAGATTGGATAATTAAAATTTCAAATTTCAAATTTTCAAACACAAATTTTAACAGTCCATGAGAAGATCGATGGGAAATTTGCCATCATGGAAGAGATAAAGAAAAAATTCCTCTGGGGCCAAACCAAAATGGTGTCATCGGAGGTGAGAGAAGCCGCCAGCAACCAAGGGAGCGGGGAAAATCCCTAATCCGATAAGGAGAGGAGAAGAACAAGAGTTGGTGATCTAAAAAATAATAATATATAAAAAAGAAGAGGTGGAAATCTTGGATAGAGAAGAGAGAATACCTCGTCTAGAACCCATTCCTAGGGAGGAGATAGGTAAAAGGTATGGGGAGAGGAGTGAGAGGGTTGGGTAAGAACGAAGGGGTGCTGAATTTGAAAGAAGATAAGCAAATTATGGCCGAAGGGATGCTGGTTTCGAAAGGATTAGGGGGAGTTTGACGATGGGTTTGGGTACGAGCATGGAAAGGATGATCGGGACACTTGGGGAATGGGAAGTTATGAAGGAATCAGGGGAAGCAGAGAGAACATAGATTGAGGAAGCAAAAAATGCATGTTTTTTATGGAGAGAATGCATATAGGTGGATCTATAAGGTGGAGAGATATTTTGTCGTCAATGGGTTAACAGAAGAGAGACTGATGGCAACTGGCCTGTGCTTGGAGGGGAAGGCATTGACATATTTCCAGTTGAGAGACATGAGGCAGCCCATACAAAGCTGGAGAGAGTTCAAGGACTGACTGTTGAGACGTTTTCGAACCAGCAGGGGAGTGGACTTCCATGAGCAGTTCTTCACTATGATGCAGGAGGATCAGTGGTGGAGTATCGTGAGAGATTTGAATACTTGGATAGCCGACGGGATTAGATTGGAGGAGGGGAGAGACATCACTCTTTCAGTAAAGCCGCTTATACAATAGTTCAGTGAGATCTTTCAACCACCTCAAGAATTTTCACCACCAAGGGAGTAGAAGCACACCATGACCTTGAGGGGGTAGAAGCACGCCACCACCTTGAGAGGAGGGGGGGCAAGAATGATGAGATTAAGAAGCTGATCCGTGAGATGTTGGAGGTAGGGATCATCAGACAGAGCGTGAGCCCTATTTCTAGCACAATTTTATTAGTTAAGAAGAAGGATGAGACTTGGAGATTCTGTGTGGACTACCAAGCCCTGAATAAGGAGACTGTGCCAAACAAGTTTTCAATGCTAGCGATAGATGAGTTGTTGGATGAGCTATGTTGAGCTGCGGTATTCACGAAGATGTATCTGAAGTCTGGGTACTATCAGATTGGGATGAGAGAGGAGGATATCCCAAAGGCTGCATTTAGGACACATGAGGGACACTAAGAGTTCTTATTAATGTCGTTTGGGTGTTATAAGAGCATTAGCTGCGAGCCAACCTGAAGAAGTGTTACTTTGTGGAGTACTTAAGGCACATGGTATCTCAGGAGGGGATGGTTGCTGATCAGGTCAATATTGAGGCTATGTTAAAATGGCCGCTACCTAGGACTCTGAAGGAGTTGAGGGATTTTCTAGGGTTGACTAGGTATTACAGGAGGTTTGTGAGTGGATACAGCACTATAGCGTGGCCACTGACTGGGCAGCTGAAGAAGGATAGTTTTATGTGAGGCGAGGAAGCTACCTCTGCCTTTGAGAGATTGAAGAAGGCCATGACCACAATACCTATCCTGGCCCTACTAGATTTCAGCTAAGTTTTTATGGTGGAGACTAGCACATCAGGTTATGAATTAGGGACAACGCTCATACAGAATCACAGGCTAATAGCTTACTTTAGCTAGGTGTTGACACCAGAGCTAGGTTGAAGTCATTCTATGAGAGGGGGTTGATGAACATTATGTTAACTATTTAGAAGTGGCGGCTTTACTTGCTGGGCTGACATTTCATCGTCAGGACAGACCAGAAGAGTTTGAAGTACCAATTAGAGCAGATAATGGTGACCGAGGAGCATTAGAGATGGTTGTTCAAGTTGTTGGGATATTATTTCGAGATCCAATATAGGCTAAGGCTAAGAACAAAGCGAATGATGTTTATCCAGATGTGTGGGGGAGGTTCAGGAGTTACCCATTTCGGTATAACTGATATTGGATTAGGGGGCTATTAAGGAGGAGAATGTGCAAGACGAGGAGATGGGGGGATTAGGGCAAATCTGCTGAGGGATGAGAGTAGCCACCCGAGCTATTTCCCAGAGGGGAGAGATTATTATACCAAGGGAGATTTGTGTTGCCACATACCTAGGTCCATATTCCTCACCTTTTGCAGGAGTTTCACAGGAGCATTGTTAGGGGTCATTCATGGGTGCAAAAGACGTACAAGAAGTTGGCATCATAGTTAAATTGGAAGAGGATGCATAAGGATATAGATAAGATGGTAGCTAGATGTGAGGTATGTTTGAGCCATAAATATATGGCCATGGCTCCGGGAGAATTATTGCAACCTCTAGCTCTCCCAAATAGAGTGTGGGAGATCACTATGGATTTTATAAACGAGTTACCTAGATCTGAGGGTTTATAGTGATTTTGATGTTGGTGGATAGATTGAGCAAGTATGCTCATTTTATTCTGATCCTTATGAGATACTAGAGAGGATTAAAGCACATGACATTTTCTTTTATTATATATTACTATGCACATGATATTTCATTTTCCAATGTAATTAATTTTTTCCATGATACTCTCTATTTGCCAATCTAATTGTTTTTCATTAACCTTCATGTATAATGAAGTTAAAAAATCTTTTACTCTAATTATATGATATTAGGCTTTTTAAAGATGTTTTTGGCTTGTATTATTGTGATGTAATAAATTATTCATGATTTTCTTTTTATCATTATTTAAAATAGCACATGTTGAGCCATTAGTCATGCACTATAGTTTCAATGGAACCTTACACCATATTGCGCACCATTCATTATTAGAAAGAATAATAAGATATTTCACCAAAAACAAAGCTTTTTCACATAAATATAAAGTAGTTCCCCATCAGCCATATTCCATGTGAAACATCATATCTAGGTGAAATATCTTTTTCTTCTTTTTGTTTGAGACACATTATATATGGGAGAAGTATAGGATATCTATATGAAATAGTTAATTGCAGGAAAATTTTTAGGATGTAATGTTAATTGAAATTAGGAGGAAAAGTCAAGCATCATAATAATTTTAAAAGGAGAAGATACCTAAATACATATTTTAGAATAAGTAAAACAGAATTAAGTAGCATTGAATATGTGAAATTGTTTGTCGAAGCCGCTTGAATACGCAAAATGATTTGTCAAATCAAGTCTATTGCGAGAAGCCATTTCATGCAATCGACACGCTAAACTGTTCATCGAAGCATCCGATGTTGTTCTTCCACAAGTAACCTACTAGCGCGCCAATTTTGTTCACAAATTAGGTAGGTTATTGTGACGGCACATGCAAATTCATCTCGCTAGTAGATTTTTTGATCCAAAGCACATTTAGTGCTGCAAATTTATTGATCCAAAGCAGATATGGAATTATTTGTGGCCGCCAATTGTATACTATTATTAATTTTTCAATTTTCTAAATAAAATTATTTTCTTACTTTTTTGTTTTATTGCCTAATTTAATATTTCCTTCAGTTGCTATAAATAAGACATCAACTGAAGAACTACTTCAAGCTCTCATCTCCAAAGCAAATGAGAAAGCAAGGGAGTTGATGATCAAATTTGAGCAGAAAAGCTGCTGCATTTTAAAGGTAAGCAATTTAATATCGAGTTACTCTAATGGCATTATCTATTTTTTAATATATATATATATATATATATATGTCATTTAACATATACTCCTATGAATTCTAAAATTTTTAAAATGTTATGATTAACTAAATTATTAAAATGCTAATTTAATTTAACTATTTAATATATAAATTGGATTTAATGTATTATATAAAACCTAAACATTAAATATTTAACATAGTAGATATTATATTAACTATAAAAATAGATTATATCCCATTAAATAGGATGTTCCTAACTTAAGTAGGTTTATAATATTTAATATGTAATATTTAAAATTAAATATTATATTTAATATTATATTTATTATATCCAACAAATATGCATTTGAGTGCTCTTCGATCTAATTTTTCACTATTCTGACTGTGTTTGTGAACATAGGCAGTGCACCCAAAGATTATGGGTATAAGATTATTGTGTTCGAAACTCGAGATAGAAGGAGAATGAATATCCATTAGTATTTTTAGTCCCAATGCTTTTGAAGGTAATCAATGTATGAGATATGTGGCAGTTAGGAGGGCTTCCCCCAAGTAGAATTTGGGTATATTGCAATGGAATAGGAATGCACGGGTGGAGGCTAAAAGGTGATCATTTTTCATTTCTGTAATCTCATTTGGTTATGGAGTGTAAACGCAGGATAACTTATGAATGATACTTTTGTTTTGAAAGTAGGAGGATAGGGTTTTATTAAAGTAGTCTTTTGCATTATGAGAATGAAATTTTTTTATTTTTACCCCAAATTGGTTCTGAATAATGGTGTGAAAAATGGAAAAAATGGTGTTAACATCATATTTATTTTTAAAGAGATAAATCCAAGAAACTCAAGTACAATCATCAATGAAGAATACAAATCAGCAAGCCCCAGACATGTTAGGGATTTTTTAGGGTCCCCAAATATCACTATGAATAAAATAGAAGAGAGTATCACATCTCTCATTTTTATTTGAAAAAAAAAAAAAACTTATGTTAACTAATTAACAAGTTTCAAAATGAAAATGTTCATTTTCCAATTTATAAAAAAAAATTGGATACATATGTTTTCAGACATCAAAAGATAAATGTCATGATCTAAAATGATGAAATCAAATAGTAGATTTTTTATCAACTAGGGATAACATATAGTATCTATTTTTAATGCTCTTGGATTTATTCAGCTCTTTTAGGTAGTAGAGTTCAGCTCTCTCCTTAACTAGTCCAAACTTCTTCCCTGATCCTTGATCCAGAAATAGGCAACAAGTATGGTTAAATAGTACTTGACCATATGGTCACTGGTAACTTTTTGTATAGAGATTAGGTTTGTGGATAATTGAAATAAATGGAACACATTTTTTAGAGTGAGGGAAGGAGATAAGGATATGTCTCCTTGGCTTGCAACTGTAGAAAGAGAACCATTAGCAATGATGATTTTCTTATCACTTGGGCAAAGAGTATAATTGATGAAGTGGTTAGTGGAGTGTGTAATGTGATCAGTGGCTCCTGAGTCAATAATCCATAAACTTTTCCAATGATTTTTAGAGGTACTTAATCCAATAAATATAGGAAGCATAGCTAAAAGTGCAAGAGAAGAAGATGCAGGAGAATTTTCAAGGAATATCAAAAGTTGTTTTAGCTTATCAATATCTTTTTTATTGAGCTCTATGAATCTAGACTGTGTATCAAAGATGGGCTGAGTTGTTGTAATGTTGTCTTATGATGTGTTATTTTGTCCACTTCTTTGGTTTCATTCTTTATTAGGGGGTTTTTCATATATCTTTCAACATGTCTCTTTTGTATGTCTTGATTTCTTGCAATAGCTAAACCAAAGAGAGTTTTCTTTAAATTTCGAGTCTTTACATTTTTTCTTCTATGGTGCTTCTCTGATCATTACCATTGTTGACCCTTCAACAACCTTTGGCTCCAACATTACTCTTCATGGGCTTTCTTCAACGCGAATGAGAGAAATGATCTAATTTAATGATGGTGTCTCCTCTCTACTGAGGATCTTGACCAAAGTTGTGAAACTGGACCGGACAATGAACCGGAAGAAGGAGAGATTCAAGGTTCGACCGGTCGAATCAGGGTCGAACCAGATAATGTAAAAAATAATAATATTATTAAAAATTAATAATATTAATAGAATAATTACGGGAATCTAACCTCAAACCATATAATTCTAAGAATTTAAACTATATAATTTTAATAGATTATCTCTCAATATAATTAAATTAAATTGAAATGATGAATATATAATATAATTATAATTTATAAAATATATAGTTTAATTATATTATATTTATGAATATCTAATAATTTAATTATAATTAATTTTTACATTTAATTATAATTATAATAAATGAGATTTTTATAATATACATTATAACAAATTAAATTTATAATATAATATATAAATTTATAATATTAAATTTACAAACATGTAATAAGAATAATATTTAATATAATATATAAATTTAACTGCGAACCTGGACCGGTTCACCGGTTGAACCTCCAGTTCACCGGTTGAACCGTCGGTTCAGTCTGGTTCAGGCCGGTTCTCTATAAAGCCGGTTTTTAAACTGGACGGGATCGGACAAGGGTCGGTTCACGGTTGAACCGGTCGGTCCGGTCCGATTTTTAAAACCTTGATCTGGACTCTCATCTGATCAAACTCTACATTAAGTCCTGCAAGAAAAGTATATATTATCTTTCTCAATAAAGTTTTTCAAGATGACAGCATCTTCTGAACACTTGGTCTCTATGCATCTGTAGTGATCAAGTTCTTACCATAGGTTTTGAAGAAGAGTGGCATATTCTGTCACACTCTTGCTTCCTTGTTTTGTGCTTCCCACCTTGATTTTAATTTCAAAGATTTGGGCAGCATCCCAAGCTTTTGAGAACGTTTGTCTAGCGACATCTCATATGTCATTTGCAGTGGATAGGAACATAAACGTATCACTAATTTATAGAGTCATGGAATTCCAAAACCATGACATAATCATGGAGTCCTTCATCCCATGGCCAAAAATTAATATCTCCCTCTTTTAATCGTCCTCCAAGGAGGTGATGTATTTTTCCTTTCCCTTTCAAGTAGGTCTTCACATATTGAGACCACTTTAGATAGTTCTTCTCATTTAGGCGATAGAAAGGTTTCATGCTTTGGAGATTACCTCATCCTTGGTGCACCATAGAATCCTCATTCCTCAATTTGATCAAAGCTCTGAGAGGAATTACCTTCATACATTATGGTGTCAAAAAAGATAGTAATGAAGACTATCTATAATCATATCCTCAATCTTCTGGCCCCAACAATGAAGGCCAATGCTTCTTTGAGTAAATAGGAATTTAGTAGATCCTATTTGGTTCAGTCAACCACGCTCCAGGTCACAATCACAACTCCGTTCGGCTCAGTTGCATACGCAGGAAGCCTACTTGCTTGGGTCGACTCCTTCATAAGACTTGTGCTCACAACTTGACTCTAGACGCACAAACAAGAACGGACCTTTCAGGACCGCTCGGCCTCTTCTTCCCGACACACGAACGATAGCTTCTAGCTCTATCTTGCATCCAATTTTGCTCCAACAATGATGTGAGAGCTGCTCGTCCTTCACTGGCAATGTTCCGCTCAGTTCCTACGAATTCCAGGCTTTTGACCTCCTTTCTTGATCAGCTCTTCCGGTGATGAAGGCTTTCGACCTCCAAGCTTAAAAAGGATTTTATTTTTTGTGCAGAATTTAAAACTATCATTTTTGTTATTTGGCAGGATTTAGGATAAATTATGATTAAATCCTACTCAAATTATTGATGTAAGTTTATGTAAGATTTAAAATCGTCATTTTTGCTATTTGACAAGATATTAATGCCTAAATTTTACTATAATCAAGCCATTATTTGTTATTTAATAGTATTTAATATTAATAAAAAAAAATTTTCTATTGTGCACTGTGTTTAAAAAGGCGCGCACTACGCCGTGCGCTATGCGCTATGGCTCCACGGGGATTTTTGCGCTGTGGTGCGCCATTCGCCACTAACAAATATGCTTCCTTCGTATCTTCTCTTACGAAGGTTTGGCAACGATAATGGCAAATGAAGGCCGACTATGGCTCTGATACCATGTCGAATTCAGAGATTTGAGAGGGAAAAACCTCACCCCTATTTATAGATCTATACAAGATATCAAATAAAGAAACTAAATAAATTACAGAATCAAACATTATTGTCCTAATACAATCCAATCAAGTATTTTTGTCCTAATACAATCCTTTTCTAAATCATCCACCTAACAATGGAAAGAAATTGGCGTGATTCATGGGAGCCTCCCACGAATCCCCATGGAAATCATCGACTGGGATTAGCAGTGGAAACCATCAGCTGGGATTTAACAGAATTAAATATTTGAGTACATATTTATTATAATGTTATCACTAAATATTTAAAATTATATTATATACTAAATATTATATTATATCTTATATTTAATACTTAACAATATAAATAAATATTATATTAACTAATTAAATTTTATATTAAATATTTACTGATATAATAATTAAATAAATATTTAATTATAAGTTATAATTACTAATGAAATTTATCTAATTAAAGTACTTAAATAAAATATAATTAAATTAAATTAACATTGTAACAATTTAGTTAATTAAATTATTTTAAATTTTTTTATAATTCATTTAAGCATATGTTAAATAACATTTCTATGCTTATATAAATTAAAAATAGATAATGTCATGAGAATAACTCGATATTAAATTGTCAACTTTTAAAATACAGCAACTTCTCCACTCAAACTTGATTTTCAACTCTCTTACTTTACAAATTGCTTTGGACAAGAGAGTTTGAAGTAGTTCTTCAATTACTGGCTTATTTATAGCAACTGAAGGGAGCATTGAATCAAGTAATAAAATGAAAAATAAAAAATTATTTAATTTAAAATAATGAAAAATTAATAATTGCATACAATTGTCGGCCTTAAACAGTTTCATATCTGCTTTGAATTCACGAATTTGTCGGACTAAATGTACTTTGGATCCAAAAATTCACAAGCATGACAAATTTGTAGAGTGTCAATTGCGTGAAATGGTTTTGTGCATTCAGCATGAAACCATTTCACGCACACGACTAGATTCGACAAATCATTTTGCGTATTTGAGCGGCTTCGGCAAATGATTTCAAGTATTCTATGCTACGTAATTCTATTTTGTGTATTCTAAAATACTTATTTTTCGTATCTTCCTTATTTAGATATCTTCTTCTTTTAAAATTATTATAATGCTCGGCTCCTCTCACTATTTATATTTAATACTAAGCTCCATTTAAAAATTTTGCCAAAATATAAATCTAGCAATCATGACTCGTACAGATAGTGCGACAGCAACATTGTGAAAAGCTAAAGAAACTAAGGGGCTATTTGGCAACCAACACGATTTACCTACTTAGGATTTAGTAAATCCTCGGGTTGTTAAAACCTGAAAAACTGTTTGACAACTTTAGTGATAAATCCTATTAAATCCTGTGAAACTATTTAGCAATATAATCCAGGATTTAAGGCGGTTAGTTCATTATAAAATTAAATACATTACGTTTTTAATATTAATTAACTCTTAAGTAAGATTATATTATTAATTTCTATCTTGATAAACATCAGTAAGTTGTAATGATAAGTAATATCATTAGAATCTTGCTTAATTAGCAATTAACATAATTAAAATTTTATTTATTGATTATAGTCCTAATTATCAAAGTACTTAGTTGTTAATTGATTAAGTAGTTGATATATAATGAATTAGCTAATAATTTTTTTAAATAAATAATTATTTAACTAATACACCTAGTTAAAATTTCATTAATTATTTAATTTTTAATAGTTTTTATTTTAAATTATATTAATTAGGATGATTATATTAATTTTAAATTAATAATTATATTACTAACTATTTAATTAAATAAATTTGATGATAAATTTATGCACTAAATATAATATTAATTCTTTAATTAATTTACTTAATTATTAATATTTTAAATTATATTAATTAAGTTAATCAATATAGCTTAGAGAAGTCTAGGGCTCACTGTGAAGGTGACTTTCTCCCTTTATTACGCTCATTCGGCCAAATCCCGCAAATCCGTCGAACTACAAGATTTAGTAAATCCAAGATTTATGGCAAAAAGAGGGAGATAGAGAATTTATTCCGCCGTGAGATTTCGTCTAGCGTAAATCCCATTTGGCAGGATTTAAGCAAAATCCTGCTCAAATCCGGCATAAATCTTGTTGACATACATCACCTAAAAATTAAATAAATTAACAAAAGTGGGGGTGGGGAGGGGCTTGAGAAAGAAAATTAAAATGGGAAAAGAGTAGTAAAATAATCAGGTGAAGCATCAATGAAAGAAAGGTTAATCAGAACAACATCAATGACTAGATTAAGATGCAAAATCAACGGGAAAAGAGTAGTAAAATACTCAGGTGAAGCACCAATGAAAGAAAGGATAATCATAACAACACAATTGACTAGAGTAAGATGTAAAATCATGGACATGTGCAACAATTTTGGATAGATTAACAAATTTCAAGTCCATTTGACACAAAAATCTAAAGGACCGGCTTGGACAAAATATCATAACCTCTCAAAATCAGGGGAAAAACATCTAAGCAGATCTGGAAACATATTCAAGATTATTTCCTCCAATCCGATGAATTAGTAAAAATTTGACGGTATACTGGTCAGATCTACGCAACCTTAAAAAAATAATAATAAATAAATAAATAAAAAGAAAAAAAAAAATCTACGCAACCTCAAACCGATCCTGCCTAGTATTCTTCTTCTGGAAAATGAAAACCAGTTATAAAGAAAGAATATTAGAAACTTCAAATATCAAAATCCAAAGCCCTAAACCAAAAAGAAAAACGCAAAAATCTGCAAACCAATATAACAATCTAGCTTCATTTCACAAAACCCTAAACCACAGAACCGATGCAACTCCTTCACAACTGATAAAAACATTGAACTTACTTCACCTAAAATAAAAAATTAAAATACAATTGCAAAAACAAACATAAAAAGTGTCGATAAACATCTCTCATCTTCACTCTTCAAAGCATACTCAGCACATCGAAATGATAATAACAAAATACAAGATGATCAAAATACTACTAAAGATATCACCAGACATTACATAAATTGATAAAAATATCGATGACATGAAAAAGAAGTAGAGAGAGAGAGAGGGATTAAAGAAGAACTCACGGCTTCGGGCTTGTTGATGAGCTTGGCTACAGTTTTGGTCGCCTCAGAAAGGATGGATGAGGTGTCTACGCCAGTGAGGTCTACGTTTGTGGAAAGATTGAGGCACGGCATCGCTTCGATCTCCTTCTTCTTGCTCAGACCAGCTCTAACTTCCTACGCCTTTTGCGTCTTATATCTGGTGCGGACCTCGTGACTTGTTCATCATCGGGTTAGGATAATAAACGGTTAAAGATTGCACCGCGTCAGTTATCGCTTAAAGGTGTTGATCTAAATGTTGTTTTGTTTAAATACAAAGTGGTATAATCTATTTCAAATGTAATGGTTTTAGAAATTTTAATATTTGGTTGGAATATAAAGTGTATCAAAATAAAGTAAAGTGAATGTAGTGTAAATAATTTAAGGGTGTGTGGGACAATGTTTTTGTTGATGTACGTCAAAAAACACAACGAAGTTGTGATTTGGGGTCATGAGGTCACGCTCTATTCTTAAAAGTTTTCGCGTCCCATGGTTGATTTTCCTGTCCGAAGGAAGCTTCTCAAGTTCGTCTGCTTCCTACTATTTGAAGCTAAGAGGAAGACAAATGCCCTTACAGTTATGTGTGAAATACCCTGTCGTCTTCTTTCTCCTCTCCAAGTTCGATCGTATCAGCCCACTTCCTCATTTTTTAATTCTTTGTGGCCCATCTCACCACTTCCATAAGCCTAACCTCAAATTTATGTTAGATTTTAAGTTGCTCAATTTTCTCCAATACCCACCTGCAATAAGTCCTTAGCAGCATTCTGCACTGCTAGTAAGCTCAGCTCTCTTCATTTTCTTCTCTCTATTTTTTTTTATTGAAAATTACTTTCTTCAATTGGTAGGTTAAATTTTTGTTCTCTTCATTTACATGTGGAATTCTGATGAGAGATTAATTTCGTAGTTCTTTCTTCATATACGCGCACTTAAATCCCCAAATATTTATCATGATTAAGTTTCGTTCCCTTCCATCCCTATCTGCTATTACTTCGTACAACTTCAATTTTTTGTTCACAGATTTTCCCCCCCTTAAGTCTCTCCATTAATCAAAGCTAAACATAATGGTTTGAATTTGTTTGCTAATTATCTTGTTTACCTTATCCCATCTTGGTCTATTCAATGCAAAGTCATATAAAAAACATTCAATTGCAGCGTTGTGGTTTTATATATTTTTACACTTAAATAAGCCTTCATGGAATACAATAGCCATTTTGGTGATGTTATTACTTTATTTTTTTAATACATGTAAAAATGCAGTTTGCTCGGTTTTCATTTTATTGAATCCACTTATTGATAGTCTCCTCTATCTTTTTTTTGTAATAATAAGGTCATACAATGGGTAAACCTAAAGATGAGGGAGCTTCTGCAACTTGGGAGCATGGTGTTAAAATGGTTTTTTTCAATTTATGTTTAAAGGAAATTGAACTAGGAAATCATCCAACCATTCATTTTAATAAAGTTAGTTGGATGAATTTAATGAAATGTTTTCAAGAGAAAACAGGAAGAGAGCATGATAAAACATAATAAAAAAATAAATGAGATCAACTAAAAAAGAATTTGAAATTATGGAAGAAGTTGAAGGGAGGTTCAACTGGATTGGGTTGTGATCATAGAAGAAAGACTATTGATGCCCCAGATGAATGGTGGAAAGAATGGTGGAAAGAAAAATTACATGTGACCATAGAATTATTACATATTCAAATATGTATTCATTTTAAACTTCATTTTTGCAGTTTCTAACATATACAATTAACTACGCCTTATAAGTCATTTCAAATGCAAAAAAAATTAGATGTTGTGGTCTAGAATCCGAACTTGAGGATAAGCTCGACATGGTGTTCATGGGGGTGGTTGCTACTGGTGCTCATGCATGGATCCTAGCCAAGCTGTTGAACATCATAATTTAGGGGTAGATTTTCAATAATTAGATAATGTTAGTATTTCTTCTTAAGATCCTTTACAAAAAATATATGACCTTAGTGATTGCTCGCACTCAAAATGCCTTGCAACTTCAACTTCTACAATTCGTAAGAAAAAAAATATATGGTTTCCTACAAAACAAAATTACACAACTTGGAAGTGCATGTACAAATATTGGAGCAGTATCAAATGGATCACAATCAACAACCTATCCTCCATCACTCCCTAATGCAATTAAACTGCTTGATTATATCACATAAGTATTTGAAGATATACCAATTTACTTGTACTCAATAAAACTGTTCGAGAATCCTATCAAACGAGAAGTGTTCATGTTTATATTGCCTGAGCGAAGAATTCATTATCTTCATTATTGCTATGAAAATCAAGATGCATAGTTTTTCTCAATTTCACATATGTTCTTACTAAGCTCTTTAACGTAAATTCCAATTTCATCCAGAAAACTTTGTTTGGTTGTTATAAACAGGTTGTTTCATTTACTTTGAAGAGTTGTACTCCAAATAAAGAACCATTAATTCATGTTCACCTTTGTACTGTGGTTGAAATATTTATTGTTCTAATGCTAAAGTGTGTTATCAGTAGATGATCATCAATGAATTCATTACTTAAATATGTGGAAAAAATTTTTATCACATGAGTTAATTGGGAAAATAAATGAGCATTATGTATAGTGAGGTAGAACTCTGAAGGTAAAAATAATATAAATTACGACACACATAAAATTTGAATCTTAGATGTTATACTTCCTTAAGAAAATGCATTTTTTTCTTAGCTATATTTCTATTTTTAAAGTATGGTGGATGTGAATGTGAGCCCAGCTGTTACAAAGGCAGAGAAGGTAAGAATTATGCCAATTATCAAGATTTAAAGGAATGGAGCCTACGTAAAGGAGATGATATGCCCCAACTTGCAGGTTATGGAGCTTTCGCTTAGGCATTATGGTATCTAGCATTGAAATCCAGTGCTCTTATAAATCCGTGCTTTTCCAATGCATACAAATCAATGCTTTTCATCGCAAACCAACCACACAATAAACAAATTAGCTAAAGACACTAGAGAAGAATCCATTTTTTTCAAAAATTTTCTTTTCTTCAATCTCGTAAGAATTATGCCAATTATCAAGATTTAAAGGAATGGAGCCTAAGTAAAGGAGATGATATGCCCCAACTTGCAGGTTATGGAGCTTTCGCTTAGGCATTATGGTATCTAGCATTGAAATCCAATGCTCTTATAAATCCATGCTTTTCCAATGCATACAAATCAATGCTTTTGATCGCAAACCAACAACACAATAAACAAATTAGCTAAAGACACTAGAGAAGAATCCATTTTTTTCTTAGCTATATTTCTATTTTTAAAGTATGGTGGATGTGAATGTGAGCCCAGCTGTTACAAAGGCAGAGAAGGTAAGAATTATGCCAATTATCAAGATTTAAAGGAATGGAGCCTACGTAAAGGAGATGATATGCCCCAACTTGCAGGTTATGGAGCTTTCGCTTAGGCATTATGGTATCTAGCATTGAAATCCAGTGCTCTTATAAATCCGTGCTTTTCCAATGCATACAAATCAATGCTTTTGATCGCAAACCACCCCCACCGATTATATTCATTGTAGTTCCAGGCTCATCCAAAGATTTTTTATTAGCATAGGATACTCAATTTTATTCATGGAACCTATCCTTCTCTTGTTAAATGTCAAACGTGATATGTACTATTACTCTAGATTTTCAAGTTCATTATTTGTTGGGGAAGGAGATTTGGTTGGTTTGGATTTTTACATGTATTTACTATATTGAAATCATTATAATCCATTGGTTTGAGTAGCATGGTCAATGAGGGATCATAACTGAACTATGAACTAATTTGCTTGGGGTGGTAGGGAAGAGAGACATTTTGTTTTGTTAATAGTGCTAATGTTGTTATATCCTTTACATTCTCATGAATAAGAGACCATGTATTCTTTCAGGTTCACTTAAACTTGTATTTGACACCTATATTTTGAGACTTTGTTGGATTAATATGACATTATTACAAAGGAGTGATGGTAATGTTCATAGAAATGATTTGCTAATAAAGGATCAACACATGACAATAGTTATAGTGGCTTTATGTCTCATAAATAAATATTACGAAACATATATTTATAAAACCCTATGTATGACCTCATCATATAATGGAAATAAATGGATTGTCGGCCTATTATCTAGTCATCCTACTAGGTTTTATAATATGTTTTGTATGTCTCGATCAATTTTATGAATCTTTTACATGACTTAGAAACTGTTCATGGCTTGCACGGTTGGTCAATGACTATGGTGAGAGATGTATTCGAGATCACCACTAAACGAATCGATAAGATCAACTTGTGAATGATTACAACAATCAAATGAGACAATTAGTCAATATTCACTACAGGAAAAACTCCAAAAATTGGCGGTTTTTTCCGGCTGTTAGCATGGCTAAACCGGCGGTTTTTTTTATCACCGGCAGTTTCTCGGCGGCATAAAAGCCGCCGGTAAAAATAGCGTAGGAAACCCTTACCGGCGGCCTTTTACCTGCGGTTTTTTTAGCCGGCGGTTTTCCGGCGGTACACACCGTCGGTGACGACCGGATTTGTAACCGGCAGCGTTCCGGCCGTTAAGCCGCCAGTTAATTTACCGACAGCTAACCGGCGGTCACCTTACCGACGGTAAGCCGGCGGTTAAAGCTGGTATCGTGTGTTCGCTAAACTGCCGGCAAGTGCCGGTACACCGTCGTTACCATTACCGGCGGTCAAAGCCGACGGTATTACCGACGGTGTACACCGCCAGACTTCCGCCGTAACACCGTCGATGGCCGTCGGTAACAATCCGGTATAATACCGGCGGTGTAATAACGTTACCGGCAGCTTAGCTTTGGCCGTCCGGTATCGTCGTTTCCGGCGGCCAAACCGCCGGTTGGCCGCCAGAAACCTGTAGCACCTGAAAAAAAAAATTGACAACTTTCCCTCTATTTGAGGGAGGTTCACCCTAAAGTCTAAACCTGCAGAAAGAGCAATACATAATAAAATATTTTGGGCAACACGCCGCTATATTCATCAGAACTATAAACATAACCACAAATCAAATAAACAAGTTTACAATCAAACATTAAGAAGTTCCAAATAAGTTCATCAAACATAAAACTAGTTCACAAAGTTTTAAATTCAATAAGATTACAATCACAAATTCACAAGTTCTAAATATAATCATCAAACATAAAAAAGATCTAATCCTCAGCTGTATCCTCACTGTCTGCAGATGGCTGCTCCTCTTGTTCCTTCTTCCTTTGATTTTTAGCTCTGTAGGATTGCAACTCTGCTTGCATTTCATTTTGAACTTTTCTCATTTCTTCAATCTCTCTAGATTGAACTCTTCTCATCTCTTCAATCTCTCTAGTCAGCGCTGCAATCTTCTCGCTTATAGATTCTTCAGCTCAACTTGGATCATGAAATGCAGAGGTGGATGAACTGCCCTCAATAGCAAAAGCCTGTGAACCCATGCCATATACCCTTCCCCTCTGTCTTCCACCAACAACATCTGACCATGTATGATACTCAGAAATGTGGGCCGATTCTGAAGATGATCCGTCGCTAGTGGACTACTGACTTTCTCTAGCTCGTACGAAATCATCCTGCGAGTTACACTTAGTTTTATTAAAATAAATTTTTATTCTAAAACTCCAAAAAATTTTACTCACATGAGCCTTCTTAGCCTTCTCATCAACCCACTGATGGTCAGCTTGATGTTTATGATTTCTTATATGCAACTCCAACGGTGTTGGCTCCCGACCAAGAAATTCTTTTTGAAAATGTGATGCTTAGTTATAATAACATAAATATATGTAATAAACTAATTTAAAACACTTACTAGGCGACGCCTATGTTTCGTATGAGATACAGATCCACCAGTATGAAGAGAGCTTCCTAAACCGCCACAGTCAGAGGCTCTGTTCTGTTTATTCTGCTCTCTCATTTTTATAAACTCAGGGGTCACCCAAGCACTACTTAAATCAACCCAAATGCCCTCTCCAATCCAATTCGGACGTTGCCCGGACTTTCTAATGTCCGTGAACATGTCCCTGAGACGGGTCGCTCCTCTCCTCTCAAAATTTGATTTAATCCTCGTGTTGTACTCAGGCAACCACCTAAATTCTTTCTATAAAAATTTAGGTAATATCAAAAAGATTAGTACAAATTAAATCATATATTTGAAATCATACCAAAAAAATATACCTGAAATTCTCCAAACCACATATCTCTAACCGGCTTTGGGATCTTCTTCCAGGATACGTAAGGAGCATCATATTTAATCTTTATAATATCCCGGATCATATGTATAGGTGGCCTTGAAGGATTGAAGCTGCAGATTACTTTTTTGGTCAATAACATGTAATATATCAAAATACAAACAACTTAATTAATAACATAAACTGACTTACTTATCGCCCTCAGGCTCAATGTATTGCCGCTTATCTGTTGTCGCTGCATGATCGCTAGCGCCAACCTCTGGTGGTCTAGATGGTCCACCCTGTTAATGCTGCACCGGATAGGGGTAGTAATATGGGTAAGGGTAAGGAGGGTGGGGACCAGTGGATGGACCAGCTGCCTGTGATGATGGTGGGTGGTAATATGGATAGAATGGAGAGGCATGTGTCTGATCTAGAGAGGGGTAGTGAGGACTCGCCGAGGGAGGAGGGAAGTGACCAGGGAAGGGGCCAAGGAAGTATGGAGGTACAACAGCAGGTGGATCTGACTGACCCTGACCCTGACCCTGCTCTGGGGAATGCTACTGGCTCCTGGCAGGTGTGGCGGTGGTGGTGTCGGTAGATCTGGTGGAACTGAAGGTCCCTCACCTACCTCAGGCTGTGTGGGTATGCTAGCAGTAATCTTCTTCTGCCGTAACTTTGAGGCAAATGATTTACGAGGAGGATCATTGCCTGAAGCCATCTGCATTAAAAGAAACAATTAGTAAATCATTGTAATATATAAAAAGTACAAACAAAAGAAGCAATTAATAAAAAAATGCAATTCTACAATTCTAAATATAACATAATACAAATACAAGAAGCAATTAAAAAAGCAGTTAACTAATTACAAAAATAAAGAATGCTAGAATACAAGTTGGAAATTAACATTTTCATTTCTTAGATTTCAAAATTACTTTTTAGAATATTACAAAAGGTAAAATTCTATAATACTAAATTATAACAACTACTCAGAATCATCAAAACTATTTTCATTGCTCTCAAGGGTATCTTCACTTTCATCTTCATTTTCATCTTCGCCTAAGCTAGTTGAACTATTCACATCTTCTAACTCCATTTCAATACTAGAGGTTGTAGTTGGCATCTCCTTAATTTCAACAAGCCTACAACTTGACATATCATCCTCTTGATGTGTAGTTGCTACAATATATTATTGATCAATTATTTCCCGTGCTTTTATTTTTATGACAGCTAGCCAATCTTGTTTGTCTCTACGACCATTGGGATATTTGCTGAAATAAATTTGAATAGCTTGACTTGCTAACACAAATGGATTAAACTTTTCATATCTTCTACTCTATTTTACATCTACTAAACCATACGCAGGATGAATCCTTGTGCCTCTATTCTGTACTGGATCATACCATTGACAATTAAACAAGCATACAAAGTTCTCATCTTCTCCTGGGTACTCCAGGTCAAGAACCTCATTCAAAATACCATAATAATCACACTCATCTTATTCATGAGTGTTCCCTCTAACATATACTCCATAATTTTCAGTCTTTCTTCCTTCACTCCACGACTTGGTATGAAATCTGAATCAATTCACTATATATATTGGCCAAGTTCTTACTTTTCGTATTGGACCCCATGCTAGTGCTTACAAACCTTTATCAAAACATTTGTTATCAGTGTTTTGTACCTAAAAACATTTTCAAACATTAGTATTTTTTATAATAAATAAGATCTAATTTTTTAAAATTAATGTGCTCACATATGATCTGAACCAAGTTGGAAATTCTTTTGCAACTGCTAGCTCAATATCCAACGAATCTGTCAAAGGCAAATTGCTTACGAAATACCTGGTGACAAATAATAATTTAGTATTTTAAATTAATAAATATTACTCATTATTAACATTATGCAAGAACTTACTCTAAGATTGGCTCAACTTCTTCACAATTCAGTAGCACATACAAATTCTTTGTATTTATTTCTAAATCGTTAAGAAATCTTTCAACACATTTGCCACTAGGCTTTCCTAGCCTTCTAAATATTAATAGTGCAGCATGTGATTGTTCTTCTACATCGAAGTTCATGTTACGACCAATCTTTGTTCTTGTACTACTTACATGGGGCTCGAAGTAGTTGGAGCAAAAGTGAGTTGTTTCTTGAGACAAGTAGGCTTCACATATTGATCCTTCTGGGCGTGCTTTATTCTTAACATATTTCTTCAACTTGTTCAAATATCTATTAAATAATTACAATCAACAAGTTAATAAAATTATGTTATCTCAATTTATTCAAAAATATTTCAAACTTAATAAAAATCTAAACCCATTTACCTTTCGAAAGGATACATCCAACGATATTGTACAGGTCCACCAACTCTAGCTTCATAAGGTAGATGGACTGGAAGATGTTCCATAGAATCAAAAAAACCATGGAGAAATATCTTTTCTAACTTGCAGAGGATGATTGGTACGTTATCCTCGTACCTCCGTAAAGCATCTTCGCTTAGTTTAGATGAACATAGGTCTTTGAAGAAAATACTAAGCTCAATCAACGGATTTGATATGTACTCGGGTAACATACATACTATGCTTGGAAGAAGAACCTCCATAATTATATGACAATCATGACTTTTGAGTCCAAATAACCTTGCAGATTTCATGTTAACGCATCCACTTATATTTGATCCATAGCCATCAGTCATTTGCAAACCTTTAAACCACTGACATATCAATCTTTTTTGCTCTAACGTGAAAGTGTACGGAGCTTTGGGCTTCATTATTTTATCGTCGATTGTTGTTACTAACTCTAGATTTTTTGCCTGCAATACTCTTTAATGTCCATCCTTGCCTTGACATTATCTTTACTCTTACCTTTAACATCCATAATTGTATTAAAAATATTATCAAGAAAGTTCTTCTCAATGTGCATAACATCTAGATTATGCCTTATCAAATTAGTTCTCCAATATGATAATGTCTAGAAAATACTTTTCTTAATCCAATTATGTTCAACAAAATAACCCGGAAATTTAGACTCTGATAGCATTGAAAAATCAATAATTGTTGGAATGTCAGAAAGTCTCTGTAAGATATCAGCACCACTTAATATGGATGGAGGAGGCGACCGCTCAATTCTATTTTTAACAAATGCTTCCTTATTTCTCCAAAATTGATGGTTAGAAGGTAGAAACATACGATGATAATCAAACCAAGTATTTTTATCTCCATGTATTAGTGTGAAAGCTTTGTTATTCTCCATGCAGTAAGGACATGCTAATTTTCCTGCTGTGCTCCAACCAGACAACATACCATAGGCTAGAAAATCACCAATGGTCCACAACAATGCAGCTCGAAGGAGAAAATTTTGTTTTATTGATATGTCATATGTGAGCACTCCTTCTTCCCATAATAACTCGTGGTCGTCAATTAATGGTTGCAAAAAAACATCCATTTTTGCTTTCGGATTATGTGGTCCAGGTATTATAAGAGTTAAGAATATGTACGAAGTAGTCATACATATCTCTGGTGGAAGGTTGTATGGTGTTAATATAACTGGCCAACAAGAGTACGGTGTAGCTGTTTGACTATAGGGTGTAAAACCATCAGCACATAATCTCAATCTTATGTTGCGGGACTCAGCAGCAAATGAAGCCTGCACTTGATCAAAATGTTTCCACGCTTCAGCATCAGATGGATGAGAAAGAACACCACTTTTTGCTATTTTCTCCTTATGTCATCTCATATGACCTTTTGAACTCATTGATGCATAGAGTCATTGAAGTCTTGGAATGATTGGTAAATAAAATAAACGGGAATATGACACATCTTTCTTTGGACGATATTATTTTTCTGAGTTTGGCTTAAATCGAGGAGCATTGTAGGTGCGACAAATAACTTCTACTACATCATCCTTGTAGTATAACATACATCCATTGATACAACAATCAATTTTTGTAGCAGTGAGACCCAGCTTGGATACTAATTTCTTTGTTCGATACAAGTCTGAGGGAATTAAATTGCCTGCTAGATTAGTTTCTTTCATAAGACCAATAAAGTCATTAAAACAATTACGGGGAATATTATACTCAGTTTTAATACTTAGTATCCTCACTGCAATGGATAATTTTGAATGTGTACTGCAACCATCCCAAATTGGATTTTGAGCTGAATGTAATAACTCAAAAAAATTTTGTGTTTCTACATTTGGTGGCTCTTCCACACTAGACCTTAAATTATGACCTGTTGTATCAAAAATAAGGTCTTCATAGGGTCTACTCATTTGATTTTCATTAAATATTTCATAAGCTGTAGATGAACCGGCATTAGCATCTCTGTGTGGCTCGTACTCGCCATGTGATGTCCAAATCCAGTAGTTTGGAACAAATCCCCTACGATATAAATCAAGCTTCACATCATCGGGCTTCAGGAATGCTAGATTTTTATGCTTTGAACACGGACATCTAAACATTTTATCAAACTGAAAGGAAGGCAGTTGAGAAGCAACTTGAATGAAAGTTTCAACTCCCTGTATAAATTTAACTGTCAATCCTTTTCGACCCGGCAACAATCTGTTATACATCCAATATCTCTCTTCTTGGATAGTTTTTTGGACGTTGAAGCAAATGTCCCCCTACATAGTTATGAAAACATTTATTAGAACACATGTGCAAATGTGTTATACTTTAGGTGGATGAGTGGAATTACTCATAGTATAATTTCCAATGAAATTGATCTCCAAAGCAAAGGGCATTAACCCAAAAAATTTGCTATATAATAGCTTGTGAGTGTTATACCTATGTGTAATTGAAGGTTGTTTGAAAGGTATGCTTTTTTAGAGCTAGGGAAGCAAACTAAATTACTAGAACTTCATACCCGGCAACTTAAGATTTGCTCTCTCCCTCTCTCTTTTTGCTATCTCTCCCTTTTCGCTCTCTCTCTTTTCTCCCTCTCTCTCTCTCTCCCTCTCTCTTACTCTCTCTAACACTTGCTTGCTCTCTTTCTCTCTCTATATCTCTCTCCCTCTTTCTATCTCTCGCTCTTAATTTCTCTCTCTCTCTCTATCAATCTCTCTTATTCTCTCTCTCTCCCTCTCTCTCTCTCTCTCACACACTCTCTCTACATATTAAATAGGGTTCCAACTAAGGTTATTCATGAAACTTCTTTTCACTAGTGGAAAGTTAGAAATCAAGTTTGAGATATGTACAAGTATGAGGATGTAAAGTTTTAATTTAAAATTTTAAAATTGATTGTTTCTTAGTTTTAATACTGCTTTAAAACTAAAACTTCTATTTTTATAGTGATAAGTACAAATTAATTCTAAATTTTTTATATATTTCGGATCTCTTAGCCTTTCTCTCCATTACATCTAAGAAGAAAAAACATGCAACATCATTTTAAGAGCAAAAATGTTTAAAAGAATTCAAAATTAGTGAAAAATGTGATTAGATTTTATTAGTCGGAGGTATGTAAATATTATTTATGAATTAAATTATGCATATTTTGTTTAATCAATTCCTTATATCATAAAGTTCTCTCTATAAAATTAATATTTTTGAATTTGAGAAACTTTTGTAGAATCAACATTAGGTTTTCTTAAAAGAAGTGGTCATTATAATTTGGATGATGGTGTTGATTGCAATAAGGACTTGAGATGTCTCAAATGGGTTAAGAATAATATTAACCCTAAGGTTGGACAATATATATAGATACAAAATAGTGAAGATAAAGGAAAATAAATTAATATCCACAATGAATGCTAATTCAGTACAGGAAAAACACCGCCGTTACCATTACCTTCAAATCCCAGTTTTTCTTCAACTCACACGAAAAATAGGGCAACCGGTTTCAGATTGAGGGCGGAAAGATAAAGGCCAGTGAAGAGAGAGAAGGAAAGATTAGAAATGAAATGTGAGGCTTGGGCCCGTTCATTTTAGGGCATTTACCGGCGGTCTACCGGCGGTCCCGACCGCCGGTAAGTTCATCACTTATCAACGGTGGTATAGGCCACCTGTAAACCGCAGGTACGATTGACAGCTGGCGGTTGCACCGACGGTTACAAGACCGTCGCTAATACCGGCGGTCGGTCATTACGAAACCCTCGGTAGGCCGGCGGTATTAGCCGGCGGTCATACCGCCGGGCGAACCGCCGGTAGTACCGGCGATTAAAGAACTGCCAGTCATAACCGCCGGTAAACGATGTTTTTCCTGTAGTGATTTCTCTATTGGATTTGAGTCATTAGTGAGTTTATCAAGTGAAGTGGTCAAGTTAAAAGATCCAATGTTTCAAAATACACAAAAAGAGATACAATTTGATAGTCATTACCTGCCATTTTTAAAGGTAAGTATATTGACCAATGGAATGATGATTATATAGTTATATAATATCTGAGCTGAAGTTATCAATCAGGATTGCATTGGAGCTATTGATGGAACACATGTAGATGCACATGTTTCAAATACTGATAAAGTGACCAATATAGGATGATGTGGTTCACCGACACAAAATGTCATGACAGTTTGTGTTGCAAATATGGACCCAAGTCCTGTGAGTTCAATGATAATAAATATTATCATATTCCTTACAATGCTATCTCCTACTAACTACTATTATTGCATATCTGCTTTTTTCTATGCACTCACATTTCAGGTCAATTGTACACTTGCAAGTTTGATCATCTTAAGATTGGGTAGACTAGGATTAAGTATATCATGAAAATTCTATATTTACATTCTCATATATTTTTAACTTTCTTGAGTCAAATCATATATTTTGTGGATACTAATCTTGGTAACCATGCACATACACACTCAAAGGAGTGAGTTAGTGACAATATAAGAAGTTGAATTTTTTAAACTAATTGTATTGTATGATTCATATTATATTGTACGACCAGCTACTCAGAAAATGATTAAAATGGCTAATTATGATAATTAATGCAAGATAAACTAATCGTACTATACGATATAAATTGTATAGGTTGATAAGTTGAAATCAAGATCACAACCACCAATCACAATTTAGGCAATATTTTAAAATTCAAATTTTGTACTCATCGTACTATATAATATGTATCATACTATACAATGCAATTAAATATTGCCTAAATTAATCCTATGATTAGGGAACAATTTTAGATTAATTAATCCAATCATATCATACAGGACAATTTGACCAATCATAATATACAACCTGATTCCAGCATGGGGAGATAATTTAATCATTGTCAATCTTACAATACGATAATCCAAGTTGTTTGTACTAATCATATCGGATGATGATCTGAATTTTCCTGCATGATCAACTCAATTCCTTGAACTAATTATACAGCACCTAAATCTTTGTACAATATTAATAAGAGTACTTTGAACTAATCATACTTGAGGATCTATGATCATACTATATGATCAATGTCGCCAGAATTAAATATAGGGCTTTTTATCAGGCCTTGTATTTAATCTCTCTCATTAACTTATTTCAAAGTCTTTGGATGTTGAATATTCTTGAGAGGGAGCTTTGAGAAGAAGTTTTAGGAGAGCTATGGGAAGAAGAGGGAGTGCTTGTGTGTGAGGGAGAAGTAGTGTGAGGGGATCACACGGTTGCTCAAAGCAAGTGTCTTGCCTTGTTCCTTCAAGTGTCTGTCTAGGTATCCTTGGTGGCTCTAGGGAGAAATTCCTTAGCTCAAGGATGTGGTTCTCTACCATCACTAGGAGGGTGAGAAAGGAGTTCAAGGTACTTTGCCTTCTTCAGGAAGGTGAAAAAGATTGAAGGTCCACTTCCATCGCCTGGAGGGTGACAAAGCTACCAGCTCTCCATCTTATTGGGTTTGGTGGAAGTGATTTGTGTAAGGGCTTCTCCGCCTTGCTATGGGGGAAAAAGGAGAGAAACTATAGTGATAGTGCAATACTCAGAGAGGAGGACTCCGATGAGTGGACGTGGGTCATTGTTTGATCGAACCACTATAAATCATTTGTTCTAATTTCTATTTTTCACATTTTACTTTCTATATTATACTTTTATTATAAGTGCTTGGTGAAAATCATATTTAATGCTTCATTCTATTGATTAGAATATTATCATTGTTACTTAGATGTTTTGGTAAATTTATTCGCTTCCGCACTAAGTGAAATTTGCTATTTATTTTTAAATATTAAAAAATCCATAAATATTATCTTTATTTTTTAACTAAGCAATTAGTTTTTAAATTCACCAATTCACCCCCCCCCTCTCTCTCTTAATTTGCTTAGGGATAAGTTCACTTGTCTTAACGTCCTTATTAAACTTTTAATTAGTATCAGAGTGGTAATCAAAATAGTGTTTTAGAAAACCTAGAGGAAAATGATCAATGACACATTTCAGAAATAAGAACAACTTAGAAGATTATTTGAAAATATTCTCTTTGATTTTTGGAAAATCTACATGTCAACATTTTTACAATCTATTAATTTCAAGATGTGGCATATGATTCAATCTAGATATTCTTTATGATCATGTACTGTTAATGGTGTGAAAACTGATATTCCTTATAATGAATGAAGTCAAGAGGATAAAGAATTTGCTCAGTTAAATATTAAATGTCTTAATTATTTTTTTCATGCTTTGAAATATGAGGATTATATGTGTGTAACAACCTGTATTATTGGAAAGAAAATATGGGATAGAGTTTGTATTACGTATGAATGAACTTGTGAAGGAATATAGTCTAGATTGAACATTCTATTACATGATTACAAACTCTTTTGCATGAAATCTAGATAATCAATATCATAAATGTACACTAGGTTCACATAGATAGTGATATCCCTACATACATTGCATATAGACATGTCGAATTCTAAAAAAGTTAATAAAATTCTATGTTTCTTTCCTAGTGCGTGTGATGCTAAAATTACTGCAATTACTGAATCAAAAGATTTGAATGTCAATTCTATTTATAATTTACATAATTCACTCATTTCCTACGAGTAAGGCATGAGTTAAAGACTAAATGATGCATGTGATAAAAAAGAAAGAGAAATTTGTGGCTTTGAAAGTGAATAATTCCAATAGTGATAGTTTTGTAGCAGAGAAGGATGACAATATTGCGTCGATGACCCACCAGTTCAAAAGCTTTTTTAAAGAGGAAGCAAAGGAGCCATCAACAATAGTGGAGCAAAGGTAAAAGCAATAAAATTTTGAAAGTCACATCTAACATAATATATTTTGAATGCAAGAAACTAGGACATCTCCAAACAAACTTCCCTAACTTGAAAACTCACCCAGCCAAATTGAAGGGTGAAGAAAAGGCTAAATTGAATAAGGGAAAAAATAGGACACTTAAGGCATTTTGGGCTGACTCCATCTCAAAATCATCATAACCAAGAGAGGAGGAGGTAACAACTCTGTGTCTTATGGATAATGATAATCTTGATCAATCATACCAAAAAGAGGTATGTCAGCTCTGCTATGATGAATTGTTTATTATTTTTTAGAAAATTCATGATTCATATAGGAAACTGAAAAAAATATTTGCTACTTTCCAAAAAGAACATACTTGTTTGATAAATGATAATTCTAACTTGGATAAAAATCACATATATTTTCTTGATGAGTTTGATGCACTAAATAAGAAGCATATTGAATTTCCATTGCATATGATTCCTTGAAAACAAAATAAGTTGAATTAGAAAACTCATTCAAAAAACTTAAAGGCATGTGCAACAGAGATAGATTATAGTAAGCATGCTTTGAAAATATAAGTATTCATTCTAGAAAGTGCAAATAAATTCCTACAAGAAAAAAAATAAATGCACTTCAAGATAATAAAACAACACCTTAATTGGCACATTGGCATAACTCATCACAATATGCATTATGTACCCATAGGAAGAGGAACCATAATACATAGATTAGTGACTCCTTTTCCTGGTATTAAGTGTTACTATTGTGGAATGCCAGGACACATAGCTCGCACTTGGGTTCCCAAATCTAATGTTTAATGATTTTGTAGGGAAGCTCTCATAAAAGACCTAGTGTGAGCATGTGATATTTGGACAGTGGATGCTCGAGGCACACGGCTGGTGATTTTAAGTAGTTCGTCACACTAGAGGCTAGGTCAGGAGGCAAGGTCACACTAGGTGACACCACCACTAGGTAGGGGTGTCAATTCAGGTCAATGGGTCAGTTTCGAATTGAACCTGACTTGACCCATAAATAAACAGGTTATCACAAACCTGATCTATTTAGCTAAATGGGTCTGAGATATGAACCCGAACACGACTCGAGTGAACCTGCCAGTTTATTATTTTTTATTTGTTTTCCTAAAATGAATTTTTATTTTTTACTATTTTTCCAAGCAAATTGTAAATACTTACTACTAAAATAAAATATTGAAAATAATAAATAATAAACATTAAAATTTCAATAAAATAGTAAACAATACATTTAAATTTTATTAATAATTTATATTTTAAAATATGAAAAATTTTAAAAATTCTAGAATACGCAAATGCATTATAATTTATAAAAATATATTATAAATACAACTTAACAACTATACAAGTACACGACTACATATTTTATTTAAATAAAACATTATAGATTTTAGCAAAACCCTATAGATTTTAGAAATCATAAACACCAAAAATACCTTCAAAGTGGGGCAAAATGAAAGAACATGTTCTAAAATTTTGATTAAAATCTAAAATAGAAATAGGAAACACCATTAAAGAGAGAGTCTGAAATAATAAGAGTTATTCAAGATATTACAGAACGTCGTTATCGAGAAAGTAGGAGGATTTGAGGAGAGATTCAAAACTCAGAAGCCAAAGGAATCACGAAAGCTGAGAGGTCGAGAGATTAGAGAAGAAGTTTTAAAGAAGAGAGGAGGGGGGAACCTAAACAAATGACAGAAAACTCGAGCACTTAAACGCAAAACTCAAAAGAAACTCTGAAAGAGGCTTAGCGGCGTTGCCGCATGCCCTCATAGTTAGAACATCCAAAAATAAAAGTCGGTCTACGAGTTAGTCGGGGCACCAACGGGTTGTCAGATTGACCCAAACATGACCCAAAATATAAATAGGTATATAAATTAGACCCGACCTGGACCCATTTCTTTCACGGGTTGACCCAAACCCTAATTTTTCGAGTTGAGTTTTCGAGTAATTTTAGAAATTGACACCCCTACCATTATGAGAGTGGTTGTCTCAGGTATAATTGACAATACCAAAAATTTTATCATTGAAAATATTACATTAGTTAATGGTCTAAAGCATAGCCTACTGAACATTAGTCAATTGTGTGACAAGAGTTTTGATATATATTTTTTATATGTAAAATGCATGATTATCTTAAATGGAAATTTTGTTTTAGAATGAAAAAAAAAAAGTAAATAATGTTTATGAGTTTGATTTGAATTGCATTGAATATTCCAATTCCTTGGGCTTGAAAATTATAATTGATGAATCCTAGCTATGGCATAAGAGACTATGTCATGTAATCATGAGGACCCTTAAGAACATTACCTTGAAAAATCTAATTAGAACCATACCTAAGTTAGACTTTACTAAGGATCACCTTTGTGATCCTTATCAACAAAAAAATAAGTTAGGTCTTTATTTCATTCAATCAAAGACATCTACACCTCTACACCACTAGAATTACTCCATATGAACCTATTTGGACCAATTATTATAGCCAGCCTATAATGGAAATTATATGAATTTGTAATAGTATATGACTATTCTTGATTCACTTGGACTAGATTCCTAGAATAAAAAAAGTGAATTATTATTAAATTTAGGACCTTCTCCACCTAGATACAAAGAAAATTAGGATGTGAAATATCAAACATTCATAGTGATCATGGTGGAAAGTTAAAAAATGAGAAATTTAAATCTTTTTATCAACAGATAGGGATAAATCATATCTTTTCTGCCCCTAAGACCTCTTAATAAAATGGAATAGCTCAAAGGAAAAATAAAACATTGGTAGAAGTTACTAGGGTTATGATAGCTCAATATTCTCTCCCTATATACTTTTGGGTAGAAGTAGTAAATATTATTTGTTATATTTTGAATTGGGTGAATGCTAGATCTAAGATAAATAAGACACCCTATGAACTCATTAAGAGAAAGACACCCAATCTTTCTCACTTACATGTCTTTGGGTGTATATGTTTTGATCTTATCAATGGTAAATCACTCTTAGGAAAATTTGATCCCAAGTCTAATGATGAAGTCTTATTAGGTTTTTCATCTGTATGTAAGGCCTATAGAATCTTCAACAAGAGAACATTAATAGTAGAAGGGTCTACCCATGTTGTGTTTGATAAATCACATAAGACCTCTAAATTTAAACCAGAAGAAGTAGTAGAGATAATTCAAGGTGTTGCAAATCTATTTTCATGACTTATGTTTTGATGATTGACAAACACTATTTCTCTTGGACTGCTTGTTGCTTCTAACTTTTCAGGAATCAAAGATCGAACGAACAGACGAAGTCAGTTCAGGATCGCGTAGGTTTAGGGTTGAGTCAGTCTGTACTTTTGTTTTTCAGTTCTTGAGTCTTCTTGTAATGATCAAAGAGACTGATGCTAAGTAACCCTACACACACACAGTTGAGAGACTTAGAATTTCTGTTTTTTCTCATATCGGCCAGGACGATTTTTTACATCGGCCTGGACGATCAGGATTAAAACAGAAAGTCTAAATAAGGATTCTTAATTAAGGCAGCTGTCATTAACATATCGGCCTGGATGATAGTGTATCAACCAGGACGATAAGCTCAAAACAGAAAGAAGCTGCCGCCATAGACAATTAAGGTATACTGTATTTTTAAATTATCGGCCAGGACGATCCTTGATCGGCCTAGACGATATTCATAAATTATGCCTTAATTGATCAGGAAATCAAGGGAGTAATTAATGATGATTGATACGATCATATCGGCCTGGAAGATCGCAGGATCGGCCAGGACAATCCAGCCAAAAATCTTAAGTTACTTCAGGATGATAAATATCGTCCAGCTCGTATCCAGGGCTATTCTCAGGACGATTTTCCTCTGATTTGAACTGATCGGCCAGGACGATCGTGAGATCGTCCTGGACGATCAAGCCAA
>NW_021319161.1:127162-329756 GCF_001605985.2 Dendrobium catenatum
TAAATGACGATAAGGAAAAAACACACCAAGAATTTTTATAGTGGTTCGGTCAAAATATGACCTACGTCCACTCCCCGGAGTCCTCCGCTCCGGGATTTTCACTATCAGAAATAGTTCTCCTTTTGCCCCCCTCGGCAAGGCGGAGAAGCCTTTACAAACCTCCCTTTTACCAACCCGGCGTGGCGGAGTGCCAAACTCTGTTTTCGCCCTCCTGGCGACGGCAGAGAACCTTCTCGTTTTTCTCCCTCCTGGAGAAGGCAGAGAACCTCTAGGTAACAGATGTAGACGAGCCTTTCCCTTGGAGATCCTCCCTCAAATTCTTCTAGGGCCATAGGAGGAGCAAGATGCAGCAAGTACGGAGCAACCGTGTGATCTCCCTCACACCTCTTCTCCCTCACAACACTTTCCTCCTCCTTCCTCTCTCAACCCTCAAGAATTTCTCTAGAGCTCTCTCCCTTGGAATCCCTCTCTAACCACGTTCACCCCCTCTGTGATTCTTACTGAAAAAGGACTTGATTGACATCTAAAACGGGCTCCAAAAACCTCTGATTTCAAAAGTAGCCGTTACTGTTCGTACAGTACGATTACACATCGTACAGTACGATCTTCATAAACAGACTTCGTCCGGGTACGAAGATGTACCAACAGTTAAAAAATAATTCATATTGTACAATATAATATCATACGGTACGATCCACAAAATACTATTCGTATAGGACGATGGCCTGGACGACCAGATGTCGTCTCTATTCATTGTATGGTACGATCACTATCATACAGTATGATGAGACAAAAACCAAGAGATCGTCCAGGACGATATCCGGGACGATCAAACTTCGTCTCTGTTCATCGTATGGTACAATCCGGTTCGTACAGTACGATGTTCAAAATTTAATTAGGTCTGAATTTCATGCACTAATCACGGGTTAATTTAAGTAAGTATTTAAAATAGATCGTACATTATGAAACTATTCGTACAGTACGAACGGCGCAAAATCACTTACTTAAACTAAATTATGGCTAGGGTTTTGGATCTGAACATATCGTACAGTACGAAACTATTAGTATAGTACGATCTATTTACAGAATCGTCCACATTGCTCGGATCGTACGGTACGAATTAAAATCGTACAGTACGATCTCCAGAGAAGAAATTTTAATACATTTTGCATTTAAAAACAAACTCTCCCCCTGTGTGTGTGCATGGTTGCTCTTACTCTTAGCATTTTGTGGGCAGACTCAATAAAATAAAAATAAAATAAATAAAAAAATACAATGTCTGACTCATACTCCTAATCTACCCGTTCTTGAGTCTTCCTTTCGTCCTGAGTCAATTGTGATCTTCCTGAAATGTTAGTACTCAAGGACAATAGCAAATAAAATAATATTCAATGAAAAGTTGTTCTAAAACACTCATTATTTGGCATCATAAAAATCTCAAGCTCGGGGTCATTGGTTGCAACAGATACTCATCTAGTCATCATAAATAACTTATCTTAGGAGACCCATATGAAGGTGTTAGAATTAGGCGTGGACTTAGGAAGGAGGTTAGTTATTTTACATTTATCTCCATGATAGAACTCACCAATATTGATTAAACCTTAACTGATGTATTCTTTGTCCTGAAAATATAAGAAGAATGGAATCAATTCGTTAGGAATAATGTTTTGGAGTAGGTGAGTAGACTTAAAGACCGTAGTGTTATAGGAATCAAATGGATTCTTAAGTATAAAATGAATAACTATGACATAATAATGAGAAATAAGGCAAGATTAGTAGCTAAGACGTACAATTAGATAGAAGAGATTGACTTTGAAAAGACTTTTGTCCTAGTAGTTAGACTAGAAGCCATTAGAATGCTCTTGGCCTTTGCTTAATTTAATAAATTTAAGTTATATTAAATGGATGTTAAATGCTTTCCTAGTTGAGATAATTAAAGAGGATGTATATGTTGAGCAACCCCCAGGTTTTGAGAACTATAAATTCCCTAATCATGTATTCAAACTAAAGAAGGCTTTATATGGGCTGAAGCAAGCACTTAGAGCCTAGTATGAAAGGATGAGCCATTCCTTCTTGATAAAGCTTTTGCTAAGGGTACTATAGAAACCACCCTATTCCTAAAGAAAGAAGTAGAAGACCTACTCATTGTTCAAATCTATATTGATGATATACTATTTGGATCTACAAATAAAAATTTTATGATAAATTCTTAAAAACTATGAGTGAAGAGTTTGAGATGAGCATAATAGGAGAGCTAAACTACTTTCTTGAATTTAGTGTGAAGTAGAATGATGATGAACCTTTCCTTAGTCAATTAAAATATATTAAGGATATCCTTAAGAAATATGAAATGGATAATGCTAAGGCAATAAATACTCCCATGAGCTATATTATTCTATTAGACAAGGACCCAAATAGAAAATTAGTTGATCAAAAGAAGTATAGAGGGAAATTGGATCACTTATTTACTTGACTATCAGTAGACCTGATATCATATTTAATATTTGTCTCTATGCTTGATTTCAGACTGATCCCAAAGAATCCCACATGAGTACTATTAAAAGAATTCTTAGATATCATCTTGGAACCCAAAACTTAAGAATTTGGTATCTTAGACATAATACTTTATTTGAGATCATAAGATAATTGATTCAAACTTTGCAGGTTATAGGTTTGATGGGAAAAACACCTTTGCAATATGCCAATTTATAGGACAATATTTAATATCATGGTCCAGAAGAAAATAAAAAATTTGTAGCCCTATCTACCACTGAAGTAGAATATAAGTTGTAGGGAGTTATGTTCACAATTCTTATGGCTTAAACAATAAATCTTAGATCTTGGACTAGATGTAGGCATCATTCAAATCATTTGTGATAACACTTGTGTCATTTATATATCAAAGAATCCAATCCGACATTCAAAGATGAAACACATAGACATTAGACACCATTTTATTAGAGACCATGTGATAAAAGGGGATATAGAGCTACATCATGTAACAATTAAAAATTAATTGGCATATATATTTACAAAACCCCTAGCTTTTTAAACCTTTAGTACCTTAAGGACTAGACTAGGCATTATAGATATTCATGCTTGAATCAAGATGATTTGAAAATTGAAAAAAAAAATTGTGGCTTTCTTTTGAATTTGTTTTATAATTATTTATATGATTGCTTTATTTTTGTGATTTGTTTTATGTTTTTTATGGAGCTTTCCTTACCATCACATACCATTTTTTTTTTCACATCATACTATATGATTTTACATCGTATTATACAATATTAAAAAAATATCATATCACTGATCACAAAACATCCAACAACTAATATTTATCAATCATTGGTGATCGTACTAAATAAATACCTACTTTATATTGTTTGATACATGTGGAAATGGACGTTGGATAAATTGAATTTAGCATGTATGATATTTAATACTATGAACACTTGTTTGTATAGGATGATCTGTGAAAAGTCAATGATCATCTAGGTTTACGCCTCAGGACAACATCTTCTCTCTAATCGTCCAGTATAATTCTAATCATATTGTATAATAAGACCACCTTTTTTACTGATCAGACTGGATGAAATTGAATGCACTCGTTCGTATTGTGTGATGTCTCTATCATATTATACAATATGGTCATTATATTTAAAGAAAGGAAATTTAAAGTTTTTCTTCACTCAATTCTTATTCCACCATTCTTCCCTTCTCTTTAAGATCTGAATCTTTGAAATGACCGGAGGAAAGCATTCACGAGCTCTAGTTGGAAGTTCTTCTCGATGCCCTATGGATCCTCAATTTGCTGAAGTCATTGACAAAGAGGCTTATAATCGGTACAAAATTGTTGGGATCATGCCTTCGGAAATCATAAACCTAGAAGTTTAAACTTCATAATGGCTGAGATAAATTTCAATGTAGCTGATTTAATCATTCAATATATTGAGAATCTAACCTGCATTCAAGATCCTAGATATAAAAGAAAGTCAAATCTTGCCTTAGATCACATAATTGCTTCCTTCCTTTAATCCCAATATAACTTTCAATTCCCTGCACCGCCTGATTACCTTCCAACTTTCTATTCCAATGACTCCTTCCATGTCTTTCACAGTGCTCGCCGCTGCAATGTTTACTATATGGAAAACAAGCTAATGAAAGTAGAGGGAGGTCCAACTCTAGCACCAGCTCCAACAACTAGCAGTCTCAGTATAATATGCTTGATCAAATGTTTACTAGTGGGAGGCTCGTTTTGACTCCTATGTAGTAAAGCAACAACAATAGCATGAAAATGATATGGCTCGCTTTGATAACTATGTAGTACAATAACATAATAACACTATAATTACATGACTTGGTTTGTAAAGCAATTTTCTTCAATCCACTAATTCTTTCAACCACCACCACCACTACCTCCACCTGATCAGGATCCTTCATACTTTTAATTTGCTATGTATTTTTATATTTATATTTGTATTATTTTTACTTATGTGCTTTGTGATGTATGTGCTTCTCTTTAGTGTCTTTGTTTAGCATTTTCCTCCTTTATGTGAAATCTACTAGTATATTAGCTCATTATATGTAGTTTACATATTTTTAGGATAAGAGTGATCTAGTTTGTTGAGATATGTATTTTATTTTATTTATAGATGAGGATGTATTTGAATAACATGATATGATTAAATGTACTCTTGCCTATTGTATATATATATTTTTTTTGTGAGAGGGATACAAATGTAAATCTAGATGTTTATGAAATGAAATGAAATATTATTTTTTGATGTTTTACTTTTAAATGATGATTAGTAGCTCTAGGTAATTAATTTGAAGATAAGAAAATAAAATTCTATTCACTTAGATCTTGGGCCGATCTATCACTCCTTATCCAATCCAAGTTAATCTATTGAGTACAATTTAAGTTAGGTTCGGTCATAATAAGGGGTGAGTGCCCCGTGAATCCTAAATCTAAGGCAAATATTAATCTATTTTTAGAGCATTAATGCCTTTTTAAGGTCATTATTATGACCATGCATAAGGAGCAGAAGTACAACTAGATACTTTTTGTAGAGTTTGAGATATTTTAAAAAAATATCATTTTTTCTAAAAGTTGTAAGAAAGATGGTTGCCAGTATGATTGCCTTATATGCATATAAAAATATTAGGTAGAAGCACTTGCTTGATTGCGATCATGCTTGAGATGTTAACATGAATGTCATAGACAATATGAACAACTTTTAGAGATCATAGCAAAGGTTGCCTCCCAACTAATAACCATTTATATCAGTTGATGACTAATTGTTGTGTGTTGTAACATTCATGGTGATAGAGTCAAGGAGTTTGTTGCCTTAGCATTTATATAAAAATTTAGTACACATATACATAAGAGAGAATTATAAAAATTATAAGTGATACTATAATTATTATTTAGGAAAAAAATTATGATACTTAACCTAATTAAAATTATTTCAATAAAGTTTATAACCAATTAAAATGACTCCCTTCCTTGGGAGAAGACATTTATTTAATCTAGTAAATATACAATGCTTAAAACATATTACATAGTTGAAGTTGGAAGAGCCCTATGCCATGGGATATATCCTTAAGTGGTCATTTGCATATTTGGTTGGTTGTACTCCTTTGAAAGAGGAGACCAAAGATAAAGAAGTCCAACATAAATCCAAGTGTTAACATTTAGAGTTAGAGTTTGTGTCAATGACATGCATCAATCTTATAAACGATTGCATATGTTAAAGTTATTTGTGGTGGTATGTAATGAAGTCAGCTGACATCGATATAGACCGATGATAACAATTAAAATACTATAAGATAGAGTATCGTAGTCAAGCAATAGAGGTCTATGGACCATAGTTAGAGGACATTGGTCATAGGGCCTTATTCAAGAGACAAGGATTAAAGGACCACAATCGGATGATGATGGTTGGATGAGCATTGTCAGTGTAAATTAGTCTGAGAGCTGTAATCGGATGATAGTGGTTGGAGGACTGTAGTCGAGTGATTTTGATCGGAGGGTTATAATCGGACAATAGTGGTTGAAGGATTGAGAACCAAATTTGAGTGACAGTGGTTGAATGATCGTACTTGGAAATTATGGTATGACGATGGTGGTGGTTGAGCGATGGTGCTCGAGTGAAGATTTGAGATTCTTATAACCTCTAAGATCTCTTGAATCTCAAGCTTAAGTTTGAGCTCCTCATCTCAACCCCTCTGGTCACAGGGCCTTATTCAGAAGACAAGGATCAGAGGACCACAATCGGACAATGATGGTTGGATGAGCATTGTCGGTGTAGTATGGTCTGAGAGTTGTAATTGGGTGACAATGGTCGAAGCACTGCATTCAAGAGATTGTGATTGAAGGATTATAGTCGGGAATTGTGGTTGAAGGACTAAGGACCAAATTTTGAGTGATAGTGGTTGAATGATCGTACTTGAAAATGATGGTATGACGATGGTAGTGGTTGAGCAATGGTGCTCGAGTGAAGCTATGAGATTCTTATAACATATAAGCTCTCCTGAATCTTAAGGTTGAGTTCCTCATCTCAACTCCCCTCTTCCGCCGGATATTATTGTAGAAAGTGAGAGACTATATATAGATTTTGAAGAGTTACAAGTCTTTAAAAAAAAAAAAAAAAAAAAAAAAAAAAAAAAAAAAAAAAAAAAAAAAAAAAAAAACATAACACTCCACTAGATGATTAATATTGATTATCTTGATTATAAATCATTCATTTAACAATTAAGTGCCTTAATGATATCAGAATTAAGTGAACTTAGGCTCGTTTGATTCATCTCGTCTAGACACTCAATTCGATTATAAGCCCGTAGGAGTTGAGATTATTTGATCATCTATTTAGGGCCTAAAGTTTTCAATAATGCTTTAATTGTTCGATGCAAGCTAGCTCATTCAGACTACGATTGGAACACCTTTAGTATCATTGGGTTTATCACATCAAAGCATTCAATTTGATTATAAGTTTATTAAAATTAGAATTATAATGACCCTTAATTAAATTTCAAAAAATTTTATTCAAATATTCATCAATCCGTTCGGGACCATTTTTAATGACAAATTATCACTATTCTCAATTGAAGGATTTTATAACATATTTGCTATCCTTTCATAAATTTTACAAACTAATCATTTTATTTACGTCCTTAATCAAAAGAGTGACACTTGAGCATCAATAAGCAATCATGCAGTTTTTTTTTTTCTTTATTTCTTTCTTTTTAACGATAAGTGATTTTTAAGTAAAGGATTTTCTTATAATATCATAAATCTTTTATTTCTTTATATATTTAATGCTTAAATCTATATATCCATATAACACTTTAAAATATATATCCCTTCAAATAATCTGCTCATAACCTTTGCGACATCTAATCAAATTTCCCCTGGCACAACCTTACCGATATTTTCAACATATATATCCCTTTGTATGTAGCATTAAAATGCATGGCTAAATTTTATACTTATTTATATTATTTTTCATTAAATAAAATGTAATTTTTCATAATAAATTTTGATATGATTTAACTACTAAAATATTATATAAATAAATATACAACTATTATGATACAAATCCCCGTTTTTTTTTCTTAAAATTCACCCAGTGCATAAAATTAATTAGGCACTGTAATTTAAGAAAAATATTAGAATATTCTAACCAAACAGGATGATCTTCAAAAGCGTTAAATCTTAAAATAGTCGTAATATTAATTTGGATAGTTTCTTTGAACGAAAATTGATGAAAGGAAGCTTTCATGAGGGCATTTAAATTTTGTAGAATCAATTTCAATAACGTATGATAGCATTAACTAATGGTATGACTCCAAAAAGCCTAAAATTTTTTTCATAGAAAATTTTTCTTCCGCCAATTTGCATTCAAAGAAACAGCAAAGGTGACAATAATTTTGAATTAGCGAGTTGAAAACTAAGGCTTCGTTTGAGACTGACTTATTTATTCTTTTTTAAAACGAAATTTTAGTACAAAAATTTTATATGAAAAAAGATATCGCCAGCTAAATTCCACGATAAAAACTAGCAAATCTCCTTAACCTTCTTCGTAGTCGAAATCTTCATGTGGATCATAAATAATCATATTTGGAAACAGCTCCAAAAAGTCAGCTTTTACTTTCTCTCTGAGATCAGGGAATGGTATGAGACCTTTCAAAATGACCCTGAATGGTAGAGATAGAGGTGGGTCAGGAGAGCTTCTCATTTCATCATAAAATTCCATAGCAAGTGAAGGTAAACCCCCGTCTGTGAAGGCTCTCACAATGTCTCCATATGTATGCTGATCAAATCGCACAGCTTCAGTCCTTAGATCAGCCCAAACATGTCGAGTCTCTTCCTCTCTTTTGTTCCTCGCAAGCATTATAAGCATGTCTCTATAGAAGAACATGTCAGGGTGATACCAGATTTCTTTCCTAGCAACTTCATATATCTGTAAGAAAAAGTATTCAGTGCATAGTGTTCTAATATAAAATAAAATAAATTTACAACATATGGACTTTTTGGATATCAAAGAGAAAATTATTGTTAGGATTGTGATGATCATACAAATAGATTTGCAATAAAAAACACAATGAAATCATATGTTATGAAAATATATCATATAGTTATATACTCTTTTGTCAATTTGATTATTCTAATATTTGTGGATTATTTTTTTAATGTGTTTTTTATTATATTTATGAATGGCCTATATTTTTCTTTCTAAGGGCACTATCATGTATTTGTGTTAGAGAAAATATGATTGTAATTCTCCACAATCAACACATACTGAAATATGAAGTGGCCGTAACATGACATAAACATCAATTATGCATTTTCATGCATGAATTTTCTTTCCTGTTTCATGTCATTTTTTGTTTTTGATGATTGAATTAGGTTTCGCATATTTCTCAACAGTTGAAGCATGTAAAATTAATTCATAATTTCATTAACATCCTTCCAGTCCTAGTACCCTAGCGTCTTGATCCATGCTCTATTTAGGTCCCTCAACTATAAAAAATTTTCAACTTATATTCCTTAGATAATTAAAAATCTGACACTCAGCAGCTTATCACAACAGTTATAGAAGACTCAAAATTGTTCTAAAAAGATGCACTTAATATGAAGTGAGGTCCTTAGAAGAGTACTCGATAACAATCATCCGCATGGCCACGTACATTGCAATAACAGTGGTCCACATAAATAGCATGAAATAAAACATCTCGTCAAAATTTGTTGGCACAACTATTAAATTGTGGAGCTTAATTTTTGCTATACGAAAAAATAAAGTATGCAGACAAAGTCGTGGGCAACTTTTGTGACAAATCACTGTGGGAGTTGTTTCATTGTAGGTGTGTCGGGATTTCACTGTATTTTTCAACTAACCTTTTTTTTTTTTAATTAAAAAAGAGGGAATCTTTATATTGTGCCTTGAGAATTTAGAGCTGTGAATCGAAAACTTCATCATGTTGAAACCTACAATGGGGACGAAATGACATAGCCATCAATAGTGTGGACTTATATAAATTTCTTAATATGTTTTATGCGTTAATCTACCAGAATGACAAAAGTTCGCTCAGGTGCTAGCTGCCATATCACACCGCACATAGCTATCCTATTCAGACCATTATGCCGCAACACAGAATCCATTATTGGCTCTCATGCACGGATGGAAGACAGACTCGATTAGTTAAAAACAAATGGCATCACTTGAGAAGTTGACTTATCTAACATGAAAAAAGATTCTTTGGGCAACATGTTAACTGATGTTATGTTTAGTTATGGAAAGCAGACAATTTCTGCGCCTAATCGGCTAAATTTTAATCACTTCTTAAAAGCTAACCAAAACAAGTAGAAAAAATAGATATTTTACAAATATTAATGGGCCATTGACATAAAGGTAATGGAATAAATTATCATAAGAATCCTGCCACCAAAATCCATGTCTTTTAAGTTGCCAAATTTTAATCACTTCAAGTGAGGATGTCGGTAAGTTAGAGGAACTTCCTGGTTCATCCAAATTATCTCTTTAACCAACTAACAACATAACTCTGCCTAAGGCTTATCTCTTCATTTATCACATTTAGCTTGTCCTCGCTTGGTAAGGTTCTCCTAGAGAAATGCTTAAACCAAATAGCCCTATGAAATGCTATTTCATTGGATATAGAATCAATGATTTTGGCTATAAATTTTGGGATTGTCAATATCATAATCATGAAAATCATATTTTATACTACATGAAATGATCATTAAAATATAATTTTAACAAAGCCAAAATGTAGGCCATCAGCTGTATATAGGTTGATCTAGAGGAGATTAAAGTTATGTGCAAAAAATGGGACATCTGACCTTTGAGAATGCTGAGACATAGCTAAAGTTAAGGATGCTTACAATATAATCTCAAGGAATGTTTAACCCTACTTCAAGATATTCTCCTTCTTTACATTATTTTTTGCCTAAGTGTTTTGAAGAAACAAAGAGGATTAAAAACTATTAAATAGGAGCTGCTAATGAAAAAGAAAATTAGCTCTTAATATAATAAATAACACTTTGGAAATCAACTTGACTACGAAAGGATACAAAAGCATTGCAAAAGAAACAAATAGTCAAGATCAATGAAAAATAAAAGACAAAATAAGGGATAAAATAATCGCAATAATGAGACTTTTTCTACTACAGTTACATTAACTACTATAGGACTAGTATAAAGCATAATAGTAAGAAGTCAAGAAGCTTTTCATGTCAATAGTTCATAGAGTAGCATACAGCATGTTATTTACATAGAAAAGTGTAATAAAAGTATAAAACAAAATGGTGCACTCTGTATGCACTTTAACGCATAAAACAAATTGCGTCTGTTATTTTATTAATATGTTATTCAAGTTCATTTTAAATTTTTAAAAGTTGGTTTATTTATTTTTTTTTCTACTTTTAGAAGATATTAGGATTTCATAAGCCACCCATGTGTCATGCCCCACTCATGTTTCTGAAAGGATCCAATTCTCGACATTTCAAGGTTATGTGAACCTTCTCAATGATACCTCAATGACACTTGTGCATTCTCTTCTATAGCTCCATGAAGTTTCTTCCACTATTGTATGCTTTTTTTTTAATGTTTAATTCTGTTTGCTCTAATTTGATTAATTGCTAGCAATATTATCTTATCATCCAATTGCTTTGAATTTGTTTGATTATTATTGTTTATATTGTTCAATTTGCAGAACTAACATCTTATTGTAAGCCACATCACTACATTCATTAATTAGAAGAAAATCAATCAATATCAAATTTAGGCCAAACTTCTTAAAAAAGAGTCACCATAAAAATAGTCATCAATTAACCTTCATGTATGTTAAAGAAACATTATAACATTGATAATGATTTGTTGTATTAGGAAATTCTCTCATAAATGATTGACTTATAAATAATGTATTCATTTGTTATGCTATTTTTAAAATAGTATGCATCATGTTGTGCATGCATGATGGCTTTACAAGACATTTGCAATATCATGTGCTTTTCGTGATTGATAACTATATTAATGGGCATTTACATGGTATAACTTGAAGGCTTGGAAAATAAAGCTTTATTTGCAAGTTAAGTAAATGTTTATATAGGTTAAAGTTGGTTCCTTGTCAGTGATTGTAGAAATTCAATTGGTCCATGCATCAAAATTGTTTCACCAAAGGCCATGCAAATCATGGTTAAAATATTAAAAGAGTTGGTAAGAGCTGTACAATGTCCTTTTATATATAAAATGAATGTTGATTGTGTAGGAAAATATCAATTAGACCAATAATTGAAGTAATAATTATCTAAGGAGTTTAACATGAAGGAATTGAGAGGAAGAAAAAAAAATCTTGGGACAGAATTGCTAATGACTAAAATATGGTTAATTTTTGAGACTATCTAAGGCTTATTATTATTAAGAAAGACATATAAGAAGATTTAATATTTCAAAAATAAAATCAGTAAGTGCACTCTTAGATTATCACTTTAATCTCTCAAAGAAACAATCATCATAAAGTTATAGCAAGATAAAGCATATGATCAAAATTTCTCCAAGAAGTTTTGGTGCGCATAAGACCTAATATAGGTTATAGTTGAGCAATATGCAGGATTATAATGAATCTATAAAAGCAAACACTACAGGAAAATTATCAATTACCGGCAGTTAAACCGGCCGTGTAATCGCCGGTTTTAATAATAAATCGCCGGACATTCCTGCGGTAAAATGACCGCCGGATATGCCGCCGGTTTTTTGTTTGGGCGTCGCATATTATGGGCGGTTTAGCCGCCGGTGTTAAGTGATATTTTCCCGGTGGTTCAAACCGCTGGAAAAACGCCGGAAATTGACCTAAAATTGGTCATTCGGCCCTTCCTCCTTATTTCTTCACGTTCTGTTTTTCATCTAGACGCTGCTCTCTCCCTTGCTTCCGACTTTGTCCACAGGACTCCGGCCGCCGACACCCTCACTCTGCCCGCACGCCCTCACTCCAGCCTGTGAACGCCCCGGCCCGAAGGTGATATCCGTGCTTTTACTTTTTTTTTCTTTAGTCATGGATGTTTTCACTGGACATTTGCAAGAGGATATGTATGCAAGAGCTATTACTTATGTTCAAACATTAGATGGTTTGAACAAGTATTTTCTATTTCAATTTGATTACATCAAGGATCAACCTTAAGCACATATCTTTTTACTTTAATCATAAAGAGAATAATGAGGACCTACATATGATATTTATTGATTAGATAAAGCATATGATAAAGTTCCAAGAGAAGTGCTATGGAGAGTTCTAGAAAAGAAAAATTATTAATAATTATTATATTCAAGTCATTAAGGATATGTATGCAAGAGCTATTACTTGTGTTCAAACACTAGATAATTTGACCAAGTATTTCCCTATTTCAGTTTGATTACATCAAGGATCAACCTTAAGCCCATATCTTTTTTACTTTAATCATAGATGTTCTTAATAGACATTTACAAGAGGATTTATCTTGGTGTATGCTTTTTCTGATGATATTCTTCTTGTTGGTAAGACTAGAGAAGATGTTCAAGGTAAACTTGAATTATGGATGTTTACCTTAGATTGTAAAGGTTCTCGCAAGAGGGGATTATGAATTTGGGTGATAAAGTCATTAATAAGAGTATACGTTTTACATATATTTGATATCTTGTTCAGAGTGAAGATGAAATATATGGGGATATTATGAACAAAAAGTCACCTTAGATGGTTTGGTCGCTTAAAACGACGGCCTTTCGATGACCGGTTATGAAAGTAGAAGTATTAGATTTGACCTATTTTAAGAAAGGTAGAGGTAGACCTAAAAAGACTTGTTTAGAAAATATTAAAAAAAATATTTCTTTCTTAGATTTAAATGAGAATTAAGACTGCATATTTTCTAATAATTGATTTCACAATTATGTAGGGAACGTTTGCTTTAACATCTAAATGATTATCCAAAAAGAGAGACATTGGATGTATAATAGATTATTACAGGATTGAAGAGGATTAACAGATGAATTTATGCAAGGGGTTGAGACTTTTATTCAAGTTGCAGCTCAACTACCTTCGTTTTAAGTTCGATGAAATGTTTAGATATTCATGTTCGAAACACAAAAATAAAGCATTCTTCAAGCCCGATAATGTAAAGGTTGATTTAAATCATGGGGGATTTGTTCTAGACTACTGATTTGAACCTCACATGGTGAGTATGAGCCATACAGAGATACTCATGCCGGTCTAACCACAGGTTTTGAAACAGTTGATGAAGATCAAATGAGTAGATCATTTGAATAACTTGTTTTTTATGTAGCAAGTACTAATTTAAAGGCTAGTGTAGAAGAGCCACCAAACAAAAAAATCAAAATATTATTTGAGTTACTACATGCAGCTCAAAAACTAATTTGAAATGGTTGCAAAACTCATTCAGCATTATAGATTGCTGTGATGATGCTAAGTATGAAAATTGAATATAATATTCATCGTGATTATTTCAATGACTTCATTGGTCTTCTCAAGGAAACAAATTCAGCGGACAATTTCATCCCCACAGATTTGTATCGAACAAAAAAATTAGTATCTAAATTGGGTCTCACTGCTAAAAAAAATGATTGTTGTATAAATAGATGTATGTTATAATACAAGGATGATGCAACAGAAGTTTATTGTCGCACCTGCAATGCACCTAGGTTTAAACCAAACTCGAAAAAACAACGTTGTAAAAAAAAAGATGTTTCATATTCCCATTTATTTTATTTAGCGATCATTCAAGACTTCAATAGCTCTACACATCAACGAGTTCAGCATGTCATATGAGATGACATAAGAAAAAATTAGCAAACAGTGGTGTTCTTTCTCATCCATCAGATGTTGAAGTATGAAAACATTATAATCGAATGCATGCTTCATTTGCTGTTGAGTCATGCTTCATTTGCTACTATTATTGGCTAGTTATACTAACACCATATAACCTTCCACAAGAGATATGTATAACTACCCCGTACATGTTTTTAACACTTATAATACGATGATCATATAATCCAAAAGCAAAAATTGATATTTTTTGTAATCACTAATTAATGATCTCAAGTTCTTATGAGAAGAAGGTATCCTCACATATGACATCTCAACCAAACAAATTTTTTTTCTTAAAGCTGCATTACTTTGGACCATTGATGATTTTTCATCTTATGGTATATTGTCTGGTTGGAGCACAGTAGAAAAATTAGCTTGTCATTACTGCATGCATAATACTAAATCTTTCACACTAAAACATGGAAGAAAAAATATTTGTTTGATTATCATCGTATGTTCTTACTTGTTGATCATCCGTTTAGGAGAAAAAAAGAAGCATTCGTTAAAAACAGAGTTGAGAGATCACATCCTCCACCCAGCTTAAGTGGTAATGATGTACTACACAGACTTTCTGACTTTTCATCAATTATTAATTTTCCAACATTATCAGAATATAAATTTCCAGGATATGGTGTTCAACATAATTAGATTAAAAAAATATTTTTTGGACATTACAATATTGAAAAACAAATTTAATAAGGCATAATCTTGATGTTATGCACATTAAGAAGAATTTTCTAGATAATATTTTTAATATAATTATGGATGTTAAATGTAAAAGCAAGGATAACGTCAAAGCTGTACTTGATATTAAAGAGTTCTGCCGACGAAAAAATCAAGAGTTAGTAACAACAAACGACAGTAAAATAATGAAGCCCAAAACACCTTACACTTTCACGTTAGAGCAAAAAGGATGAATATGCCAGTGGTTTAAAGGTTTAAAAATGTCTGATGGCTATGGATCAAACTTAAGCCGATGTATAGACCTTAAATTTGTAAGATTATTTGGACTAAAAAGACATAATTATCACATAATTATGGAAGTTCTCCTTCTGATCACAATATGTCGGTTACCAAATTACATATTGAATCTATTGACAGAGCTTAGCATTTTCTTCACAAACCTATGTTCATCTAAATTAAGCGAAGATGTTTTACAAAGGAGCGAGGAGAAAATATCAATCATCTTATGTAAGTTAGAAAAAAAATTTCCTCCGGAATTCTTTGATTTTATAGAACATCTTACAGTCCATCTACCTTATGAAGCTAGAGTTAGTGGACCTATACAATATTATTTGATATACCCTTTCGAGAAGTGAAACGTGTTTTTAATATGTTATATTAAATATTTTTAATGGTAACTGATAATTGTAATCATTTAACAGATATTTGAACAAGTTGAAAAAATTATTATTTTTTTCTTTTTTTCTTGTTTTTATCAAGTTGAAAAAATTTGTTAAGAATAAAATATGACTAGATGATCGATATGTGAAGCATATTTGTCTCAAGAAACCACTCACTTTTGTAAATACTAAAATCTTATTTGAATGATTTGTCACCAGGTATTTCGTAAGCAATTTGCTCTCAACAGATACTACAAATGTTAAACAACTTGTTGTAAATGAATTTCTCAGCTTTGTTTAGATCTTACGTGAGCCCTTAAATTTCAAATTTTTTCTTGATTTATGTCTTATTTAATAATATAATTCCTAACATTTAAAAATTTTCTTAGGTACATAACTCTAGTATCAAAGGTTTTGATAAAGGTCTGCAAGCACTAGCATTGGGCTCAATGCAAAAAGTAAATACCTGACCAATATATAGTTAATGGGTTCAGATTTTATTCCAAGTCGTGGAGTGAAGAAAGAAAAACTAAAAATTATAGAGTTTATGTTAGTGAGAATACTCATGAAGAAGATGAGTGTGATTATTACGGTATTCTGAATGAGGTTCTTGAGCTGGAGTACCTAGGAGAATATGAGAACTTTGTATGTTTGTTCAACTACCAATGGTATGATCAAGTACATAATAGATGTATAATAGTTTATCCTGCATATGATTTAGTAGAAATAAAACATAATAGAAGATACGAAAAGTTTGATCCATTTGTGTTAGCAAGTCAAACTGTTCAAGTTTATTTCAACAAATATCTCAGTGATCGTAGAGATAAACAAGATTGGCTAGCTGTCATTAAAATAAAAATACAGGGAATAATTAATTAACAACACGTCATAGCAACTGCACATCAAAAAGATGAGATATCAAATTGTAGGTCTATTGAAATTGATGAGATGTCAACTACAACGCATAATATTGAAATGCAGTTAGAGGATGTGAATAGTTCGACAAGCTCATCAACTGAGAACGAGAAAGAAAGTGAAGATACCTTAGAGAGCAATGAAAATATTTATAATTTTGAATAATTCTTGTAATTTAAAGGTCTAAATTTATTGTAAACAGGTCTTAATAAATGTACTACTTGAATTGTAATTTTTTTAAGTCAAGTTAGTAAACAAATCTTGGTTAATTATCTCTTATTAAATCATGTTTGTATGTTAATCAATATATATTTTGTGATTCTTCATGTTTGTTACAACTAATTATTCTATATTCTATTTTTTTTCTACTTATGCAAATATTTCATAATTGTTACAATTTAATTTTTTTTATATGTTACAATGATTTACTAATTGCTTCTTTTACTGCAGATGGCTTCAAGTGACGATCCTCCTCATAGATCTTTCACTTTAGAGTTTTCTCTTAAGAAACATTTGAGCGATTAACTAAGCAGACCTAGAGATGGTGATGAAGGTGAGGGGAAGAGATCAGTTCCACCAGTGATACCATCACCACCACCTAGGATTTAGCAACAGACCCCCACTGAGCAGGATCAAGGATAGTCAAATCCACCTGTGGTTAGAGTACCACCACCCTTTCATGGGTACTTCCCTTCTATGTCGACGAGTCCTCGATTTTCCTCTACATATCAGACACATGCAGCTCCATTCTATTCATATTATCCCCACCAACATCACAAACTGCATCCACCATCCCTTACCCTTCTTACCCCCACCCCTATTATTACCCACATCCTGTGCAGTCAGAACACGGTGGACCATCTACACATGTAGAGATTGGTGTTGGGGATCCTGCAGCTGTAGAAAATAAGCGTGTATACATTGAGCCTGGGGGTGATACATAAGTTCAATTTATTTTGTAAAGTTATCGTAATTTGATCTATTATATGTTCTTAATAAAAATTTTAACATGCAACTTCAATCGCTCAAGGCCATTTACCCACAAAATTCAGGACACTATACAGAACAAATATGATGCTTCTTACTTATCATGGAAGAATATCCTAAAAGAAGTTAGGGATATATGGTTTAGAGAATTTCAGGTATATTTATTTAACATTACTTAAATTTTTTTCTTTCATTTGTATTAATATTACTTATTATGCCTATGTTTTATAGAAAGATTTTAGATGGTTGCCTAAGCATGGCACGAGGATCAGAATAAATTTTAAGATGAGAGGATCGACTCATCTTAGGGACATGTTCATGGACATTAGAAAGTCCGGGGAGTGTCTAGTATGGATTGTCGAGGGAGTATGGGTAGATTTGAGTAGAGCTTTGGCGAGCCCTGAGTTCACCAAATTGAGATAGCAAAATAATCAAAATAGAGCATCTAATTATGGGGATTTAGGAAGCTCTCTTCATATTGGTGGATCAGTGCCTCATACTGAACATAGATGACGACTGGTAAAAGCTTTTAATTAGTTTAATGAATATATGTATATTATTTTAACTATATCTTATATTTGCAGAAAGAATTTCTTGGTTGGGAGCCTACACTACTGGAATTACATACGAGAATTCACCAACATCAAGATGATCATGAGTGGGTTGATGAGAAGACGAAAAAAGCTCATGTGATATAATTTTTTTAGTAATATAATAAAATAAATATAAATTTATTTTATGAATTTATTTTCGTAAGATAATTTTATAGAAGTTTGGGAAAGTCATCAGTCTACTGGTGAGGGATCATCTTCAGGATCGACCTAGAATTCTGAGTATCAGACGTGGTCAGATGTTGTTGGAGGAAGGCAGAGGGGGAGGGTTTATGACTTAGGTTTGCAGGAATATACTTATAAGGGCAGTTCATCTACGTCAGCATTTTATGATGTTAGTGAAACTGTTAGCTAGAGGGTTTATGCCCTGACAAGAGAGATAGATGATATGAGAAAAATTCAAAATGAGATGCAGGCGGAGCAAGAGCCGACACCTAAATCCTATGATACACGGACACGGACACGGCGACACGGACACGACACGACACGGACACGGGACGATTTTTTTTTTGAAAATATAGGACACGGGTACGGCGCGGACACGGTAATACATTTTTTTATATAGTGTATATATATTAATGTAATATCATATTAAAAATGACAAACAATATTAAATGAATGACATGATAACTTGTCTAGCTTATAATATAAAATATTTAATACAAAATATCTAGTACAACCACAAAAATATAAGCAAATAATCACTTACTACAACATCAAGCATTCAAGCTTTAACTATTAGGATTAGCTTTAGAGGTTTGTTTTTGGCCTTCAATATCATCATCATTGAATATCGCTACTTTCAACTCTAGTTCAACAAGAGAAAGATTTGTAATTGTGCAAAAAGAGAGGAGATGAAAATACCTTCACTGCCAAAGAGAAATGAAAATGAAAATATTCGATGAATTGGTATTAAATGCAAACGTTGATTAGGTGTTGTGAATATGAAATAAGAACTTTAGTTTAAATCTCGTAAAATATAATAAATTATATTTTAAAAATAAATTATATTTTAAAAAAATTATAAAATATTTAAGATACGCGTGTCGGACATGCGTGTCCAATTTATTTTTAATATTTTTTTAATCGGACACGTTTTCGGTGTGTCCGACACATGTCGGAGGAGTGTCGGACAAGTGTCGTGTCGGACACGGTGTCAGACACTGCACGCCTCTTTGAGGAGAAGTGTCGGTGCATCATAACCTAAATCATAGGGCAGTGAGGACACGGAGGATGATTAGTGTTGTTATTTGTTTAATAAACTTTTTGGTGTATTTTAAACATATGACTGTGGATTTCATATATTATGTTTGATTGTAGAATATATACATTTTTCTTTGTTTAAAGAATTGTTTCTGCTTATTATTGATTGTTTAAATATAATTTATTGAATGTGTTTTGTTATTTCATATGCAATGTTATGTTGATTTTGGATTCCATTTATGTGAATTGAGTATAGTGGTGTGTTGCTCTTAAAATTTCTATTTTATATATGTTTTGAATTCTTTGCAGTTATTGTGAAAATTGGTTTAAATAAAGGGAGGGTTGTCAATCTTTTTTTGAAAATGCTACAGTTTCTAGCGGTTAACCAGCAATTTAGTCGCCAGTAACTTTGATATCGGATGGGTTACAAATGTCGTCGGTGTTTTAATCTAGCCGTCGGTCGGCGGTCAACCAACGGCTTAGTCGTCGATTAATCTGGCAGTTTAATACGGTCGGTATGCCACCGTTAATTAAACAACGATCGTCAGTGTTTTGACCGCCAGAATTTACTGGATGTTATAGCCGCCGGAAGGCCGTCAGAACACTCAGCCGCTAGAAAATGATAGCCACAATTCCTTTCCTACGCAGTTTATACCGGCGGATCGTGAATTGCTGGAAAACCGCCAGTAACTTTTAAAACCACCGAAAAAGCCATATAAACTGCTGGAAAGTGCCACCGATAAGTGGTGATTTTCCTGTAGTGAAAGTAACAACAACAATAACATTAACACTTTATCCCACTATATGGGGTCGGTACATGAATCATTTCTCTCCATTGTGTCTTGTTAAGAGTCAAATTCTCATTTATATCAAATAATAAAAAGGTCATTTCTAATATTTTCTAATCAAATATTTTTAGGTCTACCTCGACCACTCTTAACATAGACCAAATCTAATACATCAACTCTTCTAATTGGGTCATCAGAAGGCCAATGTTTTATGTGACCAAACCATCTAAGGTGATTCTCTCTAATCTTATCTGCCACTGGAGCTACTCCAACTTTTCCACGTATATGCTTGTTTCGCATTCTATTTCTAAGAGTAAAGCCACTCATCCACCTTAGCATCCAGATCTCTACAACACTTAACTTAATTGTATGTTTCTCTTTTAATGGCCAACATTTTGCACCATAAAGCATTGCAACTCTCACCATAATCTTATAGAATTTTCCCTTAAGTTTGAGGAGTACTTTTTTCTATCACACAATAGACCCGATGCATTCCTCCTCTTGAACCATCCAACTTGAATTCTAATAATAATATCTCCATCTATTTCACCATTACTCTTGACAATAGACCCAAGATATTTAAAACATATACTCTTATTAATGACTTGATCGCTCAAAGTCATAATGTCTCCATTAGATCTATTACTACTAAAATTATACTATGTATTCTGTTTTATATCTACTCAAATAAAAACCTTTAGACTTTAAGGTTGACCTCAATAATTCAAGTTTACCTTCAACTCCCTATCTATTCCTATCAACTAGAAGAATATCATCAGCAAAAAGCATACACTAGTGTACATCCTCCTACAAATGTCTAGTAAGAACATCTATGAACAAAGCAAAAAGATATGATCCTTGATGTAATCCATCTAAAATAGGAGAATAGTTGGTCCAACCTCCATGTGTTTGAACACAAGTAACAATTTCTGCATACATATCCTTAAGGACTTGAATATAATCATTATTAATTAAGAGGAGGTTAAATCTATTATGCTTCACTTAAAAAGAACTGTAAGTATCTCATCATATTTTAAAAGGTGCGATATGAAACTCTAAGGCTTTCACGATGTGATCTCAATATGCATCCCATTTATCCGTTGTGTGGTTATGTTATCAATTTTGTAGTAGCATAGTTATAGAAGATATTGATGTTCCTGATCACAGAAGTAAAATATTTTGCAATGTCTAAGAATGACAAGGAAATGTTTGGCAAAAGAAATTCTTAAAGGAGTTGAGAAAAAAAAAAAGAAAGAGTTCTCTTTTTTATGATAATACTCTCAAGGGAAAAGAATGTCCAACTTAAATAACCTTTCATTCGCTGTATATTGGAAAAGGGTTGGTTAAAGGTTAAGAAAAATTAAAGGATCTACCAAAGAAAATCACCACGAAGAAATTAATACTTTGCAAAGCCTAATATTATTTCTTACAGGAAAAGGCATCATTCCTTGACATCATCAAACCCATACTATAATCCTGATCAAGTCTTACAAATGTGATTATCTACAACGCTTTATGAAGTAACTATCTGCCATCACCAAATACCTTGCCATAAGAATGTCCAACCCTTAAGGAACTGTTTAGCTTAAAGTAGGATTTAATAAATCTTGTAAATCCAGATATCATAAATCTTGGATGTGTTAAATCCTGAATATGATTTGACATGATAGATGTCAAATCTGATTAAATCCTGATAAAGTATTTGATATATATTTTGAAGATTCATGATTTAAATGAAGGAGATTAACAGGCTCAATGAGAGTTCAAATGTCATAAATCCTGCTTCCCCAAGATTTACTAAATCCAGGATTTAAGCTAAAATGAGATGAAAACAAGATTTAGGAAGGAGATAGTGTGACTCAAAAAACTATTTGGCAAGATTTAGTCAAGGCTGTAACTAACGAAGATCACAAAAAACTAAACATTGTAATCTTCTCATTGGTATAAGGATACTAATTTATGTTACTACGAGTGATGGTCCCAAATAAAGCTTATAAGGCTTCATTTTCTTGTCGAACTCGTATCTGCTTCCACCAACCAAAAAGGTTTCCCTTGTGCTTTAGATTTCAAACAATCTCAGCAATTCATTAAGAATCAATGCAACTAATGACGAGAAAAGTTGTCCTGGTCAATGGAATTTGGAAATTACCTTCATGGATAGGGAAATGTTGTCCTGGCGCTGGAGCTCTGAAAGCACCGCAAGGAGATCAGTCCTGAGAAGCCGAGAAACGTGCGTCCTCATAAAGTGGTCCAGTCGAGGGCCGGATCCCAGTCGCTTGAGCTGGTGGATAACAAAAAGACCTTCTTTCCCCATCTCCTTTTTCCTCCTCCATATAGAAAGGCTAGGGCTTGACGAGGATGGCGAATGGAATGAGCATTGACGAAGGACCGAACCTCCACCGAGAAGTCCGACGCTAGCATCTCGCCGCCGAAAGTTGGAGGGAGTCAAGCGATCGCCTTCGAGCGCGAGCGCCAACGCGGCCCCTGTTGCGGCTCGGCGTTTCAGTATACTCAGGGCGAAGTGAAGCATCACGAGGAGAACAAAAAAAAAAGGTGGGATTTAAAACAAATCGCTTCAAATATATAAATTTATATATATTACATTTTAAACATCTATTCATTTATTTAATATCTAAAATTCTAATTTATAAAACTTTCTAATGCATCAATTCCACCACTCCATTTCCTCTCCTTTAATCGACATGGCACTCCTCCATGTGAACTCAAATTTCTCTTTCTTCTTTTGCACTCTTCTTTTGTGAGCATCAAGCCCGTTCTATAAAATTATTATTATTTGTACTTCTGAGTAAATTAAAATCAAATTCACACACACATTTGATATATAAGCTTCGAACCAAAGAATTCTTGGTTGGTAGCCAAAGCTCTAAACTAATAAATCAAAGCAAGTTGTGTACTACAAAGTAAACTCATTCCTCATATATCTCTCTCACGAGCCTAAACAAAAACATCTTGAACCTTATGGGTAGGACATTCAAGTTAATTTACACCGAAGTATTTTAGTTGAAACTCAATTTAAATTGGAGTTTTATGTCACACACTTACAATATACTATTATTTACCAAGGGATAAGCATACTCTTCTTTATCAAGGGGAGTTATCATTATTACTTGTATTATGTTCTTATATATTGTAAGCTACCAACCCTGATTTCAATATCCAATTTTTATTTCATATGTTGTAGTAGATTTATTATTTTTCATGGTGTGTTTTATTTATTTTGATGAATATATATATTTTTTTAGGATTGATATATCATAAAAATTTAATCATTATCGGGCACGAATCTTAAAGCAAAATTAAGTTGGAAACTTCCAAAATTAAAATAGGGACTGTTGACCTCTCTTTTGCTCAAGCTCTAGGTCAAAAGAGTTGACTTGGTCAAACTGACCAAGCCAAGCCCTAAGACCACCTTCCTTGGGTTCCATGGGTCAGACCAAGTTCATTGAGCTCAGACCCATGTCTTGGGCCAACCAAGTTGACTAAGTCAACTTAGGTTGACTCGTTGAGCACTAATGGGTCAATTCAAGCTCTATTCAATTTCAAACCCTATCCTTAGCTCAAACCCTTGCCTCCTTTGACCTAATTGACTAAGTTGACCAAGTCAAGCTTTGACTTGGTCAACTCAAGTCTCATTAGATCAATTTGATCTTTTTAGGTCAATTTAAATTGTTTAAATATATTTAAAAGCCTTCCTAATCATCCCTTAGCCAAAACCGGCTAAGGGGGATTAATTCCCTCCTAATGAGCCTTAGGAGAGATCTAGACCCTTAATCATAGGTCGAGACCTATAAATAGGAAAATTAGGGTTTAGCTAAGGGGACGTTTTGCTCTTACTCTCTCTCTAAACACCCTCAGCCCCTAAGATTTGGTTTGAGAGCTCCCACAACCTTCCTCCACCCTTTCCAAGTCGAATCCCGCCGGTCAAGGCCGCTGCCGGTGAGATCTCCCCCGAACCAAGACTTAAAGGATTCCAAAACTTTCTTTAAATGATCCAAGGCTTTTCGAGCAATGATTTCTTTTACAAATAAGAGCGTGGATAGTCTACAAGTGCAACAAGCCCATATACGGTCCAAACTGTCCATTAAATTAAGGTGAATCTCTAACCCTAGCTAGAAGCATATATATCTAATTAACTTTTTTTGTAAAGCGTGTTTTAGGCCGTAAAAATGATACCCCGTGAATGCTCTTCATCTCTAGTACCTCTGTTTAAAATTTTATGGAATTCTATCGTGTGGATCGAGAGAACGAACCAATTATCTCTTTAGGGTTTCGGTTCAATGAGAGCTCGATCCATGCATTCAGATCGTTGATCTTGCAATCAACGGCCCTAATTGAGTCATCCCACTGTGTCTCCGAACCGCACGAGCTCTGTAGCCATCCTGATCTCCGTCCGCTCAGATCAAAGTCGTTCAATCTAAATAACAGAGGATAAAATGGTTGCCGAGAATGCTGACTCACTTAAGTGGAAAAGCATGTGGACACGCGCATTAAAGGCTAATGATTGCCAGCTGCGCAATCATTGGCATTTAATGCACCGCTGCCGGTCATCATTATCGCAGTTTGCGCCTGTGAACCAGAGGCTGCCAGGTGTCATCCTGATGGGTCTTGCCGTCATTTTTTTATTTGAATTAATTTAAATAGTATTTTAATTATTTTAATATAGGTTTTAATTAAATAATAATTATAAATTATTTTATAAATTAAAATATTGGTATTATATTAAAATACCCCCTTTAATTACAAAATTATCTGTATTGAATTATTTTAAAATTTCAGAGACTTTAATATTTATTTTAAGTTGATTTAATGTTTTTTTAATTACTTATTATTTTAAATTATTTTAAAACCCTTTAATTACATTGAACTTTAATAATTCACCATAATTTCAATTTAAATCTGATTTTTATGTATAATACCTAATATTTTTCAAAAAAAATATGTATTTTCATTTAAAAATATTTTTAGTTACAAATACTTAATTTTTCTATTGTATTTCTATATTATTTAATTAGTTAATTATTTAAATATTATTTAATAATTAATATATTAATTATTTTAAAATTATAAAATTATTTTCAAAATCTTTTTGAAACTCCCTTAGGTGGTCAGTGGATCTCCCCAATACTTACTAATTATAAATTGATTTATTTTTAATTATCTTTTTTTATAATTTATATGTATTTTAAAATTACTTTAAAACCACATATAATCTTAAATCCCCAATTTTTGGATATCCACTCTTGAAATATTAAGCATCGATCTTGAACATGAATAACATTCATGGGAGAGAGGATTAGTGGGTGGTTGAGTCCCAATCATTCACTAATCCCTTGATAAGCATGCTGTAATTTCTCTTTACTCATCTTTTGCATGCGTAGGATACACGAACACATAGTTTAGGCCCTCATAGATCTTAGGATTGGTGTGTTTACTATTTTTATGTATTTACCATCATGTTATCTTAAGGGTTAGTCTCTAGACTTGATTTAAAACCCATTCAACATAGTGACACTCTAAGGATAATAATTAACGACCCGTCTAGTAAACTTAAAAAAAATTTATGAGCTAGAGTATAGTCCCGATTGTCATAAAATTTCAAAAACTTAAACTTAGTCACATATTAAACCTCACAGAATTTTCTGGTAATTTTTAGGACCCTTTAGACCCCTTAATTAGCATACCCTAAATTACCCGTTAATTAGGCCCTCATAACTTTAAAAAAATCTAATAAATCCATTTCAACTCAGAAAAATACCCATAATACCTCAAACTCTTTAGAATTCAACCCTTGGTCTTAGGTAATTAAGTTCTTTTAATTAGATTTTAATCTAAATCTTAATTTAACTTTAATTAGAAATTACCTTTTTGCCCTAATTAAATAATTAAAAATTATTTAAAATTTAAATTTTCCCCAAACACTTAGGAACACATTCTTAAGTCATTTTTTATCTTTGAGGGTGATTCCAATTAGTTTGGAGTTGATTTGGATCAAAACTCTTAAAACACCCCTAATTAAATAATTTTATAATTGCTGAAAACTTCTAAAGTTCATAATTTTGCCTGAAAATTTCTAAATCCAACAAACTTAAAGCCTAACTACTCATTGTAAGCCCTAATATTTAAATAAAATGATAGAACTCCCAAACCTAGCCTATTTTCTATAATAATATTTTGGACCCCCTTAGCCTAGTGTATAGGAGGACCGTGGTCCCTCTAAAATTCACTAAGGCAACATAAACTTCAAAGATTAATATCCTAAGTATTAAAATGGATCAATAATTTAAAATTGAACCCCAATTCATTAATATTTAAACTTTAAATAAAGTTCCATTTTAAGACCTTCAACAAATTTGAATTTTAGACAACTTGAACTAACTACTTGACATAGGAACTATCCAAAGCCACACAAGCTTATTACACACACATAGAATTATCTACTAGAACACCACTTCTAGCCTAGGATTAGGGCTGGTGTTTTATTTCTTTCTACTTATGTGATGTGATGTGATCTGTGTGACACGAGTGATTGGTTGGTTTTGCTTCGCTCTATTGTGCTTGTTTATTATGATATTTATTTTGTTATTGTACTTTGTTCATTATGTGATGTATATGTTAGACTGCCCATAGGCTAGGATTGCTTTTATACTAACTCAATCTTATACGGGTGGCTACACTCATGTATCGCTAATAAAGGGGGCCAAAATCATTAAAGCTTTAATACTAATAATATTTTCTACAGATGCTCCAGAGACTGCTTAGCCCCCTTAAAATTAAAAGAGTGTGGTCATGCATGTTTGCTTTTCTGCACATATATAAACTACTTGGATGTGATATATAAATTGCTTAAAAATTTTATTAGGATAACCATACATAAGTTTGAGTCTAGATTTTTTATTTTTAAAATATAATTTGATGTAATTATTATTGAGTTGTGAAAATCTTTAAAAGTCCAGTACTTCAAACACTTGGTACTAAAAGATAATAAGAAAGGCCCTTTATCGGGAATTTTTTAGTCATTTGGATACCCTTCCGAAGGACGAACCATTAGGAGCCCAAAGGAGACGATCTGAAGGGAGATGATCCAGAGAAGAATGATCCACTCAAAGATGGAGACTTGAAGATGAAATGCCCAACTTTTAAGACTTACATCATTCATTAGGATTAGAATCCAGGTTTTTGTCGATGGGGCCTAACCACCATTATTTTTCTACAAACCTTGGGTTATACTTATACGACACTTATCATGGACTTTCTTACTTTACTATGTTGGTTATTTATATTGGTGTGTTTATTTTTTGTGCACATTATAAATTATCTGCTTTTCTTAGGTTTTTTTCTTGCATGTGTATGGCCTATTTTTGCTAGGTTCTTTAGGATAAAATTAATTTTCTACTCGCAATTAATATTTAAATTTTTAATAATTAAATAACTTTGAAATCTAACGACCTAGTGAATAGCTGGAATCGTCGAGGTCGCATGCATATTAATGCATCTCTCTTTCTCCTTGCTATAAGATACTTTCACGCATGCGGGTAGAGTTCAGATAATATGACCTATGAGGATGAGGTACCGAACTTGGGGAAGCTTAGTCTTTAAAAAAATATATTTTTATATAAGCATATTTTTTTAATTATAAGCATTCATGATTTGGACCTCTTAATTAGCATGCATTGTATTAGAAATTAATTAAACTAAAACTTTAATTGCATTAGCTCTAGAAGTATTCACCACACATAAGTCCATGATCAATTAGGAAACTCTCTAGACATTGGCCTACTTCCAAAATACTCAAACTACATACCTATCTTTCATAAAGATTAGACAGCATGGATTTTAAGCACCTAGGTAGTTAGTTGTCATTCCTTTTCAAGAAGGATATAAGCCTAACTTGCATTAGTTAGGTCACGGATATTAGTGTTAGATAGAATATTAATCCCACCTTAGATCTAGGATTCGAAGCTACTACATCGGGTATTTCGTAGTATGCCTAAATAATGTGTAAGTTCCATTTCTTCAAGGACCATAAATTCTGTTTATCCTCGTCATATGAATGACGCCACTTCCATCTTTTTCCTATGTATGCATTAAGTGCATGATTCCTTTTCTCTAACCTCTTCTCACTGCCTTAGTCCCTCTAAATGTTAGTGTGAATCATGGATGTTGGCTAAGCCACTTGAGCTTTTCTTTCCCTTTGAGTATGATTTGCTAGTCTCCTCCTTTGTGTCAATCCCTTATCTAGGAAGAATAATGTTGAATCCTTCATCGAGAGTTTTCTCAAGCCCTATGCTCAATATATAATTAACCACGGGGGCTTGTGGCCATGGGAAATGGAACTCCTCCGAGCTAATGTATCAGGTGGGGAAAACCTGTTATTTTGATTATGTCGTATATATTACTACCCATCGGGGTGTGCTGGCCAGAGCCGCTATCCTCAATGGTTAGTCGTATGTAAGATCTAATCTGCCCTTCTATTATCCCATTTACGATGAGTGCGGAGGCCTGCGATCGTCTCTATCCCTCGGGGTGGAGAGATCGTACACCCTATGCACTTTGTAGCCGGCAGTGTCCTTTCGAAAGTCCACATGGATCATATGAACTTTGATTTATGCAAACTTATAGTCAAGCTTGTTGACCTTAATTCTATTAAACCATAGGTCCAAGGGGTTGAACTGGTCAAATTGTCCAGGCCAGACCCTAAGACCTCTCCCACTCAGTTCCTTGGGTTAATTGAGTTTGCTAAGCCCATACCCAAGTCGTGGTTTAACTTGGTTGACCAGGTCACCTAGGGTTGACCCAAATTGACCCAAACTCCTTTTAATTGATTTATCTAATTTAAACCTTCTAGGATCAATCTCTCACCTCCCCTGGGTCCCATGGGTCAGACCAAGTCTCTTGAGCTCAGACCCATGCCTTGGGTCAACCTAGTTGACCCGCTCAACCTAGTTTGACCCATTAGACCCTTTTAAGTCCAAATCAATTTCAAATCAATTCAACCCTTATCTTGGACTCAAACCTTCACCCTATTTTTGACCTATTTGATTGGGTTGACCAAGTCAAACCTTGACTAGGTCAACCCAAGTCTTAAATAGGTCAATTTGACCTATTTAAGCCCAATTAAGGCCTATTTAATGCCCTAATTGATTCCCTTTGAATCTAAATTCAAAACCATGCCTAGGGCATCAGGTTTTCCCTCTTAATAGGCTTTAGATCGGATCTAAGCCGTTGGTTTTCAACCCTAAGCCTTTAAATATGCATTTTAAGGTTTGACCAAGGATCTTTGGCCAATCTCTCTCTCTCTCTCTCTAGGCGCTCTAAAACTAAGAACTCTCGTGTGTGAGCTCCTAGAGGCTTCTCCCACTTCCCTCCACCCAAACCCACAGTTAAAACCTTGCCGGCAATGAGAATTCCGGCTAATCGAAGCCACAAACAGCCCTAGGCAATTTTCTGACGATCCAGAGCTCATTTGATTGTGGTTTCAACTAGAGAAACGTACGAGAATAATCTACAAGCTCAACTGTGCCAAAGATTTGAATATCCAACGGTTAAAATTCCTTAACCCTTAGAATAGATCACATCACTTAGGTTAAATAGCTTTTTGAAAGATGATTTTAAGCCAAACTAGGTATACCCCATGACTTTTGTCATGAGTAAAGCATACGTTTAAAACTTCATACAATTCCATCCACCCGATCGAGAGAATGAGAGCTTTTTTGCTTTAGGGATTCAGATTGGTCGGATATCCATTGCTGGTGTTTTGGACTGTTGATCTTGCCAATCAACGGTCCAAATCTGGTTTAACCACAGATCTGTTCAACCCTTCTACCGATCCCGCGTTCCCTCAACCTGTCCGGTGCGATCTTACCCCTTGATTTGAAAACGCACTGGATCAGATAGTTTTCGGCGTCCGCTGGCATAGCAAGTGAAGCCGCGTCTGCGGTTACAATCGTGCCGCAATGATTACGGCAATCATTACCGGCGACGCAATCATCGTGCTGCCATGCAATGATTGGCCGCAGCTCCGGGATCCAATCCCATTGTGCCACTTGGCCACTCAGCCGCTCTTGTCGGATTTAAATAAGTTTTTTTTTTAAGTTATTTAAAATATTATGTATTTTATTATTATTATTATTATTATTATTATTATTATTATTATTATTATTATTATTATTATTATTATTATTATTATTATTATTATTATTATTATTATTATTATTATTATTATTATTATTATTATTATTATTATTATTATTATTATTATTATTATTATTATTATTATTATTATTATTATTATTATTATTATTATTATTATTATTATACCATATTATTTTGAAATCTTTTTGAATCTTCTCTTGGGTGGCCAGTGGATCCCTCATACACATATGAACTAAATTATTTTTAATTATATTAATTTTAAATCTATATACTTATATATTTAATATATAGATATTTTAACCTATTTTAAAATTATATATTATTAAATTACTTTAATTTTGGGAGATCTACTTCAATGAAATTTTAAATATAGGCTTTACCAATGAATAGCATTTATGGGAGAGTGGATTAGAGAATGATTGAGACCCAATCATTCGCTAATCAAATTGTTAATCATACTTAGTCTTTTCTTTTATCGTATCTTGCATGTGTAAGATGCACGAGCACCTAGTTTAGACTCTCCTAGATCTAAGAACATGGTGTATTTATTATTTTTTATGTACCCCCTACATTGTTACCCCAAGGGTTAGCTCAAAATTATATTTAAACATACTCAACATAGTGACACCCTAAGGACAATAATTAAAGACCCGTCTAGCAAACTTAGAAAAATTTTAGGAGCTAGGGTAGATCATTGATTGATATGAAAACTTAAACATTTAAACCTAGTGATATCTTGAATATCCTAGAATTTTTAAGAAATTTTTAGGGCTCTTTAGACCCCTTAATTAACTAACCCTAATTTACCCGTTAATTAGGGCCCAATAACTTCAGAAAATTCTAATAAATCCATTTCAACTTAGAAAATTACCAACAATAGCTTGAACTATTCAGAATTCAATGCTTAACCTTATATAATTAGGGCTTCTTAGTTTGACCTTAATCTGATCCTTAATTATAACTTTAATCAAAATTACTTTTTTGCCCTTTTTAGATAATTAAAATTTATTAAAATTCCAAATATTTCCCAAACACTTGGGAACACCCTCTTTGGTCATTTTTAACCTTTGAAGGTGATTACAATCAGTTTGGAGCTGATTTGGATCAAAATAATAAAATCACTCATAATTAAGCAGTTTTAATAATTCCCTTAATTGCCCAAATCTTTGAAAATTTATAGCTTTGCCTAGAAAACCTCAAATCCAGCAAAATCAAAGCCTAACTACTACCCTTGAGGCCTATTATTTACCTAAAATGTTAAGAACTCCAGACCTAGCCTATTTCCTATAATGACCTTTTAGGCCCCCTCAACCTAGCACCTTTGAGGACCCAGGACTTCCAAAATTAGCTAATATATTTTAAACTTTAATTACCACTGCCCTAAGCATTAAAATGAATTAACATACTATATTAACTAAAATAGAACCTAATTCATTATTATTTAAACTTTAATTAAAATTTCTTTTTATGGCCTCCAATGAATTCTAACATTAGGCAACTTGAACTAATCATCATACATAGGACCTATCCGAAACCACACAAGCCTTACACACACAGAATTGTTTGCTAGGGCACCATTTCTAGACTTAGGCTAGGCCAGTGTTTTACTTTCCTACTGTGTGCTAGGTTATCCGAGGTTTTACTATATGTTATGAGAAATTGATTGGTATGTTTGCTTGCTTTTACTACATCCTATGAATTGATGTGATGGGTGATAGATTACCCATAGGTTAGGAATGATATTTTTATACTAATAATGTTTTCTGCATGTGGCTATGCTCATGTAATGCTAAATAAAAGAGGGGAGATTTAAAAAAAAAATACTAATAATATCTTGTGCAGGTGCTTCAAAATTTGCTCAGTCCCCCTAAATAAATGAGGGCTAAAAATTATTAATAATAAATTCTACAGGTGCTCCAGAGACTGCTTACCCCTCAAAATAATTAAGAGCATGTCCAAGTGTAGCTGGCATGAATTACTTTTATTTCCATATAAATTGCTTGGGATGATATATTAAATGATTAGAATTTTTATTAGAATGACCTTAGAGGAGAGCCTAAAATTTATTTATTTTCATTAATATAAATTATTTGTAATAATTGGTAAGAGTTGTGAAAGTGTTTAGGAGTTGGGATATCTTTATCCAACTCGAATTCCAAAAGAAGAAGGCATCCTCAAAGGGGAGAGTCTTTTTCTATTTGGAAAATCAAGTTTGGATGGCTTTTAGATATTCAAAGAGAAAAGGCAATACCCTTCTAAGGGGGGTTGTCTCTTCGTTTAGATATTCAAGCCACAATGAAAGGAGTCCAAGGAGGCAAGATCCAAGGAGTCCAAGGAGGAGAGATCCAAGGAGTCCAAGGAGGAGAAATCTAAGAAGAGAAGACTGAAGAGTTGAATACCTAATATCCCCACTCAAAGTCATTTGTGTCAGTTTTAGGCTTAGAAATCCAGGTTGTTGGCAGTGGTACCCAGCCACTTTATTTTTTATAGATTCTAGGTGATTTCAGCAGTTCCTTAGGCCGTTAAGGGCATTTAGCCTATCGACAATTATTAATTAGTTTGATTATTTTGATGTGTTTTATTTATGAATGATTACCTCTATGATTGTGTGTTTTTCTTAGTTTATTAGCGACTTACATGTCATTCTTTTTAGCTTGGATTTTATTAGGCTCTTTACGGACTAAAAATTTCTTCTACTCATAACTAAAATTTAACATTTAAGAATTAAATAATATAAAAATCTAACGGCCTAGGGAACTGCCAAAATCATCTAGGGTCGCATGCATATTATTGCATCTCTCTTTCTGCTTCTATGAGACACTTCCCTGCCTGCAGGTAGAGTCTGGATAATCTGGCCTATGAGAATGAGGTGCGGACCTGGGGAAGTTTAGTCTCCTTTTAGAAATTATTTTTATATAAAATTATTTTTAAAGTCTAAAGCATACTTGATTCAGACCTTCAACCAGCATACATTTCATTAGTGACTAATTAAATAAAAATTTTAATTGCATTAGCTCTATCAGCATTCACCGAATATAAGTGCAAGGACAATTTGGAAATTCTCTAGATGTCGGCATTAACTTCCAAAAACTAATAGGTGGTATGCTAGCTCCCCAATCCAGATCGAGGTAAGTCCACATTTTACACTACATTAGTTAGGACACATGTTTTAATGTTATGTATAGAACACTAAACTAAATTTAGATTTAGGATTCAAGGATATTATATTCAGTCTTATCGTATGCTTAAATAGTGGGTAAGTTCTTTATTCTTCAGGGACTTTAAATCCTACTTATCTGTGTCATATAGATGACATCACATCTATCTTTCTCTCACGCATGTGTGGAGTGCTTGATTTTCTTTTCTCCAGTTTCTTCTCGTTATCTTAGTCCCTCCGGATGTCAGCATGAGCCGTGTATGTTGACTAAGCCCTTTAAACCATTTCTTTCTATTTGAATAGGACTTCCTAGTCTTAGCCCTATGTGCCAATCCCATTTATGGAAAGGATAATATAGAATCCTTAATTGAGAGTCTTTTTGGGCTCTGGTCTGAGATGTAATTGACCACGGGGGCTTGCGTATGTGGGAAACTAAATTCCACTATCTAATAAACCCTACTTCGAGCTGATGTATCAGGTGGGGGAAACCTGTTATTTTGATCAAGTCGTGTATATTACTACCCATCGGGGTGCGCTGGCAAGAGCCGCTATCCTTAATGGTTAGTCGTATGGACGATCTAATCTTTCCTTCCATAGGCCCATTTATGAGGAGTGTGGAGGCCCGTGATTATCTTTATCCCTCGAGGTAGGTGTGGTCTTATACATCTCTATAATCCTATAGTCATAGTGGTATCCTTTCAGAGGTCCACACACTACAGGAAAAATGCCCAAAACCGACGTTCAAACCGGCGGTTTTAGGACCGCCGATAGTACCGGCGGCACCACCGGCGGTTTGGCCGTCGGATTTTAACGACGGCTGCACCGGTGATTTTGCAATTGTAAGCCGCCAGTAAGGACGGCGGTCCCTAAACTGATGGTAAACCGCCGGATGTCAACAAGAACCGGCGGTTTACCGGCGGTTTAGACCGCCGTTGATAAGTTACTTTTTACCGGCGGTCAAAACTGCCGGTTTAAGCCCTAATACACTGAGCCCCGCGTCTGGTATTTCATTTTAACTCTTTCCTTCTCTCTCTCGGTCGCTCGCTCTCCCGTTGATCGCTCTTTCCTAGGATCGCCTCCGCTCGTCCGACCACCGACAAACCATCTCCTCCGGCCGCCGCCCCCAATCCGACGCCGCCGACGACATTTTTCTGCCCCAAATCCGACCGCCGCTCCCAATCGGAATCGACTCCGCTCGTCCGACCCCAAACAGTCCGATTTCTAGTTTAAGGTAAAAATACTTCTTCTCTTTGCATGTGCCTTTGATAATTTCAAGGGTGCCTTTTATTTGTTCAGATAATGTAGTTATCTTTTTATTCTTAAGATCTTTGCTCTCCTCTTTCAAATATATACTCTCAAATCATCAAATATCCACATGATTAGCACTACTCACCCTAAGCCTCATAATCACATCAAAAATTCATTTGTAGCTATTGACCATAGCAAGCAATATTAGGACTTAGTTTTATTCCCTACTACTTGACATCTCATGAACTTGTCCAAATCTTACAATCTACTTTAGATCAATAGTCCACATAATAAGCTAACTCTTTTCAAGCATTTCCAGCCATTCACACTATCAAAAATCCAATCCCTATGTTGATCTTCTAAATAAATGGAAATAGTTATTAGTTTAGTTATTGATCTTCTAAGCCTCATTATCTTTTTAATTTTTATATTAATTAATGAAAATTAGAATTTTAAAAAATTATTATTATGATTTAATGCTTATGAAAAAGTTATTGTATCATTTAATTTTAAAAAAAGTAACTTAAATTAGTTGATATTTTTTATGATTTAATTTTAATTAATAGGTGTATCATTAATTTAATACTTTACTAATTATTATTTAATTGAGATAATGATATATAATACATAATATCTAATTAATCTAACTTGGATTAGATTTTTTTTTTGGAAGAAGATTACGGCTAGCAGACCCACACAGACTGAGGTAGGTGAGGGGCCTTCAGTTCCACCAGATCTACCTACACCACCACCGCCACCACCTGCCAGGAGCCAGCAGCATTCACCAGAGCAGGGTCAGGGACAGTTAGATCCACCTCCTGTTGTACCTCCATACTTCCCTGGCCACTTCCCTCCCAGCTCGACGAGTCCTCGCTTCCCCTCTCCAGATCAGACACATGCTTCTCCATTCTATCCATATTACCCCCTCCTTACTTATCCTGGAAGAAGATCCCAAAGCCAGTTAGAGATATGTGGTTTGGAGAATTTCAGGTATATTTTTTTTTTTGTATGATTTCAAATATATGATTTAATTTGTACTAATCTTTTTGATATTGTCTAAATTTTTACAGAAAGAATTTAGGTGGTTGCCTGAGTACAGCACGAGGATCAAATCAAATTTTGAGAGGAGAGGAGCGACCCGTCTCAGAGACATGTTCACGGACATTAGAAAGTCCGGGCAGCGGCCTAATTGGATTGGAGAGGGCGTTTGGGCAGATTTGAGTAGTGCTTGGGCTACCCCGGAGTTCATAAAAATGAGAGAGCAGAATAAACAGAATAGAGCCTCTGACTGCGGCGGTTTAGGAAGCTCTCTTCATACTGGTGGATCTGTACCTCATACAGAACATAGGCGGTGACTGGTAAGTGTTTTGAATTGGTTTATTACATATATTTATGTTAGTATAACTAAGCATCAAATTTTCAGAAAGAGCACCTGGGTCGGGAGCCAACACCATTGGAGTTGCATACAAGAACTCATCAACATCAAGCTGACCATCAGTGGGTTGATGAGAAGTCTAGGAAGGCTCATGTGAGTAAAATTTATTGGAGTTTTAGAATAAAAATTTATTTTAATAAAACTAATTGTTACTCACCGGATGATTTCGTACGAGCTAGAGAAAGCCGGCAGTCCACTAGCGAGGGATCATCTTCTGGATCGGCCCACATTTCTGAGTATCAGACATGGTCAGACGTTGTTGGTGGAAGATAGAGGGGGAGGGTATATGGCATGGGTTCACAGGCTTTTGCTATTGAGGGCAGTTCATACACCTCTGCATTTCATGATCCAAGTGGAGCTGAAGAATCTGTAAGCGAGAGGGTTGCAGCACTTACTAGAGAGATTGAAGAGATGAAAAGGGTTCAATCTAGAGAGATTGAAGAAATGAGAAAGGTTCAGAATGAAATGCAAGCAGAGTTGCAATCCTACAAAGCTGAAAAATAGAGGAAGAAGGACCAACAGGAGTAGCCATCTGCAGACAGTGAGGATACATATAATGATTAGATCTATTTTATATTTGATGATTGTATTAATTAGAACTTGTGAATTTCAGAACTTGTGATTGTAACATTATCATGAACTTACTTGTGAACTGTGGTTGTAATGTTATGATGAGCTTGTGATTGTATTTATAATTTATGGTTGTGATGAATCTAGCGGCGTGTTGCCCAACATATGATTGTGATGAATATAGCGGCGTGTTGCCCAACATATATTACTCTTTCTGCAGGTTTAGACTTTAGGGTAAATCTCCCTCAAATAGAGGGGATGCTGTCAATTTTTTTTTGCAGGTGCTACAGGTTTCCGGCGGCTAATCGGCAGTTTGGCCGCCGGAAACTACGATACCGGACGGCCAATTGCCAGCCGCCGGTAATGGCATCACACCGTCGGTTAATTACTGGCGGTTCTACGGCGGACATCCGGCCGTGTAGACCGCCGGAAATACCGACGGTTAGACTGCCGGCTTTCGCTAGTTAGGTAACCGGCGGTCTACCGGCGAAGGCCGGCGGTTTTAAAAACATACGACGTCTAACTAAACCGCCGGCAAACCGTCGGTAGGCCGTCGGTCAAATAGCCGGCGGTGTTACAGCCGGAAAACCGCCGGCATAAAATTCGGTTGAAACCGGCGGTCGTAGCCGCCGGAAAACTGCCGGCTACATAAACCGTCGGTAAAAAACCGCCGATGATAGTTTCCTACGCGATTTTTTCCGGCGGCACAAAAACCGCCGTAAAGCCGCCGGTAGTTAAAAAAATCGCCGGTGAATATAGGATAACCGCTAGAAAAAACCACCGAATTTCGACGTTTTTCCTGTAGTGACAAGTTTCTGGCGACCACGATGGGACCAATTTCTCAAACCATTTTTAGATTCTATATTATCCTTTCTTATGTGTACTTTGGGATTTGTACTCCTTAGAGGTCCATCCCACTCTTAATTAGGGTATTTCCTTAGTTAGGATTCCTTTCTCTTAGCTAGGGTTTTCCCCTGCTCTACTTCTTTCCAGCCTTGTAGGCTATTCCATCCCTTATTTATCCTTCACTCATTCCTTCTTTCGTGATTTCAATTCTAACAGAATTTTCAAATTTCTTTTATTGGCAGTAATGCCATGTCTTTGTTCGTACCTTCTATGACTTGTAGCTTCGGCTCGGATGCATGGGTGACTCTTTCTGAGTCCTTGCTTGCTAGTCCCCTAGTTGGAGGAACCACTTTTAGTTCCTTCACTAACTCGACATTCATCACCCTTGGCGGACCCACCCATGCTGAGGCTGTTACATTCTCTCCTCCTTAGAGGAGAGAGAGTACAGCTATGCATCCCTTCGGACGTCCATTTGCTCGGCGGACAGCCCGTGCATCTGCTCGTCCCATTCACGTTCATGCACAGCCAGTGCGCCATATATTTAGGCAACTAGTGCCTAGACTACTCCATATTCCCCCTATTCATCTTGCGGTTAGTCGGCTAGTGCCTACTGCACATGTGGTATAGGTTGCTTCGGCCCCTCAACACCGGCAACCTGCTATTGTTACCCCTATTATTCTAATAGAGGTACCTCGAGTTTGGGTTCCCCCTCCCACTTCCACTAGGAAGAGAGGTGCCCAGACAGAGGCTCCACCTTTTTCTCATCGGGTTTCTACGTTTGCTTGGTTCTCTCACCCTGAGATCGTCGGTCAGAACCCAACCCTTCCTGTTGTTCTGGTTCCCCCTCCAACTTCCACTAGAAAGAAGGGTGCCCAGACTAAGGCTCCTTCATCTTCTTTCCATTTGGTTTCTACGTTCGCTCAGCTCTCTCACCTTGAGACCATCGGGCAGACCCCAACTCTTCATGTTACCCTTGCCCCCTAAGCAATGGGTTCAGATGTTTCGTCTTCCTCTATCTCTGACCTTGGGAGAAGGGCCAAGAGAAACAGAAATAGGAGACTCTATTTAGCCGCATCTAAGGCAGATAGGTAGTAGATGTAAAAGACGATAGCTCACAAGGAGTTAGTTTAGAGGAGAGTGGCTCCCAGGTAATGGAGACCACGACCAGTTGTAGTCGAACCTACTCATAAGGTAGTAGTTTCACCTGAGATAGAGGCGATCCAGGGAGGACGCTTCTCTCCACTAACACACAATATGGATAAGGAGGATATTGCTCGTATTATGGCAGCCCCTCTTATCACCACTACTCTACCCCGGGCTACGGTCCCTAGGGATGTTGGTGTTCGAGCCATCTCTCAGAGGATTCAGAGCATTATACGCTTAGCGCTTGGTAGAGGGCATGTTAATCTAGATAGATTACTCTGTTAGATTTCTCAAGCTACTCTTCAGTTATAGAGACAGACTGCAAAGACAGAGGTATAGGTGGCAGAGAGGATAGTCACCTCAGCAGTTAGTTGATGTAGCTCCAATTATTAGACCGCCGGTGGTTACTCCTACTGTTGGATGACGCCCACGTTGCCACAGATAGAGACAACAATAGGAGCCTTCTTGGCCTTATATGAGTTCAATTATGGTAGTCTCTCAGTAGCCAGTTACCCGTATAGAGCCCCACCATAGTAAGTGGGTTTGGAGACGCCGACAAGCAGACACCCATGTCAAGCCAGTATAGTAAGTGGAGATATTACAGTAGGCAGAGGTAATTCAGCCAGTGGATACAGTAGCTCAAATGGATGTAGTAATTCCTTTTGGTTCTGAGTTGGTCCCGAAGACTTGTGATGTAGATACAGTAGCTCCTTCCAATGGATCACTAGAACAAGTTCAGACATCTTTAGCTCCTAGCCCCTATAAAATCACTTCTCATATGAGTCCCTATATAGAGGCACTCCGTCGGGCCTTCTTTGAGGATGACACACTAGGAGAAAGTTAGATGAGGACATACAAGTACACCAGATCTATGTGATTACACGCGAGGTTACTCGGACGGGTATAGAGAGCCCGAGGATGAGGATGAGTAGGGAGACCTCGAGGTGGAAAGATCTCTGAGATCAGTAGCTACAGATGCCATAGTCTTGCACTTACAGACTCATATGGATGAGATGGCTAAATTTGTGACAGCGATGACTGCCTAGTTAACAGTTTTGGGGGCTATATCCCAGATAATGGGCGTAGGTACCCCTACCATGTCTAGAGATGAGCCAGTAGTATCACCAGTAATACTAGACCCTGTGAGAGTGGATAGGGTCTAGAGTGTAGTTCATACAGCATCTATAGTAGTCCAGAGTCAGCCAGCACAGTTCTTAGCAGATTAGATTCAGGATTTGATAGCTCAAAAAGTAGAGCAGTCAATTTTCTCCAGGAAGACTAGAGAGGCTGTTAATAAAAGGCGTCTTTATCCTTTTGAGTATGAGTAGGAGCCCTACCCTTCTGATTTTGTTCCCCCATATTTTAGAGTTTTTGATGGGTTTAGGAACCCGAGGTAGTATGTGGCTCAATACCGAGCCATATGTTGCAACATAGGGGGGAACGATGCCCTGATATTAAGGTTATTTATCAGTAGTTTGGTTGGGGTGGTATTTGTTTGGTATACTGAACTCCCCAATGACTCAGTTCGGACCTTTATAGGGTTAGAGCAGTTGTTTATACAGAGGTTTGTCAGTGTAGAGTACCGAGTTACAGTAAGAGAGTTAATGGTTACTAGACAGCATCCTCGAGAGCCACTACAAGTTACATAGTCATATGGAGAAATCTTAGCCTACTGTGTAAGCCCCAGCTACAGAAGAAGCATGCTATAAAGATTTTGCTGAAAAATATAGATGACCCTATAGCACCTTACCTAAAAGGTTTCAGTATAAGAACCTTCCAAAAATTGCTAACTAAGGTGATCAGTTTGTATGATAGCATACTCTATGCAGTCCCTCCTAAGGTTGAGAGTCAACCTTCACGTAGACCTCAGTGACAGGAGTCTTCAGGGACACCTCCTCCTAGAAAAGGGGAGGTGCACAGTACATATGGGCCATCAGATAAGGGTAAGAAGCCTATGATCAGTTCACCTCCACCACGACCACAGACTCAGCAGTCTAGGCCTCCTTATAAGACCTCAGAGAGTCAGCCATCTTTATAGGACAGACTTAATAAGGAATATCCCTTTAAAAGAGAAAGCATAAGGAATATATTTAAATTTATTATTAAGAAAAATATCTTGACATTCCCATTTAACAAGAAGAAAGATGAAGAAGGGAAAATAGAATATCCACTATATTGCCCCTTTCACTGACATATTGGGCATACACTTGAAGATTATTTTGTGTTCAAGGATAAGGTGGTGAGCCTTATGGCCACTAGGAAGATACATCTCTAAGATAGTGATTTGGTACACCCTCTAGGCAAGGCTATTCAGACAGTGCATATGATTTCTGACTCCAACCACAGTGACAATCAGAGTTACAGTCAAGGCAGTAGTAGCAAGTCACCTCATAGTTCTGAGGGAGAGTGGCAGCTAGCACTATCTAAGAAGACCTAACAGATGATTAAAAAAGCTGTATAGAGTTTAGAGATAGTTGAGAGGAGGCCTTCCTAAGCCAAGTCAATAGTTGACGCTTCGACTTACTTTGATAGTACACATTTCTTCTTTTTCTTCTTCTGTTGTAATGCTAGATGAGCACATTTCTTTTTCTACTTTTAATTGTACTAGAAAAATGTATGAAAGTGAAAAGATTTTTGTAACCTCATAAGGGAAGATAGGCCCTCTTCCGACACTTATCCTGAAGGACTTTTTTCTCCCTTATATTGATGATTATTCAATAAAAAAGAGGAAGATTTTGAGTTATTTTTGCTCTCTTGCTTTTTCTAACTCTACTATATTCATTGTGATGACTCATGAAAGAGTATGACCTCTCTATCTCATCATATGTGATGAGATATTTCTTTTTTTTGAACTAAAATCTATTTTAAATTAAAATTAGATTTAGAAGTAAAACTTTTCTTCTTTGTGTTGTAATTCTCTATCTCATAGATAACTTTAGCATGCTGATGAATAAAATTCATAATTTTCTCAATTAAGTTGTTCATTTTTATCACAGGATTGGATTTGTTTTGTAAATCCTTCTTCCTTGCATAAGAAAAGTGAGTTTTCTTCACTTATACTTAGAAGATGATCTTACAACTGAGAGAGTTATTTTTAGAGGTTTGGAAAGGAAGCTAGTTATAAAAATTGAAAAGATGCACAAAGTGCATCAAATAATTAAAAATTGTGCAAACCCACTAAAATTGAGAAAGCAGTATAAAATGAACCCAAAATTAATAATTAAATGGCTTCCCTTTCTAGTAAATCTCTAAATCTCAAAAAATCCATGAATCCTTTTGATATTTTTGATACTTGAGTTTGAAAATTATAACTTTGGATTCATCATTATGTAATGATATCCTATCAGATATGAAAATATATTTTCATACAAAAAAATTGAGAAAATTTAATTTCTTTTTCTAATTTAAGTCTTTTTTTGAATTAGATTTTAATTCAAGAGAAAAATACTCATATAAGAGAGATAACATGATTTAGCTGGTATGGAGCTCCAGCTGAGTTAGTAATTTTAAATTGTTATTCTTTCTAAGGTTGATGGAGTTAATATACCAAACCCTTTTGAGGTATGTTCTCATTTGCCATTTTTTTGACTAGGTCCATATAACCAAAATATGTATTATAGGTTTTAGCTCCCTAGTTTCACTTACCACCCCATGTGTGATATGGGATATTAAGACAATGATTCAAGTCTACTTTTAAGATGTGATACTTGATCTACGCCCTCCTATGTTAGACAGGTGCGGTGACAACAATCCACTACTCCTATATGAATTTCTTCCTCCTATTAGTCCTGCTCTGATAGTTGTAGCCCCTAGTCCATTCCTATGAGTTGAATGTGATCGGGAATATCAAAATCATTAGTTTAGACTCTCTAGATAAGTGATACTGAGTCCATACCATTTTATACTAGTTAGGAATGGTACTGTTAATTCAACATCCTAATTTGGATTTCATTCATCTATCAATTTTGTTATGATCGTACTCCCCAATTTGTTCACATAAGTTAAATGTGATCTGGGTTATCAAAACCAACGGTTCACTTCTTTATAAGATCTTGTGTAGTCTCTCTCCTCAATTTTATTAATGTGGCAAATATGGCATGTGATATCAAAACTATCCATAACTCCCTCTCTTTGTATTCCAATCATTAGAGGATGTTCTCATACTATGGGCAACTCATAGATACGATAAACATTCCCTCTACTATGTGTTATCCCTGATAATATGGGATAATCCAAACTTATGATTAAGAATTCATAAAATAAAAAAATATATATGATAAAAAAGAGAGAGGGAAGCTCTTAGTAGAGAAAAATTGGCCGCCCTTATCATAGGAAGAACCCAATAATAATCTCTAAGAGCACAAGTTTCCTAAAGTTCTTCTTTCCTCTCCTTTGAAGCACCTTGATGATGGCTTCAAGGATGAGTCCACACTTAGTTAGTCATGAACCTTCATAATTCTAATTATTTTTGTTAGTGATATGGTACATCATGTCCTAGATGTCGGCATCACTACCTTATGGGCTTGGATTTTTCTGAGGAAAAATCAACCCCCTTCTGCCTTCTTTTGTCAACCTACTCTCCCATTCATACATTACTCTGAGCTGCCAGAGCAGTCCTATGAATGTGGTAGTTTCGCTTTTACTCCTCATAGGATCCTACCCAGTTAGGATAGGTGCTACCATTGTGACCTTTTGATAATGATAAATCTCACTCATAATTACTATACTCGGTGGCAGATGTGTTCCCTTATCACCTTGAGTTGTTTCCTTAAAATGTAATACATCTTGTCTCAGATGTTAGCATCGCATCCTCAGGGGTTTTGATTTTCTAGTGGAAGATCGGCTCCTTAGTTTCTTTACCGACGTACTTCGCCATTCGTACCCTACTCTTAGCTGCTAGAGTAGTCCAATGAATGTGGTAGTATTGCTTTTACTCCCACAGGGTCCCACCTATTTTTTTGGGTGTTACCCCAGTGACCCTCTGATCTTTATCAATTCTATTCATAATTACTATTCTCAGGTAGTGAGTGTGTTCCGTTGCTACTTAGAGATATCTTTCTGGTTGTGATGTAGTATATCTCATCTTAGATACTAACATCACGGTTTTGAGAACTTTGATTTTCTAGTAGAAGATCAGTTCTCCTGCCTCTTTTTTGTAATCTATCCTATCGTTCATACACTAGGTCCAATCTCTAGAGTAGTCTTATGAATGTGTTGAGGTCACTCCCACTTCCACTTCTTACAGGGTCCCACTAGTTTGTGTGGGTGTCACCACTATGAGTTTTAGATGATTATTGATCCTATTCAAATTTTTTTTCCTTAGGGGCGAGTGTGTTCCCTTGTTACTTTGGTTCTTCTCCCCTCACTTGGTGATATGGGGAATCATGCCTTAGGTGCCACCATCACCTTTCTGTGAGTTTTGATTTTCTAGCAAAGAGTGAGCTCCTCTATTCCTTCTACCACTTATTTTTCCATTGAGACACGACTATTAGCTACCAAAGAGATCCTTTGGATGTGTTGATGTTGCTTCTACTTCTTACAGGATCCTCATTAGTTAGTATGGGTTTATCACTGCAGCCTCCTTGATGATTGTTCCTACCAAGCTTAGGCCTATTTTTCATAGTAAAGGCGCCCCCTCGCTACTTCAGTTCTTACTTACTTGGAATGAGAATGCCCCTTTGCACACTCTACTAAGGATGTATCTCTTTCAACTTTCTTGGGAGATGTCATTCTGATATTTTCCTCCCCTTTTGTGTAGGTTAGGGTTCCCTTAGGAATGCTGATAGCATTTGGATACTCATGGACATGACGATTTGTCTTCTGCCATGTGGTTACTAAAATGTTAGCTTGGGATTCCTTAAATAACTCTACCCTCTAAATTTTTCCATTCACCTCTTTTTTTTCCCTCACATCCCTACGCAGAGTTGTGTTAGGTTGGTGCTGAGGTGACTCTTTCCTCTTCACATCATTGCAGACATATACGCCAGGTGATTGTGTTGAGTGCTTCGTTTTTATCCTACTGCAGGCATACGTGCCGGGTAGGAATTCTGCTGCAGGCACATACATCGAGTAGAGGTGACTCTTATTCCTTTTGCCCTACTATAGGCATATGCGCCAGGTGGACATCAGGTCTTCTAGTGAGAGAGCCGGATAGAGTCCCTAGGAGGAATTCCTCAATACTCTTTTATCTTCACATCATTGCAGGCATATGCGTCGGGTGATTGTGTTGAGTGTTTCTTCTTTATCCTATTGCAGGCATATACGTCGAGTAAGACTCTACTACATGCACATATACCGGGCAAAGGTAACTCTTTCCTTTTGACATGATTGCAGGCATATGCACCGAATGATTATGTTAAGTGTTCTTACGTATACTACTTTCGCATATGTGCCAAGTTGAGTCCCTATCGCAGGCACATACACTAGGCAGAGGTTACCCTTTTTCCTTTTGTCCTACTGTAGGCATATGCGCCGGGTGGACATCAAGTCTTCTGGTTAAGAGAGCCCGACAGAGTCCCTATGAGGCATTCCTCACCACTCTTTTCTCTTCACATCATTGCAGGCATATGCGCTAGGTAATTGTGTTGAGTGCTTTATTTTTATCCTACTGCAGGCATATGCGCCTAGTAGGAACTCTGTTGTAGGTACATACACTGGGCAGAGGTAACTCCTTCCTATTCACATCATTGCAGGCCTATGTGCTCGGTGATTATGTTGAGTATTCTTACTTTAGACTACTTTTGGCATATATGTCAAATAGAGACCCTACTGTAGTTACATACACTATAAAGAGGTTTCTTATTTTCCTTTTATCCTACTACATGCATATGCGCCAGGTGGACATTGAATTACCTAGTTGAGAGAGCCTGATAGAGAACCTGAAAGGCACTCCTCACCACTTTTTTTCTCTGAGTATCCTGTTATGATCAGGCAGGCACCAAATTTCGTGACTCCTTTATTTGCTGTTTTGATATGGTCAGGCGATTACCGAGTCACCCCAATCCACTATTCCAAAAGAATCAGGAGGAGACAGGACCGCTTCACCTCTGCTGTTTTGATATGGTCAGGCAGATAGTCGGTTCACTTTTACTACTTTACTTTTGGTTCTCTCTTCGACTCTTTCCTCACTATATGATAAGGCAAAGAGGGAAACTCTCCCTACTTCCTCACCTTTTGGTGAGCTCTACTTTACTCTAATCATTTCCTCAGCCCTGCCCTCACTGTGGGGTGAGGCCAAGAGATGATCCCACTGCTTTCTCACCTTTTGGTGAGCTCTACTTTCTTTGGTTCTTTTCTTGACTCTACCCTTATTATAGGGTAAGGCCATGAGAAGACCCACTTCTTGTTTACCGTTGGTGACATCATACTTATGTACTTCTTCTCTCCGCTCTCTCCCAGGATCAGCCCTTGCTATAGGGTAAGGCTAGGAGGAGAGCTTCCTACTTTCTTCCACCTTTTTTCACTCTTTTACTTGTGGTCTTCACTTTACTTCCTTTGGCATAGTCGGTCAATGCCAACACGAGTGGTTCACCAGTTATTTCCTGCTCCTGTTGGGGGTCCGTTTGTTGATCTTGATTCTATCAAACCTTAAGTGCAAGGGGTTTAACTGGTCAAATTGACTAGGCTAGGCCCCAAGACCTCTCCCACTCAGTTCCTTGGGTCAAACTGAGTCTGCTAAGCCTAGACCCAGGTTCTGGGTCAACCTGGTTGATCGGTTCAACTAGGGTTGACCCAAATTGACCCAAACTCCTTTTAATTGATTTCAAATCCAATTTAAACCTTCTAGGATCAATCTCTCATTTCCCCTGGGTCCCATGGGTCAAACCAAGTCTCTTGAGCTCAGACCCATGCTCTGGGACAACCTGGTTGACCTAGTTAACACAGTTTGACCCATTAGACCCTTTTGAGTCCAAATCAGTTTCAAATCAATTCACCCTTATCTTGGACTCAAACCTTCACCCTATTTGACCTATTTGACTGGGTTGACCAAGTCAAACCATGATTGGGTCAACCCAAGTCTTAAAGAGGTTAATTTGACCTATTTAAGCCCAATTAAGGCCCATTTAATTCCCTAATTGATTCCCTTTGATTCTAAATTCAAAACCACGGCTAGGGCATCAGGTTTTCCCTCTTAATAGGCTTTAGATCGGATCTAAGCCGTTGGTTTTCAACCCTAAGCCTTTAAATATGCGTTTTAGGGTTTGACCAAGGATCTTTGGCCAATCTCTCTCTCTAGGCTCTTTAAAACCAAGAACTCTCATGTGTGAGCTCCTAGAAACTTCTCCCACTTCCCTCCACCCAAACCCACCGTTAAAACCTTGCCGGCGATGAGGCTTTCGGCCAACCAAAGCTACAAATGGCCCTAGGAAATTTCCCGATGATCTAGAGCTCGTTTGATTGTGGTTTCAACTAGAGAAATGTACGAGGATAATCTACAAGCTCAACCGTGCAAAAGATTTGAAGATCCAATGATGAAAATTTCTTAAAACCCTTAGAATATATCACATCACTTCGGGTTAAATAACTTTTCAAAAGCCGATTTTAAGCCAAACTAGCTATACCCCATGATTTATGTTCATGAGTAAAGTATACGTTTAAAATTTCGTACAATTCCATCCACCCGATCAAGAGAACGAGAGCTTTTTTCTCTATATTAATGTTAAAATGATGATTTTTACTATATATATATATATATATATATTATTTTGAAGTGAAATTAAATTTAAAATAAAGAGGAAGAAAATACGAACAATTTGATATATTATACGTAATTTTTGGATAAAAAATGAATTTACTATGATTTAAATAAATTTAAATGGCTTTAAGCTATTTAAAATAAAGAAAAACAAAGAAAAGCCACACTCTCGGATTTGTCCCCCAAACCACGGATGTAATCATTGCAGGCAATGTCATTACGCCGCCAGTAATGATTGGGGTAATTAGTGAGCCACGGGCGCGGTTCGCTTATCCACGTCAGCCCGTAGCGCGGGCCGTTGGATGCCCCGCCATTTAGAACGGACGGACCAGATCTCTCCATACGGCAAGCATAACCGCTGGATCAGAATCCACGGTTGATACAGATATCAAATTGACCAGATCGTGGCCGTTGATCGAGAGATCAACGGTTACGATCTCTCCCCAGCATATGCATGCATAATCCGAACACTAAGAGGGTTTTTTCTTCGTTCTCGCAATCTAATGAACCAAATGACTTGAAATTTTAAACATGGGGTCTAATTATAAAGAGCATTCATGGGGTATCATTTTTTTAGCTTAGAAAGTGCTTTTTGAATAGCTATTTAATTATGTCTTCTAGCTACGGTTTGAGATTTCACCTCAATTTATGGATGGATTTGATCGCTTAATGGTTTCTTGCACATAGACTTTCCACACTCCTTTTTGTAGAAGAAACGTGAGCTCTTGATGCCTAGATCGAATGCAAAATGCTTTGGAAGGGTTTTAGGTTCGGTTGACCGTGGATCTCGCCGCCAGTGAGGGTTTCTATGTAGGATTGGGTTGAAAAAGGTCGTGGGATTTTGGGAGAGCTCTCACCCAAGATCTCAGGGGTTGAGGTTGCTTGGGCCGAGAAAGATTGCAAGATCCCCTATTTGGAACCCTAAAAAGAATATTTAAAGCTCAAGGATTTCAAATTGACAGCTTGGATTAGATCTTTCTTCAATTGGGAGGGAAATCAGAGTATTTGAGCCGTGGTTTTGAATTTAGAATTATTAGGGAGGATTTAAATGCAATTAATGACTCTTAATAGGTCATTTTGACCTATTTAAGACTTGGGTTGACCAAGTTAATGATTGACTTGGTCAACCTAGTCAAATAGGTCCAAGATAGGTGGGTAGAGCCAGGGAAGATTGGGATCAATTTAAAATTAATTTGTACTTAAATAGACCCATTAGAGCCAATTGGATCAACCTAGGTTGACATGGTCAACCAAGTTGACCCAAGGTATGGGTCTGAGCTCAAGAGACTAGGTCTGACCCATAGGACCCAAGGGAGGTGAGAGATTGAGCCAAGAAGCTCTGAATTGGATTTGAAATCAATTAAAAGGGGTTTGGGTCAATTTGGGTCAACCCTGGTTGACCTAGTCAACTAGGTTGATTCAGGACCTGGGTCTGGGCTCAGCAGACTTAGCTTGACTCCTTGAACCCAATCGGAAGGGTCTAGCTTGGTCCAATTTGACCAAGTTAACTTTTTGACCTAGATCTGGGGGAAAATAAGGTCAACAAACGGACCCCCAATAGGAGTGGCGAATAAACTAATGAACCGCTCGTGTTGGCATTGACCAAATGTGACAAGTAAAGTGTAGGACACAAGTAAAAAAGTGCCAAAGAGGTGGAAGAAAGGAGGGAGCTCTTCTCCTGACATTACCCTATAATAAGGGCATAGTCTAGGAGAGATGGAAGAGTAGTTGTATATAAATAAGATGTCACCAAATGGTGAACAAGTAGTGGGCTCTTTTCCTGGCCTTATCCTACAACAAAGGCAAAGCCAAGGAAAGAACTTCAATAAAGTATTACTCAAAGGGTGAAAACGTAGGGAGGGTTTCTCTCCTTGCCTTACCCTATAGTGAGGGCAGAGCTGAAGAGAGAACCAAGAATAAAGTAGTAAAAGTAAATTGACTATCTACCTGACCACATCGAAACACCAGAATAGAAGGTGAAGGGGTCCCAAATCCTCCTAATCCTCTCAGAACAGTGAATTGGGGTGACTCAGTATTTTCCTGACCATATAAAAATAATAAATAAAGGAGTCATGAAATCTAGTGCCTGTCTTATCACAACAGGACACTCATGGGAAAATGTGGCGAGGAATGCTTTCAAAGTGATCTATCAGACTCTCTCAACTTGGTAAGTAAAACCAATTATCTACCTGATTATATCAAAATAGAGGAATAGAAGGTGAAAGGGATCTCGTCTCCTCATGATCTTTTCGGAACAATGGATTGGGGTGACTCAATACTTCTGCCTGACCTCAACAAAAATAAATAAGCTATAAAATTATAAGCCTGCCTAGTCTTTAACATGACATCCAGAGTAAAGGGGTGGTGAGGAATGCCTCCTAGGGACTTTGGATCCCGTCGCCTCCTAATTCTTTCGAAACAATGGATTGGGGTGACTAAATACTTCTGCCTGACCTCAATAAAAAGTAAATAAGCCATGAAATTAGAAGCCTACATAGTCTTTAACAAGACATCCAGAGTAAAAGGGTGGTGAGGAATGCCTCCCAGGGACTTTGTCGAGCTCTCTCAACCGGGTATGTAAAACTAACTACCAGTCTGACCGTATCGGGACAGCTGGGTAGAAGGTGAAAAGGATTCTATCTCTTCATGGTCCTTTTAGAACAATGGATTGAGGTGACTCAATACTTCTGCCTGAGCTCACTGAAAAGTAAGTAAGCCATAAAAATAAAAGCATGTCTAGACTTTAATAGGATATCCGGAGTAAAGGGGTGGTGAGGAATGCCTCCCAAGAACTCTATCGGGCTCTCTCAACTGGGTAAGTAAAACCAACTATCAGTTTGACCGTATCGGGACAGCGGGGTAGAAGATGAAAAGGATCCCATCTCCTCTTGATCCTTTCAAAATAGTAGATTGGGGTGACTCAATACTTTTGTCTGACATCAGCAAAAGTAAGTAAGCCACAAAATTGGAAGTCTGCCTAGTATTTAACAAATCATCTAGGGTAAGAAAAAAGTGGTGAGGAATGTCTCCTAGGGACTCTATCAGGCTCTTTTAACTGTGTAAGCTTCAATATATACTCAACCAGATCGGCCATGCAAATGAGGAAGGGCTCAATACTCACTTGGTCCTATCGGGAGTAGTGGGTAAAGAGTCAAGCTCTGATGCCTACCTGATCACAACAGGACACTTAGAAAGGAAAAGGGTGGTGAAGAATGCCTCTCAGGGGCTCTACTAAGCTCTCTCGACTAAGTAAGTAAAACCAACTACCTGTCTGTTGGTATCAGAATAACATGATAAAAGGTAAAAGTCATCTCAACATCAACCTAACACAGATCTGTATAGGGATGTGAGGGAGAAAGGAAAGTTAAATGGAAGAATTCCAATGGTAGAGTTATCTAAATTATCATAAGCTAGTGTTTTGGTAACCACATTATAGAGGACAAATCGTTGTGGCCATGAGTATCCAACTGCTATCAGGATCTCTCAGGGAACCCTAAACCTACACAAAAGAAGAGGAAAGCATCAGAATGATGCCTCACAAGACAACAAGAAGAGATACATCCTCGGTAGAGTGTGCAAGGGACAGTCTCATTCCAAGTAAGTAAAAAGAAGTGAAGTAGTGAGGGGGCACCTCTGCTATGGAAAATAGGACTAAGCCTATTAGAAGCATCATCAAGGGAGCTACAGTGGTAAACCCATACTAACTGATGGGAACCCTATAAGAAGTGGAAGCAACATCAACCCATCTAAAGGACCTCTCCGACAGCTAGGAGTTTGGTCTCAATGGGAACACAAGTAGTAGAACGAACTGAGGAGCTGACTTTTTGCTAGAAAATCAAAGCTCATAAAAAGATGATGGTGGCACCTAAGGCTTAATGCCTCATATCACCAAGTGAGAGGAGAAGAACCAAAGTAGTGAGGGAACACACTCGCCATTAAAAAAAATAACTCTGAATAGGATCAATAATCATCTAAAGCTTACAGTGGTAACACCTACACAAACTAGTGGGATCCTGTGGGAAGTGAAAGTGACCTCAACACATTTATAAAACTACTCTGGCGACTGAGCCTAGTGTATGAATGGTAGGATATGTCACTGAAAGGAGCAGGAGAACTGATCTTTTGCTAGAAAATCAAAGTTCTCAAAGTAGTGATATCACTATCTAGGAAAAGTTATACTACATCATGACTAGGAAAACATCTCTAGGTAGCAAAGGGACACACTCACTATTTGAGGATAGTAATTATGAATAAGATTGAATAAAGATCAAATGATCACTGGGGTAACACCTAAATAAATTGGTGGGACCTAGTGGGGAGTAAAAGCAACACCGCTACATTCATAAGACTACTATATCAGCTAAGAGTAGGGTACCAATGATGAAGTAGATCGTTAAAGAAACTAAGGAGCTGAACTTCCGCTAGAAAATCTAAGCTCCTGAGGATGTGATACTAACATCTGAGATAATATGTATTACATCGCACCTAAGAAAACAACTTGAGGTGATAAGGGAACACATCTTCCACATAGTATAGTAATCATGAGTAAGATCAATGATCATCAAAAGATCAAAATGGTAACACCTACCCTAACTAGGTAGGACCCTGAGAGGAGTGAAAGTAACCCTAGGGCATTCATAGGAGTGCTCTATCAGCTCGGAGCAATGTATGAATGGGAGAATTGGTTGCCGAAAGAGTATAAAAGATGGATGATCTTTCTTCAAAAAAATCTAAGCCCACAAGGCAGCGATGTCGACAACCAGGACATGATGTACCACATTATAATTAAGATAGAGGATCAACATTACTATTCCTGATTAACATAGGATGACATGGATCCATTATCCATCTCCAAAGGGTCTAAACTAAAGATTTTGATATCCCCGATCACATTCAACTCATATGAATGTACTAAGGGCTATAATTATCAGAACATGACTGATTGGAAGAAGAAACTCATATAGGAATAGTGAATCACTGTCACCCCACCTAATAACATAGGTGGGTGTGGATCCAGTATCACATCTAAAAAAAAGACTTAAATCATTAATTTTGATACCCAGACCACACTTAAGGTGGCAAGTGAAACTGGGGGGATAAGCCCTATAAAATGGGAGAACAAACAAAACATTATATATGCTAGCACCAATGTGATTGGTGTGTACAGATAAAAGTATAAACATCCCTACGGCTTATTAGCGTATCACCTTTAAGGACAATCTTATACCCTTCGTAACGAACATCGTATGGTAGAGGACAAATCATCGTGGTCATACAGACTGGTAAAAGTAAAAAAGGATCCTTTAGGGGTACATATACAGAGGGATATCTACAGGCGATAGGGAGGCTCCCCTGTGACGTAATAGACTCAGGTATAGTACTTTTTCAAGTACTTCCCATTAATGACAAGCATGGGGTGAATACCATTTATATCAACAAGTAGGTAGGCACCACTTTCATAAACTTGCTCTACATTGAAGGGGCCTTCACAAATAGGCTCAAACTTATCACTTCAGCACCGATGCGAAATGATAGGCCTACGCAAAATAAGAACTAACTCGCCTACCCGGAAAGTATAGGGTCTAACAAGGCGATCGTGTGACCGGGTCATTTGGGCTGGTATAGCTTAAGGTTTTGATAAGCTTGTAAACGAAGCTCTTCTAAACCATCAAGCTCTTCCAACCTTAGTCGGGCATTATCTTCATCAAATAGATTATAACTAATTACTACATGCAGTGAGGGGAGCTCGACCTTTAGTGGGAGGACTGCTTCAATCCCAAAAGCTAAAGCATATGGGGTAGACTGAGTAGGAGTACGGTAGATAGTCCTATAAGTCCATAATACTTCAGGTAACTTATCATGCCATTCTCATTTATTTGCAACAAGGATTTTCTTTATCAGTTACATGAAAGTTTTATTAAATGCCTTCGCTAAGCCATTGGTTTTGGGGTAGTAAATCGAAGAGTATTATCAATTGATGTTATGGAGGCAGGCAAATCTGACAATTTTGGTACTTCTAAATGATAGGCCGTTATCTAAAATTATATGGCATGAAACACCAAAGCGATAAACAACGTTATTGTGAAAGAAACACATCACATCTTCTAATTTAACTTCTTTTAGTGGGATAGCTTCTGCCCATTTAGAGAAGTAACCAATGGCGACCATAATAAACCTATCTTAGAAAAAAGCTCTATATGGCCCACTACATTCGTGCCCCAGCCCTCAAATGGCTAAGATGATATAGTAGGGTGAAACAGATTATGGGGTTAGTGAATCATCGTGCCATGAATCTGACACTGGTGGCACCTTCTAGCGTGCTCCATATAATCTCGGATCATAGTCATCCAGTAGTAGCCAAGGCATTTAATTCTATCTTTCATTTTAGGTCCAGACTGATGGGCACCACAAAGCCCTTAATATATCTCATCCATGACCTTGTGAGACTTTTCTTTATTAAGGCAATACAACCACATTTGATCAAAAGAGCATCGATATAATGTATCATTTACATAGGTGAATGATAGAGCTATCTTTTTAATTTGAGTAGTGAGAGATCTATCATTCGGAAGCCTACCATGCTTCAAGTATTCTATGAAGGGCTCTCTCTAATCTGGCTTGTCATCAACAGCAAGCACTATGAGGGTCTGATCGGGAGAAGACAAGTCTGCGGGGTACAGAGCTTGACGTTACTGGACAGCAATAGACACGGGGTTTCCAATAGGATCAGCTAATTCTTTTGCTAACTTGACCAAGACATATGCTTTTTCATTTTCAGATTTAGGGATTTTGGTCAAAGTTACTTCTGGTATTAAGCATAAGAGATTCATTACTTTATTATGATATGAAAATAGCTCAGGCTTAAGTACTTTGTAGACTCTAACTACTTAATTTTTTATTAGTTGGGAGTCTCCAAAGATTTTTACCCGCATAATATTCATCGGAATGACCAACGCAAGCCCCAAAATCAGAGCTTCATACTCAGCTTCATTGTTAGTATGAGGTTCTGATAAATTATAGGAGTACCATAGATTATGACCTTCAGGGGATATAAAAATCAGGCCTAAACCTACCCTAACAGTAGGAGTTTCATTTGGACTTAAGACTTTAACGGACGACGCACCGTCAAAGTAAAACTCCCAAGTAGGGGACTCCTGCTCATCCACACTCATGATTAGTTAATCATGTAGATCATCATTGAGTGGGGAATCAACAGGATCGGGTGATAGGCCAGAAAGTCAGCTAGAGCCTATTCTTTAATGGCCCATTGAGGGATAAAAATAATATCAAAGTATAGTAGGATCATAGAACATCCTTCTAGATGACCTAAGAGGGTCAGACGGGTCATCAAGTACTGCAAGAGGTTGACTCGAGAGATTAGGTTAACTTTTTGTGAAAGCATAAAATGCCTAAGCTTTTGTACCACAAAGATCAAGGCTAAACATTGCTTTTCCATCATCGTGTACTTAAGCTTTGCAGGTATTAATTGTCTACTAAGGTAGTACAAGGCATTCTCCTTACCTTCCTCATTCTCTTTAGACAATAATGCACTTAGGGATTCATCCAGTGCCGTAGTGTAAAGAATCAATGACCTACCTGAGATAGGTGTAGCTAAAATAGGGGGGGTTCATCAGGCAACACTTTATACTATCAAAGGCCTCCTGAAAATGCTTATTCTAGTGGAATCATGCATCCTTCTTCACTAGAGTAGTGAAGGGATGACACCTACCAAAAAGGTTGGAGATAAATCTCCGTAAGAAATCAAGTTTACCTTAGAAGGATCTTAACTAAGTAAGACTTTTAGGGGGTTTCAAATCCACTATGGCTTTGATCATGGAATGATCAATCTCAATGCCACGTTAACGGATTATAAACCCTAAAAGCTTTTCTGTACTACTCCAAATGTGCATTTTAAATGATTCATTTTTAAATCAAACTTGCGCAAGCGTTCAAAAAGGATTCATATATCATGGAGGTGATCTCCACAGACCTTGCTTTTAACCATTAAATCATCTACATAGCACTCAACTTATTCGCGTATCATCTCATCGAAGATAATAATCATAGCACATTGATAGGTGGCCCCAACATTCTTGAGGTTGAAGGGCATCACCTTGTAACAAAATACACCTATTGATGTACGAAATAGAGTAAATTTTTCATCCTCACGAGCTTTTTTTATCTGATTATAACTAGATGAACCATTTATAAAGGATAAACTGCTATGGGATGAAGAAATATACACCATAAGCTCGAGGATAGGAATGGAAAAATCATCCTTAGGACATGTCTTATTTAAATCACAGAAGTCGATACATACACGTATCTGTCTGCTCTTCTTCCGGTTTGGAATGAAATTGGCAAGCCAAGTAGGGTACTTCTCTTCCCTAATGAACCTAGCTTCTATAAGTTTCTTAGTTTTAGTGATCACCAGTTGTTGAATTTCTAACCTCATGCTGTGAGGTGCTTGTTTAACAGGGACTGCATCAGGCTAGATAGCTAACTTATTGACTGCCAATTCTATATTTAAATCAGGCATCTCGGTGTAGTTCCAGGCAAAATAGTCTCTAAATTCTGACAGTAACTTGATGTATTCTTGAGTCTCTGAATCATACAGTATGGCACTATGAAAAATAGGCTTAGGATCTGACTCAATGCCTAAGTTAACCTCACACAGTTTGTCCATGATAAAAGTGATGCCATCTTCAAACTCTTGTGGAGCATTAAGGACTCTGCCCTTATTATTATCTAGGTCTTCTTCATAGGTAAGAGAAATAATTGGATAAGAATGAGAGACAATATAAATATTGGCATTATTAGACTAATTCAATCCCATATAACACACACCTTCTAGGTTTTGAGGAAAATCAGTTCGCCAAACACGGGCTTGCTGTAGAGCTTGTTCATCGGGCCAAATAGAGCGAATGAGACCCTGCTTGACGAAACTCTTTATAGTAGGGGAAAAGTAACGAGGGGCGCTCTTAACCTGTATATCCATAGCGGTCTCCTCTGACTCCTGGCTCCCAGGACCCAATGGTATACCTATACTACGGGGTAAAGAGGTACACTCCTTTGACCGTGCTGGCCCAAATGTCTCGTATAGATGAAGTATAGGGCATTCACTAGTCCATAGTACATTATCATCACTAGTGGAGGGAGTGTCAGAAGGTCTTTGATGGGAATCCTCGACTTTTATTCTGCATATTTGATGGGGAGAAGGTTGTCGATTAGTAGTCTGATGTCAGAAGTCCTCTTCCTCGTCTGAATTACTGTCAACAACTAATCCACCCTCAGGTATTAAATGCCCACGAAAGGTAGGATGTGAATCATAACCAGCAGAATATGGTCATGAAGGGACTGAACGATGAAGGTCATCGATCACTTCATCATCTTAAGAGTCAGACTCTACAGTCAAAGAAGCAGCATAGAGGTGAGAGGGAGAAGTCCTAGTGTCATAGTTCTATAGCTCATGGGTTTAACTTCTACCTCTACCTCATCCTCCACTACCTCTACTAGGGGAAACATCGTGCCTCATTGCAAACTGAAAAGGATCTCTATTATAATGCATAGTGGAAACACCTACCTCAATACTAACCTATGGCAGACCCTGAATAAATGATTGTATAGGATCTTATGTAGGCAACTGTGTAGGACCCTGTGTAATACTAGCAGGTGTCACTAATGACTGAGCGGGTGGAGGTTTACGAGTCTTTTGAGGTACATAATACTCAACGTCATCATAAATAAAGACCTCATGTACATAAAAGGGTTGGGTATCTCCAAGAATGATATACTCGACATCATTCCTCATAAACTTTATACATTGGTGTAAGGTAAAGGGCACCATTCCATACTCGTGGAGCCAAGGTCTTTTTAAGAGAGTCCTTTATGAAGTGTCAGCCTCAAGTACATGAAACTTTTCCTCAGTTAGAAAATTTCAAAACTTCAAAGGTAGGGTGGTAGACCCTAGAGCATGCTGGCCTGGATCATTGAAGCTTTTCAATATAATCTTTTTAGAAGTGAGTTAAATGACCTAGGGAGAGGCTCTTTAAAGTTTCATATGTAATTATGTTTTCTGAAGCCCCCTGGTCAATGAGGATCCTTTTTAACTCATAACCATTGACTTAAATAATGACATATAAGGGACGATTGTGCTCAGAATTCCCTAAAAGAAGGTCACGATTTGAAAATATAATGCATGTTATCTCTTTCAAATGGCATGCATCCCCAATAGAATCAGAAGTAAAGAAAGCTTGATAGGGCTTTAGTTCAAGTAAGGCTTTCACAAATGTCTCTCTTAAGTTAGGGGACATTATCAGAGCATCGTAGATACTAAGAATGGAAGGAATTTTCCTTAAATGAGCCAACACATTGTAATCAACTTCCAGCTGAAGGCCTTTCCCTTTCTCCTTAGACTGCTCTTGGGAGGAAGGGATATGATCGTCTTGCTGGATAATAATATTTTTATCTTTTTATTTTGCATTTTTAGCCATCCGATGTGGAAGGACCTTCCCTGAATACAAATAAACTTTATATATTGAGTCATCCTCAACAGAAGATTCATTTGGTTCATTGGTGTCTTATGTTGGCTCTAAGAAAAGTTATTGGAGTGGGTTCTCGGATTCATCGCTCGAATCCATGTAATAGCTATCCTCTAGAATAGTGAAAACAGGTTCTTCATTATACTCAGACTCATCAGTACATACAGAGTCATTTACATTACAGGAGATATATAAGACATGAGAAGAACGAGTACTAGAAGAAACTAAAACAGAAGTAAAAGATATAGAATATCAAAAATAGTCAAAATCATCTTCTTTTATTATTGCATCATCAATAGAAGGGGGAACAAAGTCCTTCAGCATAACTGCTATAAGGGGGCTTGTCGTCCCTTCTGAGGTTACAGTAATCTTCTCTTTCATAAAGTTTCTTATTACATAAAGTAGAAGAAGCAGAAAAAGAAATGTTCTCATCAAGCACTACAATAGAAGAAGGCAAAGAAGAAAATAGTACTAACAAAGTAACTAGAGCAAAAACTATCAACTTGACTTGGGGAGGCCTCCTCTCAATTGCTTTTAAACTCTATATAGCTTGCTTAATCATCTGCTTGGTCTTCTTGGAGAGTGCTAACTGTCACTCGCCCTCAAAACTGTGGGGTGACCTGCTACTACTGCCCTGATTGCCACTGTGGCTAGAACTATGGTTGGGACTGGAGATTATCTGAACTGTTTGAGTAATATTGCCCTGAGGATGAACCAAATCACTATCTTGTAGATGGATCTTCCCACTAGCCATGAGCCTCTTAACCTTATCCTTTAACACATAGCAATCCTCCAAAACATACCCGATCTGTCTGTGGTAGGGATAATAGGGTGGGTTCTCAGTCTGCCCCTCCTCCAATCTATTATTCTTTGGGAATGCTATGATATTTTTTTAGTAAAGAATTTAAAGATTTTTCTTACAATTTCTCTTTTAAATGGATATTCTTTACTAAGCTTCTCCTATAGGTACTACTGACTCTCTGGAGTTCTACGGGAGGGTCTGGGCTGTGCTGCTGACTGACCTGGTATGTAAGACGGTTGTGGCGGTGCTAAAATGACCTGGTTGACTCTTAACCTTAGGAGAGACTGCATCAGGTATGCTGTCCTGCAAGCTGACTACCTTCATAATTAACTTCTGAAAGGTTCGTATACTAAATCCCTTGAGGTAGAGTGCTATCGGACCATCTATATTCTTCAGAAAAATCTCTACTACATGTTGCTCCTGTAACTGGGGCTCGCACTATAGGCTGAGATTTCTCCATCTGACTATGTAATCCTTTAGTGACTCTCGAGGATGCTGTCTAGTAACCACTAACTCTCCTACTATGACCCGGTGCTTTGCATTGACAAACCTATGTATAAACAGCTGTTCTAACTCTACAAATGTTTGAACTAAGCCATTGGGGAGGTCAACGTACCAAGTAAATTCCACTCCAACCAAACTATTGACAAACAACCTCAATATCAAGGCATCGTTCCCTCCTATATTATAACATATGGCTCGATATTGAGCCATATGCTGCATTGAGTTCCCAAGCCCATCAAATACTCTAAATCTTAGAGGAACGAAGCTAGGGGGTAGGGATCCTGCTCGTACTCATAGGGTAAGGACGCCCTCTATTAACAACCTCTCCAATCTTCTTGGAGGAAATCGCATACTCTACATTCTAAGCTATCAAATCATGAATCTAACTGACTGACAACTGTGCTGGCTGACTCTGGATTGCTATATGTGTTGTAGGAACTGCCATTTTGACCCTATACACTCTCACAAGATTTAGAGCTTCTGGGGTACCACTAGCTTATCTTTGGATGTGGTAGGGGTACCTATGCCCACCATCTGGGATGTAGCCCTTAAGGCTGTCAACTGGACAGTCATTACTGCCATGGCCTTGGCCATCTAGATCATCTGAGTCTGTAAGTGCAAGACTATGGCATATGTAGCTACTGATCTCAGAGATCTTCCTGCCTCAGGTTCTCCCTGCTCATCCTAGTCCTTGGGCTCTCTCTGTTCATCTGAGTGACTTCAATGTGGAATCACACAGGCCGGTATAATGGTATGTCCTTATCTGACTCATCTCCCAGTGTGTCATCCTAAGAAAAGGCCCAACAAAGTGTCTCTATATATGAACTCATAGGGGAAGTGATGCTATGGGGAATGGGAGCTAAAGCTGTCTCAACTCGGTCTAGTGATCCATTGGGAGTAGCTACTATATCCTCATCACAAGTCATCAGGACCACCTCGAATCCTTAAGGAAATATAACATCCATATGATCTACTACATCTACTAGCTAAATTACCTCTGCCAATTATATTGTCTCAATTAGTCGTACTATCTCCACTGAATATACTAGCTTGACAGGGGTGCCCGCCTGTTGACATCTCCAAACTCGCCTACTACGTATGAGTAACCGACTACTGAGGGGCTACTACAAATGAATTAATCTGGGGCCGAGCAGGCTCCTGCTGCTATCTCTATTCGTGATAACATAGGCATCGTCCAACAACAGGAGTAACTGCCGGCGATTTAGCAACTGGATCTATATCAACTGACTACTGAGGCGGCTGTACTCTCTGCCACCTATACCTATGTCTCGCAGTCTATCTTTGTAATCGAAGAGTATCCTAAGAAATCTAGCAGAGTAATCTCTCTCTACTAACAGGCCCTCTACAACACGGTAAGCGGAAGATGCTCTGAATCTTCTAAGAGAGGGCTCGAACACCAGCATCCCTGGGGACCCTAGCCCGGGGTAGAGTAGTGGTGACAGGAGGGGCCGTGTCAATGCGGGCAATATCCTCCTCATCCCCACTGTGTATGTGGAGAGAAGCATCCTCCCTGAATCACCTCTATCTCAGGTGCAACTACTACCTCAGGGGTAGGTATAATTATAGCTGGTCATAGTCTCTGCTACCTGGGAGCCACTCTTCTTTGAACGGACTCTTGGTGTGCCACTTCCTCTATCATTTATTACTTATCTATCTCAGATACAGCTAAACGAAGTCTCCTATTTCTGTTCCTTCATGTCCTTCTCCTAAGGCCGGAGATAGAGGAGGAAGGAAGATTTGACCCACTACTTGGGTGGCAGGGGAACAAGAACAATAGGAAGGGTCGGGGTCTGCCCTGCAATCTCATAGTGAGAGAGCCGAGAAAAAATAGAAACCCGATGAGAAGAAGGTGAAGGAGCCTCTGTCTGGGCACCCCTATTCCTAATAGAAGTGGGAGGGGGAACCTGAACTCGAGGTACCTCTGCCGGAACAATAGGGGTAACAATAATAGGATGCCGGCACTGAGGGTTTGCCAAGGGTCACAAATGCCAAGTCAGAGAAGGAATCAAAAGTAATTCTCCAGCGAGGGGGACTAGTAATCAGGGACTCATGAAGAGTCACCCATGCGTCCGAGCCAAAGCTAAAAGTAATATATGGTACAAATGAAGACATGACACTACTACCAAGAAAAGAAATTTGAAAAGTTAGTTAGAATTGAAATTATGAAAGAAGGAAAGAATGAGGATGGATAAGGGACGGAATAGCCTACATGGCTGGAAAAAAGTAGAGTTGGGAGAAACCCTAGCTAAGAGGAAGGAATCCTAACTAAGGAAAGACCCTAACTAAGAGTGAGACGGATTTATTCTAAGGAGTACCAATCCTAGAGTACACACAAGAAAGGATAATATATGATCCAAATATGAAGAGAAAAATTGGTCCCACTGTGGTCGCCAAAAACCTATGGACCTCTAAAAGGACACCGCTACGACTGTAGGATTGTAGAGGGGTACATGACTGCACCTACCTTGAGGGATAGAGATGATCGCAAGCCTCTGCGCTCCTTGCAAATGAGCTAATGGGAAGGAAGATTATATCATGCATATAACTAACTATTGAGGATAGCGGCTCTCGCCAGACACCCTGATGGGTAGTAATGTACACGACCTGATCAAAACAACGGGTTTCCCCCACCTGATACATCAACTCAAATGAGATTTATTAGACATGGAATTTAGTTACATTTCAGGCCAGAGCCTAATAAAACTCTCGATTAAGGATCATACATTATCCTTTCAGATGGGATTAGCACAAGGGTGAAGAATAGGAAATCCTTCTCAAAAGGAAGAAATATCCAATTGGCTTAGTCAACATGCATGGTTCATACCAGCATTTTGTGGAACTAAGGTACTAAGGAGAAAACTGAAGAAAAGAAAATCAAGCACTCAAGACATATATGAGAGAAGGATGGAGGTGGCGTTATTCATGTGATGCAGATAAGTAAGATTTATAGTCCATGAAGAGAATGAACTTATCCACTATTTAAGCATACTATGAGACATAATATAGTAGCCTTAAATCCTAAATCTAACTTAGGTTTAGTGTTCTACACACAATACTAACATCCATGTCCTAACTAATACAGTGCAAAAACTGGACTTACCTCGGCCTGGATTGGGGAGCCAGCTAATCCCCTAATCGATTTAAAACTATGTTGTCCAGTCATTTATGAAAGATAGATGGGTGGATTAATTTTTGGAAGCTAAGGCCGATGTCTAGAGAGTTATTAAGTGGCCTTATATAAAAATATTTTTTTTAGAAAAGACTAGGCCTTCCCAGGTCTGGCATTTCATCCTCATAGGACAGTTTATCTGAACTCTACCAGCAGGCGGGGAGGTATCTTATTAGAAGGAGAGAGAGGAATGCAGCATTATGCATGCGATCCCGGATGATTTTGAATGTTTTTTAGATCGTTAGGTTTCTAAATTATTTAAACCTTAAATATTAAACTTTAATTATAAGTATAAGGAGTTTTTAGTCCTTAGGGATCCTAACAAAAAATAAAAGCAACATGCAAGTCACCAATAAACTAACTAAAAGCAAGCAACCCTAGAGGAACACATCATAAATAAAATACATCAAAATAATTAAACTAATTAATAAGTGTTCATAGACACTTTAGATTCATTGTAGCTTGAATATCCAAACGAAGAGATAATCCCCCTTAGAGGGGTATTGCCTTTTTTCTTTGGATATCTAAAAGTTATTCAAACTCGATCTTCTAAATAGAAGAAGAATCTCCCTCTTGAGGATGCCATCTTCTTTTGGAATTTGAGCTGGATACAGATATCCCAACTCAAAGACACTTTTACAACTCTCACCAATATTAAAAACAGTTACATTAATAGAAAATAATAAACTCTAGACTCTCCTGCAAGGTTATCCTAATAAAAATTTCAAGCAGTTTATATAAAAAGAAAAGTTCTCATTACAGTCACACTTGGAAACGCTCTTAATTATTTATGAGAGCTAAGTAGACTCTGGAGAAATTATAACAATTATTATTATGATTTTAATTACCCACATTTATTTAGGGGGGCTGAGCAATTTTTGAAGTGCCTGCATAAAATATTATTAATATTGAAATCTTGACAATTGCCCCCCTTTTATTTAACGCTGCATGAGTATGGCCACATGTAGAAAATATTATTAGTATAAAAATATTGATCCTAACCTATGGGTAAATCTATCGCTCATCACATCAATGCACATAGTACAGTAAAAGTAAGCAAATACAATAGTCAATTTTAATCACAACATGCAATAAAATCTCGGAAAACCCAGCACACAATACAAAAATAAATGTCAGCCTAACTTAGGTCTAGAAGTGGTGCCTTAGTAAACAATGCTACATGTGTGTAAAGTCATGTGTGGCTGGAATAGATCATAAGCTGGGTGGTTAGTTAAGGTTGCCAAAAGTTTAAGTTTGTTGTAGGTCTGAAAAGAAAATTTTATTTAAAGTTTAAATATCAGCAAATTAGGATCAATTTTAGTTAATTTAGTTTTTTGATTAACTTTTAATTCTTAGGGTAGTGATAATTAAAGTTTAAGTTGTATTAGCCAATTTTGAAAAGTCTTGGGTCCTCTTAGGTGCTAGGTTGAGGGGGTCAAAAAGGTCACTATGGGAAATGAGCTACGTTTGGGGGATCTAGCATTTTAGGTAAATAATAGGCCTTAAGGTGAGTAGTTAAGCTTTGAGTTTGCTAGATTTGGAGTTTCCTATGCAAATATATGAATTTTAGAAGTTTAGGGTAATTAAGGGAATTATATATTAAAACTGCCTAATTAGGGGTTATTTTATAGTTTTGATCCAAATCAGCTCCAAACTAATTGGAATCACCCCCAAAGATCAGAAATGACCTAAAAAGGTGTTCCTAAGTGTTTGAGGAAGATTTGTAATTTTTAATAATTTCTAATTATCTTAAAAAAGAAGAAAAAGGGAATTTTTTATTAAAGTTAAATTAAAGGTCAGATTAAGGTCCAACTAAGGAGCCCTAATTATCTAAGATTAAGGATAAAATTTTGAATAATTCAAGCTATTATGGGTAATTTTTTGAGTTGAAATGGATTTATTAGAATTTTTAAAAGGTATGGGCCCTAATTTAACCCCTCTAATTAACAGGTTAAATTGGGATTGGTTAATTAAAAGGTCTAAAAAGTTCTAAAAAATCCTAAAAAATTTTGGGAGGTTTAGGATTTCTCTAAGTTTAAATTTTAAAGTTTTCATGCCAATCAAGTATCTATCCTAGCTCCTAGATTTTTTCTAAGTTCGCTAGACGGGTCCTTAATTATTATCCATAGAGTGTCGCTACGTTAGAGGGATTTAAAATAAAGTCTTGGACTAAACCTTGAGATAACAATGTAGAGGATATACACAAACAGTAAACAAGCCAAGTCCTTAGATATAGGAGAGCCTAAACTAAGTGCTCTTGCATCCTATGCGTACAAAAGGCGATAAAAGAAAAAGGAGCACGCTTATCAGTGAGATTGGTGAATGATTGAGACTCAATCACCCACTAATCCACACCCCCCATGAATGCCATTCACATGTAGAATATATGTTTAAAATTTCATGAATGTGGAACTCCCAAAGTTAATGATTTAGAATATAAGTAATTTGAAAATAATTTAAAGTACTTATAAATATATATAAATTTTGGAAAATAAAGTAATTAAAAATAATTCAATTTGTCACTCGAACAAAGCCTCAAAATGATTTGAAAATAATTTTTAGTTTTAAAATAACTATTATATTTATTTTTTTAATAAAATTTGAATAATAGGACAATTCCAATATCAAGAAAATAATCAAAAAACATAAAATTTTAATTACTGAAACTAATTTTAAATGAAAATACATATTTTTTTGAAAATAACGAGGTATTATAAATATAAATCAAATTTAAAATGAAATTATAGTGAATTTTTAAAGTTCCATGCAATTAAATATAATTTTAAATATTAAATATTTACAAATAATCATTAAATTAAATGAAAATAAATCTTAAAGTTTCTAAAATTCAATATTATTTATTAAAATAATAATATTATTATTATTAAAGTAATTTTAAATAATAATAATAATGGTAATAATTAAAATTAAATTATATTAATGTTAAAATGATGATTTTTACTATTTTTATAATTATATATATATATATATAATTTTAAGTGAAATTAATTTTAATATAATGAGGTTGAAAATATAATAATTTGATATATTATACGTAATTTTTGAAAAAGAAATGAATTTACTATGATTTAAATAAGTTAAAATGGCTTTAAGCTATTTAAAATAATTAAAAACAAAAAAAAGCCACGGGAAGCCACGTGCTCCTCTCGGATTCATCCCCTAAACCACAGAGGCAATCATTACCAGCGACGCAATCATTGCGCTGCCAGCAATGATTGGGGCAATCAGTGTGTCGTGGGCGTGGTCTACTTATCCACGTCAGCCCACAACACGGGCCATTGGATGCCCTGCTATTCGGAATGGATGGATCGGATCTCGCCATACGGTGAGTGAACCGCTGGATCGGGATCCGCGATCGATCCAGACCATGGACTGACCAGATCATGGCGGTTGATCGAGAGATCAACGATCACGATCTCTCCCCAGCATATGCATGCATAACCCGAACCCTAAGAGGGGTTTTCGCTTTGTTCTCATAATCTAATGAACCAAATGACTTGAAATTTTAAACACAGGGTCTAATCATAAAGAGCATTCATGGGGTATCATTTATTTGGTTTAGATAGCGCTTTTCGAAAAGCTATTTAATTCTATGTGTTCTAGCTAGGGTTTGAGATTTCACCTCGGTTTATGGATGAATTTGACCGCTTAATGGCTTGTTGCATTTGTAGACTATCCATGCTCCTTTTGTAGAATAAATTGTGAGCTCTTGATGCCTAGATTGAATGCAAAATGCTTTAGAAGGGTTTTAGGTTCGATTGGTCGTGGATTTCACCATCAGCGAGGGTTTCTCGATGGGATTGGGTTAGAAAAGGTCATGGGAGGTTGGGAGAGCTCTCACCCAAGATCTCAGGGGCTGAGGTTGCTTGGGAAGAGAAAGATCACAAGATCCCCTATTTGGAACCCTAAAAAGAATATTTAAAGCTCAAGGATTTGAAATCGATGGCCTGAATTAGATCTTTCTTTAATTAGGAGGGAAATCAGAGTATTTGAACTGTGGTTTTGAATTTAGAATCATTAGGGAGACTTTAAATGCAATTAATGGCTCTTAATAGGTCATTTTAACCTATTTAAGACTTGGGTTGACCAAGTCAACGATTGACTTGGTCAACCTAGTCAAATATGTCCAAGATAGGCAGGGGTAGAGCTAAGGAAGTTTGGGATTGATTTAAAATTTATTTTGACTTAAATAGACCCATTAGAGCCAATTGGGTCAACTTGGGTTTACCTGGTCAACCAGGTTAATACAGGACCTGGGTATGGGCTCAGCAGACTTGGCTTGACTCTCTAAACCCATTGGGAAGGGTTTAGCTTGGTCCAATTTTACCAGGTCCACTCTTTGACCTAGGTCTAGGGGAAAATAAGGTTAACACTTTTTTATTGAAAATCTGTTATTGGTTGAAGGCTAGAAGCACAATCTTTTGAGTATAAGCAAATTATGTGATAAAGGTTACAATGTTAATTTTTTCCTACTAGCTGCATATTAAGCTTAAACGGTAATAGTATTTAACATGGTATACAGGAAAATAATGTTTATATGCTAAATTTAAATTGTATCAAAACTCCTACTATTTTTTTTTATAATTATTTTTGATGAGTCATGGCTATAACATAGAAGACTTTGTCACTCTAGCATGAAAAATATTAGGAGGATTACCCAAAAGAACTTAGTGAGAGGTATAAAAAAACTAGACTTTACTAAGGATCACCTTTGCGATGCATGTCAATTAGAAAAATAGGTGAAGTCATATTTTCAGTCCAATAAGGATCTTATAACTAGTAAATCATCGGAGATTTTGTATATGAATCTTTTTGGATCAGTTGGAACTGTAAGTCTAGAAGGGAAGGTATATGGATTTGTTATAGTTGATGATTTTTCTAGATTCACATGGGTGAAATTCTTAATTCATAAGAGTGAATCATTTGAGGAGTTTAAAGATTTTTCGACTTAGATTAAGAGGAAATTAGGATGTGAAATTTTAACAATCCAAAGTGATCATGGTGAAGAATTTGAAAATGAGAAATTTGAAGAATTTTGTAAGAAAAAAGGGATTGATCACAATTTTTCTGCACCTAGAACTCCTTAATAGAATGAGGTAGTCGAAATGAAGAACATAACATTAAGAGAAGTCACTCGAGCCATATTGGCAGAATATTCACTTCCTAAATATTTTTTGGGCTGAAGTGGTTAGCATGCATGTTATGTTATGAATAGAATGAACATCAAATTGAACTTGAATAAAACACCCTATAAGTTACTTAAAGGGAGAACACCTAATTTGTCACATTTGTATATTTTTGAATGTAAGATGTTTTTATATGATAAATGAAAACATGCCTTAGGAAAATTTGATCTAAAATCAGATGAAGGAATTTTTCTAAGATACTCTAGTGTTGGAAAATCTTATAGAGTATTCAATAAAAGAACTTTGGTAATTGAGAAGATCATACATGTTGTATTTAATGAATCTGGTATTTTGGAAGAGCTGAATGTTGAAGATGATGAGATAGAAAATAATTCCCAAAAGATTGAGAAGATTGATTTGGATGATAAGCAGAAGATAGAAAACCTTTTACCTAGAGATTTAAGATTTTCTAAAAACCACCTAAAGAAATTTATTTTAGGTGAACCTAGTGAGGGTGTTAGGACTAGGTATCGATTAAGCTAAGAAGCCAATCATTCAGCATTTATTTCTATAATTAAACCCACAAGTATTGATCAAGTACTTTCAGATGAATTTTGGATTTTGGCAATACAATAAGAATTGAATCAATTTGTAACAAATAAAGTTTGGAAATTAATTGCAAGGCCAAAAGATCAAAGTATTATTGGGACTAAGTGGGTTTTTAAGAACAAGATAAATAACTCAGGAGTTGTTGTTAGAAATAAAACTAGATTGGTGGCTAAGGGGTATAATCAGATTGAAGGGATTGATATTTAGGAGACTTTTACCCCTGTAGCAAAACTTAAAACAATTAAGATTTTGTTAGCCTTTGTCTATTTTACAGGATTAAAATTGTATCAAATGGATGTTAAAAGTACATTTTTAAATGGGGTGATTTAAGAGGATGTTTATGTTGAGCAACCTCAAGGTTTTGAAAATTTAAAATACCCAAATCATATTTTTAAATTGAAAAAGGCATTGTATGGATTGAAACAAGCACCTAGGGCTTGGCATTAGAGGTTGAACACTTTCCTACTTTAGAGATCTTTTGAAAAAGGAAGTGTAGACACAACTCTCTTTTTAAAGAAATTAGGAGATGATATACTCATTGTATAAATTTATGTTGATGATATCATCTTTGGATCTACAAATAAAAATCTTTGTGATAATTTTTCTAAAATAATGAGTAGTGAATTTGAAATGAGTCTAATGAGAGATTTGAGTTACTTTCTAAGCTTTAGTATTAAGCAAATTAAGGAGGGAACATTTCTTAGTCAGTCGAAATATGTTAAGGACACCCTCAAAAAGTATGAAATGGACAATGCTAAACTTGTTAGTACACATATGAGTTCATCAGTTCAGTTGGATAAGGACCTAAAGAGAAAATCTGTTGATCAAAAGAAATTTAAAGGAGTTTTTGGATCTTTACTTTACTTGACTGCTAGTAGACCCGATATTATGTTAGGTGTTTATTTGTGTGCTAGATTTCAATCAAATACAAAAGAATCACATTTGATAACAGTGAAAAGGATTTTGAGATATCTCTTGGGAACTCGGAACTTAGGGATTTAGTATCCTAAGTTTAGCTCTTCATTTGAAAGAATTGGATATTCAGATTCGGACTTTGCATGTTATGGGATTGATAGAAAGAGTACTTCTAAAACTTGTTAATTTATTAGAAATTTTTTAGTTTCTTGGTCTAGTAGAAAATAGAATTCCGTAGCCGTATCTACCGCTGAAGATGAATACATTGCCTTAAAAAGTTGTGTGGCACAAGTTCTTTGGTTGAAACAACAGTTGATTGATTTATGATTAATATTAGGCACTATTCAAATTTATTATGATAACACTAGTGTCATATATATTTCAAAAAATCCTATTCAACATTCAAGAACCAAACATATTGATATAAGACATCATTTCATAAGGGATCATGTATTCATAGGGAAAATTGAGCTAAACCATATTTCAACAGAAAATCACTTGCAGATATTTTTATAAAACCACTAGCCTTTGATACTTTCAGTACATTAAGAACAAGGCCAGGTGTGATTGACCAGAATGCTTAATGAAATTTTTCTGCAAACGTGATATGTGTGTTTTGTGTATTTTCTATTTTTGAGTTTTATTTGATGTTTTTATGTTTGTTTCAGTATTTTTGTGTTTTGTGTGACTTCAAAATATTTTCACATCTAATTTCATGTTTTTGATCGATTGTGCAAAATTTCCTAAGTGTTTTATTCATACTGTACAAAATTTATTTTGTATTGGACAAATTTTGTAGCATATCGATTGTTGGGTAGAACAGATTGCGTAACATTTTTGTTTCTAATGCAGTTCATTTGTATGATCCCCTAATCAACTAGAAGATGTGTATTCATTCATATGTACGCATATAAACGGTTATACGGGCAGAAGCTGTTTTTATTTTTAGATCCTACGTACGAACCTGGAGTTCGTACATACGAACACATGGCATATCAATGTGGGAGATGATTCAAACCATTATTAAAACGATCTTAAATAACCAATCATCTCGGATGAACACCTGTTCTTCTGTATGATCATATGGTCAAAAAGTCTGTACGAAAGGATGCCTCATAACTTGTGTGATTATGAAAAACTATTTTATTTTAAATGCATTCATTCATACATACGAAATTTTATTTCATATGTACAAACTCAATCATCGTACAGTATGAACCTATTTTTATACGTATGAAATATTATTTTTCTTTAAATAGAGGGGGTTTAGAACTCAAATCTCATTCTCTTCAAAAGCCTTTCCAAAACCCTCTCATCTCTTATAATCTTTCAATGGCTAGCTCTAGCAAAAGAGGTAGATTGGCTAAGGGTCCATCATCTAGGAATGATGAAGAAAACTTTATATCTAAAATAAATGAAGAATATTTTCCTAGGGTTGTTTCTGCAAAAATCACTCCTTCTTGAGCTCTTTTGCAATAGAATGTTATTTTTCAAGTAATGTCACTTTTCGCCTCAACCCAATTTGCTTTTATCCTCACTCTAATTCACTCCTACAACAAAGAAACTTTCACTATTTTTTTGCCAATATGACTTTTAGCACTGATCAAACTAGGATTAGGTCTTATGTTTTGAAGAAAAAAATTGAAATAACCAAGGAGGATTTGGGGATATTTTTGAATTTAAGGATCCAAGGAATTAGAGCCCATACTTTAACCTCTGCTTTTGATTACGACTGGATTGCAATAAACCAAGTGATTAGAGGGATTAGACAAGTGTGTCATATGCCTAAGGTAGATGTTAGAATCATACAGCATGTTCTTAGAACCTCCATAATTCCTAAAGCTGGTGATCGTATCAACATTACTCTCTTCTTTCTACTATAACTTATCTTATCATGACTGGTCAACCTATTGATGAAGCCCAACTCATCATTGACTACATTTATGGGCTTTCTGAAATTGGTCATGTCTCTCATAAGAGAAAGAAGAACATTTCCTTGGGACACCTTGTGACATACATTCTTGAGAAGAAGTATGATCTAGCTCATCCTGATCCTCATCTAGAAACTTCTATCTACTATATTGATGCTTCATTCTGAGCAATTTTTGGGAGAGGTAATGAACACTACAGGAAAAATGCCCAATACCGGCGGTTCTAACCGGCAGTTTATGGACCGTCGGTTTTACCGGCGGCATAGCCGGCGGTCTGGTCGTCGGCTTTTAACGACGGCCTCACCGGTGATTTTGCTACGTTAAGCCACCGGTAATAGCGGCGGTCCCTAAACCGACGGTAAACCACCGGATATCAACAAGAACCGGCAGTTTACCGGTGGTTGGGGACCGCCGTTGATAAGTGACTTTTTACCGGCGGTCCTAACCACTGGAAAACCGCCGGTAGAAGCCCTAATACGACCAGCCCCGCGCCTGGAATTTCATTTTAACTCTTTCCTTCTCTCTCTCGGTCGCTCGCTCTTTCCTAGGCTCGCCTCCGCTCGTCCGACCGCCGCCGACGAATCTCCTCCGACCACCGCCCCCAATCCGACCGCCGCCGATGAAGTTTGTCCGCCCCAAATCCGACCGCCGCCCCCAATCTGAATCGCCTCCGCTCGTCCGACCCCAAACCATCCGATTTCTATTTTAAGGTTATTTTTAATGGTTTTTCTTTGATTATTTGTTCTTATTTCCATGAGGGATCATCCCCCTTTCACCTAGCTTGACAAACTCTTTATCAAATAATTTGTAGGAAATAAATTAATTTTTTATAACTCTTCTCACATATTAAGAATTTGTTTTAACGAGGGAAAGTCAATCAAGAAGTACTTATACATGTTCTCTTTTGAAGCTTGCCAATTCCTAGGAGTAGATACTAAGTATTTAAGATGGGATTTCTTAGGATGCCTCCATCCTATTATTTTATATTCATAAGAGATGAGAGATATATTTTATTTTTATCTTGACATAATCCATCATATAGAAACACAAATTTTAGATGATAAGAATATTAATACCCATCAAAAATAATTTATGCAACAAAGAAGAAAACATAAAATATACCTAAAGGTACAAAGTAGTTATATCAATGAAAAAACAAGAGAAATAAAGGAATCATGACCTCCCCCATGATCACCACACTAATAATGTGAGCTTCAACATGAAAAGGAGTACAAAAAATCCAACACATCTTATAAATATATTAAAGCTACACTCAAGTAATCAAGAGCAATGTAATACCCTTGACTTGGAATACCCAGGCGAAGATGAGAACTTTGTATGCTTATTTAACTGTCAATGGTATGATCCAGTACAGAATAGAGGCACAAGGGTTCATCCTGTGTATGGTTTAGTAGATGTTAAACATAGTAGAAGATACGGAAAGTTTGATCCATTTGTGTTAGCAAGTCAAGCTATTCAAGTTTTGATTCAGGCGATGATTCTCCTCGTAAATCATTTGCCTCAAAGTTCCGCCGGAAGAAGATTACTTCTAGTAGACCCACACAGGCTGAGGTAGGTGAGGGGCCTTCAGTTCCACCAGATCTACCTACACCATCACCGCCACCACCTGTCAGGAGCCAGCAGCAGTCACCAGAGCAGGGTCAGGGACATTTAGATCCACCTCCTGTTGTACCTCCATACTTCCCTGGCCACTTCCCTCCTCCCAGCTCGACGAGTCCTCGCTTCCCCTCTCCAGATCAGACACATGCTTCTCCATTCTATCCATATTACCCCCCACCATCATCACAGGCAGCTGGTCCATCCACTGGTCCCCACCCTCCTTACCCTTATCCATATTACTACCCCTATCTGGTGCAGCATGAACAGGGTGGACCATCAAATATATTATGTTCACGGACATTAGAAAGTCCGGGCAGCATCCTAATTGGATTGGAGAGGGCGTTTGGGCTGATTTGAGTAGTGCTTGGGCTACCCCTGAGTTCATAAAAATGAGATAGCAGAATAAACAGAATAGAGCCTCTGACTGCGGCGGTTTAGGAAGCTCTCTTCATACTGGTGGATCTGTACCTCATACGGAACATAGGCAGCGACTGGTAAGTGTTTTAAATTGATTTATTACATATATTTATGTTAGTATAACTAAGCATCAAATTTTCAGAAAGAGCACCTTGGTCGGGAGCCAATACCATTGGAGTTGCATACAAGAACTCATCAACATCAAGCTGACCATCAGTGGGTTGACGAGAAGTCTAAGAAGGCTCTTGTGAGTAAAATTTTTTGGAGTTTTAGAATAAAAATTTATTTTAATAAAACTAATTGTAACTCGCAGGATGATTTCGTACGAGCTAAAGAAAGTCGGCAGTCCACTGGCGAGGGATCATCTTCTGGATCGGCCCACATTTCTGAGTATCAGACATGGTCAGAAGTTGTTGGTGGAAGACAGAGGGGGATGGTATATGGCATGGGTTCACAGGCTTTTGCTATTGAGGGTAGTTCATACACCTCTGCATTTCATGATCCAAGTGGAGCTGAAGAATCTGTAAGCGAGAGGGTTGCAGCGCTTACTAGAGAGATTGAAGAGATGAAAAGGGTTCAATCTAGAGAGATTAAAGAAATGAGAAAGGTTCAGAATGAAATCCAAGCAAAGTTGCAATCCTACAGAGCTGAAAAACATAGGAAGAAGGACCAACAGGAGTAGCCATCTGCACACAGTGAGGATACATATGAGGATTAGATATTTTTATGTTTGATGATTGTATTAATTAGAACTTGTGAACTTCAGAACTTGTGATTGTAACATTATCATGAACTTAATTGTGAATTGTGATTGTAATGTTATGATGAGCTTGTGATTGTATTTATAATTTATGGTTGTGATGAATATAGCAGCGTGTTGCCAAAAATATAATTGTAATGAATATAGCGGCGTGTTTCCCAACATATATTGCTCCTTTTGCAGGTTTAGATTTTGGGGTGAACCTCCCTCAAGTAGAGGGGATGCTGTCAATTTTTTTTGCAGGTGCTACAGGTTTCCGGCGGCTAACCGGCGGTTTGGCCACCGAAAACTACGATACCGGACGGCCAATAATCAGCCACCGGTAAAGGCATTAAACTGCTGGTTTATTACCGGTGGTTACCGACGGTCACCGGCGGTTCGCCGGTGGTTTATATCGTCGGTTGTACCGACGGGTTGAACCGCCGGCGTTCGCCAGTAAAAGATCGGCGGTCTACCGGTGCCCTCCGGCGATTTCAAAAACAAATGACGCCAACTAAACCGCCGGTAAATCGTCGGTATATTTACCGCCGGTAAGCCGTCGGTCAAATAACCGGCGGTCTAACAGCCGGAAGACCGCCAGTTCAAAATCCGCTTGTAACCGGCGGTCAAAGCCGCCGGCAAACTGCCGCAATAATAAACCGCCGGTAAAAAACCGCCGGTGAAAGTTTCCTACGCGATTTTTTTCGGCGGTCAAAAAATCGTCGTCAATCCGCCGGTAATGAAAAAAACCGCCGGTTAATATAGAGTAACCGCCGGAAAAAACCGCCGGATTTCGGCGTTTTTGCTGTAGTGGAAGGTGAGGATTCTAAGGGAGAAGGGGGAGCACCTACACCTGTGCCTGCGCCTGCTCGTGGACTAGCCTTTTAAGATATGGTCTAGCGCTTTGATCATCTTGGGACTCATTTTGATCAGAGCTTTGATCAAATTCAGACTCACCTACATCAGCAGGATGCACAACACCAGCAGGATATGGTCTTGATATGAGGTCAGTTCGACTCGGTCAACACCAACATGGCTATGATGAATAACTACTTTAATCTCTTCAACCAGCCACCTCCTTCAAACTAAGGACCCTCATAGTGATAGATATACTTCTCTGTGAATGTCTTTGCCAGTACTTCTGATATGATTTGATTTTTTTTATGGTTTTTGTGACCATCTTATGTTTTAGTTTTTATGTTTAATGATCCATTGTGTATGATCCTTATCAAATTATCTAGATTATTTTATGACCTTGATACATTTATCTTGACTTTATTATATCTTAATTTAAATATTATGAATCTTTATTTTTCTCTAATAAATATTAATCTTATTATTGTAATTATAACTCAATCTCTTTTAGGATCAATTATCAAAGGTTTCTCATATGACTTATTGTATTTCTTTTGTGTTTCTTCTTCTCTTTTTACTGTTGTCAAAAAGAGGAAGAAATATTGTTTGACTTCTAAATGTTTTGTTCGTATTTTGAGTGTTTTGTTCGTATTTTTATTTTATGTTTTGTTTCTCATTTTAGTTCATTTTGTGTGTTAAAAACTTAAAAATTAAAAATTGATTTATTCATAATTGAAATTCCCTAATATTCACATGCTTATTCATTTAGAGGGAGTTAAGCATAAATTTATGATTAAGGGTTTATTCAAAATAATAATGGTTTTGCCATCATCAAAAAGGAGGAGATTGTTGAGATAGTTGAAATTTATTTTTGCATGTTTGATATTCTTGTAGCTTATATGTTTTTGATGATTCAAAATATTATTATTTTGATTATTATTTCTCCTAACATATTTTTGGAATAATTATTTTTGCTCTTGTGTGTACTAACATTTCAAGAAAATCATACTCCAAATTATTGAAGATTTCAAATCAGAATCAGTTTAGAGTGTATTGTAAATCGAAGTCTGTATTTTTATTTTATTGAGTCTAAGATAGTATGATTGTAATTGAGTAACTGAGTACACACACTAGGGGGAGAGTCTTAAAATTCATATTTTTTAACTGATCATATAGTATAAACCTTATTCGTACGGGATAATCTGGTTAGTTATTTTTCCTAACGAGCAATGGAGCGAACAGCAATGACCCAAAAATTTTCTAATGAAAATCTTTTAATTTTTTTTATTGAGTCTAAGAAGCTCTGTATGTGATTTGTGTTTCTTCACTCTTTCTCTCGTCTTTCTAGATTGCTCGTGTGAAGATCTTTCAAGAAGATCCAGTTCTCTGCCGACACTTGGATAGTGTGAACAGACGAATGTTCTCTACCTACACTTGAAAAGTGTGAACAGCCAAAGGTTCTCTACCTACACTTGGAGAGTGTGAACAGACAAAGGTACTCTGCCTACACTTGGAGAATGTGAGAGGTGAAGGTTCTCTGCCTACACTTTGAGGGCGTGAAAGGACGACAGTTCTCTATCTCACCGGGGATTAGTAGAAGAGAGTTTTATAAAGGCTTCTCCGCCTTACTATGGGGGCTAAAGGAGAGTCACTTTGATAATAGTATAATACCTGAAGTGGGAGACTTCAGGGAGTGGATGTAGGTCGTGCTTGACCGAATCACTATAAACCTTTGTGTCATTTTGTTTATGCTTCTTATTTACTTTACTGCAAGTTGATTTTTCTGTGGTTGAAAAATCCTTTTTGAAAAATCTAAAATCAACTTGCTCAAGTTTATTAATCGGTTTCATAATTTAAAATCCAAGAAAGGGTTTAAGTTTTTAAATTACTAATTCACCCCCCCCCCCCTCTTGGTTAACCTTGGGACATTAGTTTAGGTCTAACAACCTATTCTAGAAATAACAAGTTTCAACACATTCCTAACCTAAAGGTATGATATCATCCATCACATCAATTCACAGAGTGCAGTAAATATAAACATATATGTCAACTAATTTTTAACTACAACATGCAAGAAAAACTTAAAAAACTTGGCAAACAACACTAAAAGTAAATGCAAGTCTAGCCTAAGCTAGAGTTGGTTTTCATAACAAATCATCTAAAATGTGTGTTAAAGGCTGTGTGTCTATGATAGACCTTAAATTGGGTAGTTTATTAAATTTGTGAAATATTTAGGTTTGTTAAAGGTCAAAAGAATATATTTATGTTTAAGTTTAAATATTAATGTATTAAGGCTTATTTTAAGTAAATTTTAATGGTTAAATGGTTTAATTGGTTGAAAATTAAGGTTTGATAGATTTTAATTAAATTGATTGATTGTCTATTTTAAAGATTAATTTAATTTTTCATCAACCAGTTCATGACATTGTAGCATCAAGCTCAAGGATGAGGCTTCCTTAAGACACAGCCCCATAGCCCGAGATATTCCTTCCTAAAAACCTAGTTGGTGTAGTTGAATTAAGAATTTTAATTTGGTTATATTGTTAATAATCAATTAATTTTAAAGTTTTATAATTCATTTAATTCATTCATGATATTATAGCATCAGGCTCGAGGACGAGGCCTCCTTAGGACACATAGCACTGTAGCCCAAGGTTATCTATCCTAGAAACCTCATCTTAAGAGTGTTTGTTACAAGTTAAGGGATTGGTTGACTGATTTTAACAATTAGATTAAGGTTTCTGGAATTTTAAGTGAATTATTAAATTTTAAATATTTTTGGAAATTTTTTAATTATTTTAACTAAGGGGGTTCAAAGTTGGCTTCTTAAATTAAAGTTAATTTTATAAATTCCTAATTTTTAACAAATATTAAACCCTAAGATGAGCAATTTGACTATTATTTTGTTGGATTTGCGATTTTCTACATAAAGTTATGAACTTTTAAAGTTTGAACCAAGTTTTGAAGTATGATTGTCTGGAAAGTTAACTTTTTGACTTTGACTTAATTTTTGGGGTTTGATATTTTAAAAAAATATTAGATTTTAATTATAGTTGAATGACTTTGATTTTGATTAAATTAGATTTTTTGGAATTACTGGTGATTTTCTAAAGCTTAGCTATTTTTGGAATTTTTTTAAAATTGCCTAATTAAGGGAATTTTTAGTTTTTAATTCAAATCAATCTCAAATCTCTTGGAATTATCTCAAAAGGTCAGGAATTTCTTAAGGGGATGTTTCCAAGTATTTAAGAATTTTTTGATTTTTTTTTTATATTTTTAATTAATTAATTGAATTAATTTTTATTTTTCTTAAAAATTAAATTAAGATTAAATTAAAGGTTATCTGATAGGGCTTTTATTTTTTATAAGTTGAGGGTTCAATTAGAGTCCTTATGTAAATTTTTTAGATTCAATATGAATTTTTAGTGAATTAATTCAGGTTCTAGGCCAAGTCTAAGGGAGAAATTTGGGTTCCAAGTTGGTGGATCAAATAGGCACCAAATACAATGAAATTTGGACCATGATGGAGCACCCTAAATTTGTTACCAAGTGGATCTCCCTATGGTGGCTAACCACGCCACTCAAGGTCATGTTAAATTTTAGGAAAAAGACCAAAAACCACTTTAAAGGACATTTTGGTCATTTTGACCCCAAATCATCCATGGGTCAAACTGGGTCTAAAAATGTGTAGGTTGCTGATCAACAAGTCATGAAAAAGGTCATGAGTGTGGTTTTGGGGTTTGGAAAGAGTCCCAAGGTCAAATTCAACTAAATGGCAAGTTCAGTGGCATAGATTATAAATATTTGAAGTTTTGTAGCCTTTGGAAATCAATCTAGTTTCTGGGGCTGGGGACCTTAGAATTAGTTCAAATTTGGTGGGGTGATCTTATAAACATATTTAAGTAAGAAGGAATTAAAAGGCCCAGAATCAAATATTATTTTATTAGGTTTCCATGAGACAAGAAAACTCACCCATAAAGAGTTTAAGGACCAAGGCCCTTAACACTAGTATTTGGTTTGGAATGTTAGATTTGGATTGGGTTTTGTAGTTGATTGGTTGATTTTGGATTATCCACATCAATGAAAATCAAATGAATGATTGAGATTGATTGGATATGATTTGAAAGTTAAGTAAATGTTGGTTTTTTTTTTTTTTGAAGAATTGCATCAAATTGCATTAAGAACAAAGAACTAATTACAAGTGATAAAAGGATCACATTCATCCTTGATTAAGTTCAACAACAAGGAGGGAATGTTCTCAAAATAAAAGCTATAAAAAAAGAAACTACTTTCCAATGCCTTAGTAGCACACCAATTAGCTACTTTATGACAACTTCTATAGGCATGATGGAAAACTACTTTATTGAAGTCATTTAAGAAAAATAAATCCTTTGCTGGCCACCTATCCACATGCCATTTATTCTTCTTTAACGAGTCTTGAAGGAATGTGATAATGTTGATATTATCACTCTAAATAATCACCCCTTTGCATTCCAACATCCAACTTCTTATGAATTCCCTCACTGTGATTACCGCTTCCAACTCAAGTTGAGCAATATCCCAATGGACTTTATTCTTCCCAAAAGCACTAATAAATCTGCCTTTGTGGTCTCTAAAAACACCACCAATTCCAGCAAGATTGGAACTAAGCAATGAAGCATCCACATTAATCTTAATCCAATCTTTCGGTGGAGGTGCACCAAGTATTTTGAGACTCCCTAAGGAGATTAGTACCCCAGCTAGTAAGATATGGACTAGATTTGGAAATGGCTAAGAATAAAGCATTAGAAGCTACCATAGAACACGGCAAAGTATACTTGCCATGCTTGACATCATTCCGATTCTTCCAAGAGAGGTAAACTATGGTGCAGTAAATTTTAACAATCCCAGAGTTACGGGCTGTTAGCTTCTTTAGCTTCTATAAATAGCGATCCAGAGAATAGAAAACAGGGATATGAATACCCCAATCAAGCATTTTCACAATGACTTCAACCAAATATTTGCAATGAACCATAATATGTTCATACGTTTCAGTTGATTGGCAGCCTCTAGCACATAGAGCATTCTCAGAAATCCTGCGGTTCTTAAGAAACAAATTAGTTGGAATTACTGATTTACCAAGCCTCCACCACAAAATTTCCACCTTTTTATTTAGTTTAATTTTTTGCACCCATTTATAGTACCCATCATCCTCCAAGGTAAATCTGCTAAATAGCAATTACTCATAAACCAAAGTAGAAACTATTTTACCGGAACATATGTTCAGCAACTCCACCTGTGATCCTCCTCCTCATATTCAATATGGATTTGACTAATCAATAATATTAAATCAGGTTGAAAGGCCCTTTGTAGCACGGTATAATTCCATTCACCAATTCTTAACAAAAGCTGCTGTACATAAACACCATCCAGAAAATCACAGTCAGCATATGTTGGCCACCGATTGATGCATTTATCAAGCAACCATGCATCATTTAATCCATTAATCTTGTCACCCTTGCCCACTTTCCATCTAACAACATTTTTCAAATGTCATCCACCATCCAACAAAATTTTCCAAGCACTAGAAGTAATCTTCTTTTGGGTGCCATTCATAACATCACTACCATATTTAAATTTCATTGTTCGATGGAACAACGAATCCAGCTTATGCATAAAATTCCAAGCCAATTTAGATCTTAGAGATCCAACTCTGAGTAAAGGAGAGTGCAAACCCAGCCCTCCCATACTTCTTGGTTTGCAAATTTCTCCCCAAGCAACATAATGCATACCATTAGTCCCATCAGTTTTATGCCAAATGAAATTTCTACAAAGTTTTTCCAACTCATGTAACACCCTTTGGGAACCAGAGAATGAGTGATTAAGAAATTTGGCATAGAAAGCAAAGAGCTTTCAATGAGAGTGAGCTTACCTCCGATTGACAAAGACTTCTTACCCCAAGCATTGAGTCTATCCATGACATTACTCAGAAGCTCTTGAAAATCAGTCATCTTGAGTCTACTGAGAGAGATCTTCACACCCAAGTAATTCATCTCCTTTACCACTTTGAATCCAAGTGCTCTAGCAATCTTCTTCTTCATAGGGTAACTAACCACCTTGCCGAAAATAATATGTGACTTGCTGAAATTAACTCTTTGACATGTCCACTTATAGAAATCCTCTACAATGATCTTCAAGGTATTAGCTAAGGCAATGGAGACAGGTGAAAAAATTAACACATCATCTGCATAGAGGAGATGTGTGATCTTTGGACCTCTAGGAGAAATTTGAATGCCAAGAGTCTGCCCTCTTTGCTCTAGTGAGTTGGACATAAGTTGAGAACACCAAATGAAAAGGTAAGGTGAAAGTGGAAACCCTTGACGGAACCCACTTTGAGCATTAATCCACTTGGAATTCTTTCCATTGATAATAATGGAAAACCTCACATCTACAACACGCTCCATGAGAATGTTAGAGAAATCAGTAGGAAAACCATACCAATTAAGAATTTGATGAAGAGTTGTCCATCCCATGCTATCATATGCTTGCTCCATATCCAATTTTATATCCATCAACCCCTTATTGTTTTTAGAGATTTTGAACTTGTGAAATATCTCCTGAGCCAAAAGGCAATGCTCCAAAATAGATCTTCCAGGCATGAACGCCATTTGCTCTTCAGAAATCATCTTGGAAATACACTTCTTCAATATGTTAACTAACATGGTAGCCACAATCTTATAGTTAGTCTGGCAAAGGCTGATAGGCTTGTAGTTAGATGGAATCAAAGGGTTCTTTACTTTAGAAATCAAGACGATTAAGGTATCCTTCCATTCCCTATTCATATGGCTGGACTTTAAAAAACAATTGACAGCATTCCATAAAGTCTCCCAAACAATACTCCAATAGCTCTTGTAAAAAGAAGAGGTAACACCATCCATACCTGATGACTTATTGTTCCCTTGTTGGAAGACCGAAATCTGCAGATCATTTACAGAAAAATCAGCATTAAGCAAAGCAACATCTTCAGCTGTTACCTTTTGATTTTCAGAAGCCAACGACCAGCCGTCAATTCACAGTTCCTGTATTTCCATTTCTTTTCAAAAAATTGTATGAAAACCTTCTCAATTTGATCATCCTCATCTTGCAAATTATTAAACACATCTTTAATTTGATTAACCCGGTTACCATTTCTTCTAGCCGCAGCAAAATTATGGAAAAGCTTTGAGTTTGTATCTCCTTCCTCATACCACCTTGCTTTTTCCCTTTGATTCCACCAAGTAGACAATCTTCTCAATGTGACATTAAGATCATGCACTTTGTTTCTAAGAAAAAAGAGGTCATCTACTGACCAATTATCACCCAAAGCTTCCTTGTTCTGAAGTTCTAGTATTTCCTTTTTCAACTTTTCCTTCAACATATTCAAGTCTTTGCACTTATTTTTATTCCAAAAAAATAATGCTTTTAAGGTTCGGCTAAGCTTCCTTTGCAAGGTAATATACTCATCACCAAAGTCATTCTTCTTCCAAGAGTGATATACAACACTCTTAACTGCTGGGTAAGTTTTCCAAGTATCCTCAAACTTGATGGCCTTTGACTTGAACCGCACTCTTTCATCCAACTTAAAAACAATTGGACTATGGTCAGAGGCCACACTTGCAAGATGCCTGATAGTGGCTAATGGAAGCTTCTGAATAGCAACCGAGTTCAACAAACATCTTTCCAACCTCTCCCAAATCCGAGAGGTTCCCTCTTTGTTGTTGCACCAAGTAAACCTTGGTCCAATACTTCCAATATCATGAAAATCTGAATTAATCATAAAGCATTTCATCTCCCTGTGTCCTTTTGAAAACAAGAACCTCTTACCTCCTCTATTCTCCTCTTTGTTCAGGATACAATTAAAATCCCCGCCAATAATGGAAGGAATTGAATCCTCCATACATTTCTCAAGTTGACTCCAAAGACTTCCCCTCTCCTTACAGCATCTACTTCCATCTACAGCGGCAACTTTCCAAGTTCCCAAGTTGGGAACCAAGAGATCACCAACAATAACTTGAGAAGAAGTCTCCTTAACATCAAACGACACCAGCTTCTTGTTCCATAACACCAAAATACCTCCTGCAGTACCAACAGCAGGGTAATGAAAATACTCCCAATCGTTCTCAATAAGACAATCAACCTCCCTTCTATCAAAGCTAGACAACTTGGTCTCCATAAGCCCAATAAAGAACACATCCTTGTCTCTAACAATTTCCTTTAAATATAAGGAGGCTTCTTTTTTCCTAGCCCCCCTACAATTCCAAAATAAGATGGACGACATTTAAACAAGTGCAGGGATCTCTCCCCATTAATGGAATTCAACCTTCCATCCCTCTTCTTCTTTTTATAATAAGGTTCAACTAGCCCCAATGATCTCAATTCTTTGGCTAACTTAATATTGGCAGCACCACTATGAGAACCCAAACCAATGTGACTGATGTCTGAATCAACTATATGTCCATACCCCTGTCCAATGATTTTTCAATTCCTTCATGATTTTGAATGCCTCCTTTATTATTATCAATCAAAGCAGCAAACCTATTGGTTAAGTGAATTTCTGGTACCTTTACACCAGCAGCTTCCTCAATTTCTAAGCATTTTTTTGGAGCCAGGACAGACTTTTCTACAGCAACATCTGCCACTTCCATCTGCTGAATTTCCTCCTGCATAGTAACCTTTTGGTTATTATTTCCCCTGCTATCAGTGTTAATCCCATTGCCAATCACTCCTCTACCAGTGACTTTATCTCTGGTAAATCGTATGCTCTTGAAATGAACATGAATCCACGGGCCATATTTAGAACTGATCACATAAGACTTACTGTTAGGCACAGCTGTCTTACTTTCCTCAGTTACTGCATCCATCTTCCTCATCGTTTGGTCTTGAATACCAAGAGTTACATTTTCCGGACAAGCCTTACTGTCATGACCCACTCTACCACATTGATTGCAAAGAAAATCAATTTTCTCATACTCCACCTGTTGGAAGAATCTCCCAGCTGAGCCATCTACCCAAACACCATTCGGTAACTTTTTCTCCAGATCGATCCTTACACAGACACAAGCAAACTCTCGTTTACCCCAGCGAAAAGTATTGCCATCTATGTACATTGGTGACCCAAAGCAAGAAGCAATTCTTTCTATATTATCCTCATCCCAGCAGTACAATAGCAAGCACAGGAATCTGATCCAAACGGGAGCAGAAATTCCCTTAAATGAATTCGAATCAAAAGCAGGGGACCATCTGTCCATGCTGACAATGTATCTACTCACGTACCAAGGCCCGCTATTCAGAATTTCTTCCACCACCTCATCTGACTTAAAAGAACACAAAATCCAGTTCATACCAATTGACGTCAAGTGAAATCCACCGTATTTGCTCCATTTCCTTCTCAGTTCTACGCTGCAAATAGAGAAAGGCACATTGTTTCCCAAAACTTTAATTACTACCGAATTCTTCAAGACTTGTGAATTCTTTTCCTCCATGTCTGAATTGAGCCTGACTGCAATACCATCCTCAGAAAATTCAACTGGGTCCCTGTTAAACGCTATCTTGATATGCTTCGGCTTCGACCATGCTTCAACAACCCCACCATTACCCTCCTGTCTGGAGTTATCATTCAGATTGGTCTTCGAGACTCCAATACTCATCAAATCCTTCACAGGATCCTTATCGTGATCCATATTATCAACAACCTTCTGACCCTCCACAGAATTCAGGTCATTTGCAATATTGCGACCCTTATGCTCATTAAGAACCCCAGAAAACTTATTCACACATAAAATTAAATCATCTGAAGCCGAAGATTCAAGAATGGCCAAACCTAGATTTCTCTTCAGATCCATCTTCTTCTTACCAGCCATATCCACCACCATAAAATTCTTCCCCATGCCTTCAACTAGACCTTGACAGCTCGGAGGTCTTTCCCCTTCTCTGATCACAATGCCATTCGATACTCTACCATTGGTATGTAGAGGACCGGAGGGTCGCAGAGCATTCATGACACCGGCAAAGAAACGCTGGCGGTCATCCGACGCCTACTCCATCGACCGCGAAAAGCCCGCGCAAAACCAAATTCGAACCAGATGGTGAACTTTCTCTCTCTATAAATCCAGACATTCTCTCTCTAAAAATCCGCGCAAGGTTCAACTAATATTAAAGAAAAAAAGTGAATGTTGGTTGAAAGTTGGTCTGGAAATTAAATTGAATGGTGGAACTAGATTTGATTAAACTTGGATTTGTTTTTTACTAGGACCTATATGGATGAGAAGTAGACATCATCTAATCATTAGGTCATCAGTAAGAAACCCAAGTAGGCCCTAGTGACCTTATACAAAAATGAGGTCAACAAGCTCTTTTGAACAATATACGCTTCAACTTATAGAATATTTGTTTGTATTTGTCTCCCTCATCTTCTTTACTTCCATTTGACCTACTATGTGCATCCCACATTATTGATGCCATAATAATGGCCAAGTGTGTAACACTATTTGATGACATTAGAGCTACACTATGTTGCTCATTTGGTACATCTTGCTTTAGAAGATCCATTATAGTTGTTCACTTTAGTAAGATTATATATGATCTGAATAATTCACACATGCAATAAATTATGTGTGTAAAATAATGCACCTTAATCTATCCAACTTTTTAATCAATTCTTATAACTTTGGTAACAAATCAATTCTTTCAAAAGCTATGCTCTGGCACTAATTGTCATGCCCACAATCTAGTTTAAAAAATATAGATTATTTTATCTTTTAATTTACAAAACTAGAACTACCTAATTTTTTATTAATAAAAATATCAATAAAAATAAAACTATCAATCAAAATATCAATATATAAATCTATATTTCTTTCTAAAAAATTATACACATTGTTTAGGATCTATATAATCATAATATATCTATCTTACCCTGAGTACAAAAGAATAGCTACTGCAAATAGAAATAAGCTAATAATAAACCTGAAGATTCCTGGTCATTCTCATACTCCTAATCCTCTACCATGACATGAAAACATTTATGTCACATATAATGAGCTAAAAAGTTCATCGGGTCACCAAAACTTACAACTGAACTCAAAGCATATTAAATGTCAATATGCATGTCAACAATTAAATTATGGAAGTAGCATTCATATGATCATTAAATCAGTATAAAAATAGTAAAACTCACATGTAATAGTGACAAAGTCTACAAAGCAGTAAAATTGTATGGCATGAAAGCTAGCAAAATAATACAATGGGGAAACCGGTAAACTAATATAGGTGTTGAATTGATAAAGAAGTCATCATATTAATAAATATCAATCAATAAAGCAATCATATAAAATGATAAAAATTAAAGCATCGATAAAGATTGTCAAAATTATATCAATATAGTAAAATTATATAAGAGTGTACACATACTATTTAGGTATAAAAAAAACTATTTAGGTATTCTATATCAGTATCAAATAAGTATATTATGTTCTTAGTATGTCACATACTTAGTATCAATACAGTGAATCTGTAGTATTAAATAGTATTGATATTTATATCGATAGCAGTAATAGTCTAGTTGATGAGTAGTAAAATAATGCATTAACAGTAAATCAACATAGTATCAGTAAAGCCTTACAATAACAATGAATCTGTAATACATATTTTAGTTGTCACACTAAATAAGTAAGAAGTCATGATTTAAGCCATATTTTTCTAGTATCATATATGTATTAGTAAATCATTTGCTTAGTAAATAGAGCATTGCTCTTTGTTTCTTAGCACAGTAATAATCTCATTGTAACTCTCAATCAGTATATCACATGAATCAGTAGAGGATAAAATCAAATCATATATTTAAAAGAAAACTCGTCAGCCCACCATCTTATACATTTCAATCAATCTCTTGCAAACATTAGTGAATAATCAATCTTTACTTATTTTTCTCTCACACACATTATTATTACTATATTATAATGGTAATAACGACCAACTATTACTCAGCCACAAATTCATACTCATTTTTAATGCATTGTAGTAAATAAGAATAATCAAGATTAATTTAAAAAGTGTTAAAATGTTCTAATGGTAGACAACAAAAAACTATTGAGCAAAAATTCACATTTTTAGAAATTAACCAAATTATCTGAAATCTTATATAACAATATTATGAAGCTTTAATTGAACTAAAATACTATTTTAGATGTCAAAATAATTTTTTGAATGGGCCAAAAATCTCAAATAAATACTCAAAATATTTTTTTATCTCAATCTCTTTAACATATAAAAAATTATGTGGTGAAAATATTATCAATACAAAATTATTCTCATTTTTCCGTAACAAAATACAAATTTGATTAAAAAAAATTCAAGAACATCAAATTATTGAAACAAGAAATACAATAATAGTTCTTTATTGTGAGACAAATAAATTTCTAATAGGACCAAGTGGTAAAAATTGCTATATGGCCTCCACCTCCTAAGTTTTCTTTTCTCTACTATATTTTCTCTCTAATATTCCCTAAATGCTATATTTTAGCTGATTTGAATAAAGAGAAATGAGATTTAAGAAATAAGTAAATGATGTATGATATTTAAAATAAAATAATAATATAATATAAATATAAATATATGATTTATTCAATTTTTAATGTAAAATTTATATAAATATTTTAGGCGCTTATAAAATTATAGAAAAATATCCATAAAATAGCTCATTTTATTTAAAAAAATTTAATGAAATCGATTTGTAAAATGAACACTCAACGGCCTCAAAATTCTTACTTTTACCACACGTGAACACCAATAACAAGAAGTTACGAAAAAAGTGATGTAATTAAATCATTACAATATCTATGTTATGGGGATGAGAGAGTGTGATTTGGATAAGTCCTGAAAAAAATTAATTTACTAGATTAAAATAGGGCTATTACAATTCATATGTAGCAATCTGAGTACAATCATTCTAATATTTGAGCCTAATTTATCATCTTACACTTTTTAAAATGAAAGATGAGGTGAAAATTGTTGATTTGAAAATCTTTCCAAATCCAAATCAATCGTGATTAGTAAGGCTTTGATGGATATTAATTAATGATCTAATTATTTCCCTAATTAAGTGATTTTATTAGAAATTTTATTTAGAGTTGGATTAGGAAGTTTGTTCTTTATTTTTTTTACCTCAAATCTATAAATTGAGGGGCAAGAGTTATTGTAGATTCATGAGAGTTAAAGAGAACCAAATTGTAATCCTTCTTTTCTCCAATGTATTGAAATCATTTTCCCCTTCCCGTGGACATAGACATCTTTGCCGAACAACACAAATCACTATATTTTTTTCTTTTGGTTGCGTGATTTATAATTTAATTTTCCACTGTGTTTGCATAACAATTCATATCAACTATTGATGTAAATACTTTTCTTTTCCACCAATAATAAATTTTTCCCCTACTCATTCTACTTAAAAAAGTTAATCCCTTCATTCTATTTACTTATCAGATTATACGCGTAAAGTAAAAAACATAGGTTTCAAAAACATAAATTTTTCTAAGAACAATCATAGAGATCAAGATCCTATGTAAGTCAGCTTTTGTTGGAAGGAAGCAATCACTTAGGCATTATTATTAATAATTTATTGACCTGGTACAAATGAAAGCAGGAGAGGAAAAAAAAAACTGCAAAGTAGAAATTTTCCCTTACGCTTATATAGGAAAAAAAGTTCTTTTTGATGCCTGCTTTGCAAAGAAGATTTTAATGCCATGCGAGAAAGATCATCGATACCACGACACCACATCAACAGAAGAAATCACACATGTACGCATGTATAACTAAATGGAAAGTTTCTGCAAATATTTGGTATCAATTGCTACGTAAGGAGAAAAAAAAAACAAAAACTGGTGAAACCTTTTATTAGCGCTTCTGCGCAGGTCATATACATTATTAGAGCACACTTGTGCAGCATAATTATCCCTGATATAGGTACATTGAGAAAGCAGAGTTTACCATCCTCCCGGAAAGAAAAAAAAAAACAAGAGAACCAACTTTGCCTTCATAACCTTTGCTGCCATGCGGCCAATGCAGCAATAGGCGTATCCTCACCCAAAAAAATGAACAAATCAAACACAGCTATAATTAATACGATATGATTGAGAGTTCAGAAAAGGCCACCTCCATCAGTGAACCCAAGGTCGAATAATTCCGGGTTTCCAGGAGGCCAGTAATCAAGCTCTTGCCTCATTGGTCTAATGAAGTCATAGCTGAAATCAGTGTCACTAGTTTCATTCTCCATATGATCCAATGCTCCCAGCAATTTGGCGTCCGGATTCTGCAACTGGAATGACAATGTAGAAGGGCTCGTCATATGACATGGGCTGCAGCAATGCGTTATATCTTCGGTATCTGGTTCTGTAGTTATTCCAGTGTTCCCTGGTTCAGCATCCATCATCCTCAGCATTTCATCTACATCAAAATTTTCACACGAGAGATCTTCTGTAAGATTTAACCAGTCATTCAGCTCCGTATTTGCCTCCTCTCTGGTTTCCTCTCTAGTTGTGATAGTTGAACTATATGATTCTGAAGGGGAGGGAATTTGATCTACGGAAAAGTTGAGACGAGCACCAGGACCATACATTGCTCTTGCTGCCAGATCATAAGCATAAGCTGCCTTAAGGGCTGTGGCGAAAGTACCCAGCCAAAGTCTATTTCCTCTATTTGGTTCTCTAATCTCAGCAACCCATTTGCCCCAAGTACGTTGCCTAACACCACGATAGCTGCATTTGGAGTTCTCTGGACCTCCTTTCCCTCTCATGCATCCTTTTCTTGAACCCTTGGCAGGAGCCTTGCGGATCCGCTTGACATCACATGAATCAAGCTTCTTGTTGAGCTCTTTCCATTTTTCAAGAGTTTCTGCCAAGGACTCTGGTCCTACCCGCCTTCTTCTCGTTCTTTGTTTCCTGGTTCAAATAATGAGAAATGTTTCGGAATCGTTTATAACTATAGAGATTCATGTGAATTAGAAAACAAATAACAGCACTTAACTAACAAAAAGTTAAAAGAGGGATTTCCTATTCTTATTTTAAACAAACATTTAGTAAAACAAGTGTGGCGCGCTGCTAAAATTTCAAACACATTACATCAAACAAATTTTTTTCCTTCTGGCAAACCGAATCTCACAGGTTCGTAACCTTGTTCAATAAAGACAGCTTCTCAAACTTGATCCTCCAAGTCTGAGTGTGCCACAGCGAGAGCAAAACAGGAAGAGAACGAGTGTATGAGTTGGAGAATTGGAGACCAAGGAAGAGAGCAGCATGGAGGTCCCCAACAAAGCTACGAGGGGTTCAATAAAGACAGATTTGTTGCCTTAGCTGCTCTTTCCTTTTCTTCTTCCTGCCTCTCATTTTTTTCCTTTGGCTACAGTTGGTGGCTACCAGCCCCACCTTCTGTAACTGGTGGACTGAGATGGCTGGAGTTGTGAGGAGGAAGAAAAAGGAGGAGGAGGTTGATAGCTTACTAATATCAAGACTGTTAGAATAAGCAAGAATGGCTATGAAAGTATCAATGGTTTGGCGAATCAGGAGAATAGTTAAGGGAAGAGAGCTCATAGATGTTACTTCTTCATTCTCATCTTTCGCTTAAGGAAGATAATAACCCTAAACCTACCTTTTTCTCATAAATTAATATATCACGTGATATACCATTTTTTTAATCTTGTAAGCTATACCACATTGGTATAATATTTATGATTGTTATGACACTATACCTATCATTATTCATGCCTCTTTGGTTGATTATATTTATGTCTTATAACTTGTCGTTTATACCTCAAAAGATAGATTTCACCTTCTAAATTTATTTCTAGCAAACTCACACCTATAAATTTTTATAATTTTCTTTTTAGTATTGCATGTACATTATTGAAAACGGTCTCAAGACTTAAGCTTTAGGTATCATGTGAAGGTGAAATATTGCAAATCTTTTAATGAATTTAATGACAATTTATTACTGAAAATAGTTATTGTATTCACGCTTTTGTGGTTAAATTACTAGATGTTATTGGATGTAACTGTTCTTGCATTTTTATTTTTGAGATTTTTACATACATAAAACTCAAAACATTTCAAATTGCCTATCTAACACCTAAACTATTAGATTTACATACATACAACTTAAAACTCTCTTTTATATCTTTTCTAACACTCCGTTATATCCCGTTAAAGCCACACCCCCAAAATAGTCATCTCCGCAATCACCTCGCATCTTCTCTTCGCTCGGCTGCTCGAGACCTACCTTTGGTAGGAAAGGTTTGGTTTTTCATTTTCTCCATCACGTTGTCGCTCAAAATGAGGTCGGTTGCTCGAGACCTACCTTTGGTCAGGAGCATCTTCTCTTCGGTTGTCTGCTCCATTTCTTTGTTAGAAAGGTTGTTTAGGGTTTAGGTAGCTTTGACTTGGGTTCGATTTTTCGTCCGCTCGGGATTTATCTTCGTCCTATCTTGCTGTCTCGTTTTATCTTCGTTGTCATTTTCACGTTTTGTTTTTCGTTTAGCAAGCTCTGACTTAGTTATGTGCTTTTGATGCAAGTAAGTTGTTCGGTCAAATATCAACAAGGGCAATATGCTCTAGTAATTGTGCATAAATTTAATGTTTGAGTCAATCGAATGTTGTTTGTTGTGATTTTTAAATTTGTTTCCTTGATACCTACTCTAGATCAATGTGCAGCCATTATATTTTGGAATACCTGCGCCTCAAGTTGGTTTAGAAGTCTATGAGATAACTGCTGCATTATTAATTTGAGATTGTATGTAGCTTGGTGTTAAATTTGAACCGTTTATATTAATTCAGCTAAGAGAAATTCTGTAATGTTATGTTATTTTTTTATTAACAAATGAGCTCCTTTTCTTTCTTCATTTTGAAGGTGTACTGTTATTGCATCTCAAATCATAAATCCATTTTTCAATGAGTACGAGTTCCTCGGCAACGACATTCAGAAACCCAAGTAATCAAATATATTGCCATTGCAATTTGCAATGTACAATATATACGTCACACAAATCACGTAGTAATGGACGAAAACTCTACAGATGCTCCCGGAATAGATCAGAAGATGATTGTCATTTTTTTCGGTAGTGTGATGAACTTGAAGAGTCGGCGCATGATATGAATGAAGGAAGAAGATCAAATGTTGCCGAAACAAGCATTACTCATGTTGTCTCCGTTAGAGCCGAGCTTGTACAAATAAAAATTATATTGGTGATAGTTCTTATCCTAAATTTCATTGTAGCAATCAACGTGAACAAATGTAACTGTAATTAGATCAGTGAGTAAATGTAACTTTCAGGCAATTACTGTAACCTTGGTTGTAGTTCATTAATAGTAAATGGCTGTTATAGCTTGATGTTTTGTGAATGGCTCAAGTCTCGTTAGAATTGAGAAGTTATGTAATTGCTTTAATGTAATATTGATTGCTTTAATGTGATTGCTTATGTTTTGTGAATACCTGGAAGGACTCCAGAATTTTTTAGATAACAGAGGAATGGCGTAACCCGGAATGCTGTAACTTCATTGAAGTCATCACATACAATCTAAAAAGTTCTGTAATAAAAATATGCTAGCATTCATAATATATGGCATTACTATAAATATTAGCTAACATTCATAATATGGAAATACAATAAAAAATCTGCTAGACTTCATAATTTGGCATCCCAACAAAAATCTGCTAGCATCCCAACAAAAAATCTTCTAGTATCCCAACAAAAAATCTGCTAGCATGCATAATATGGCAGTAGTATCATAAATCTGCTAGCATCCTAACAAAAAATTAACAGGCATTGATCTATTCGAACGACCCCGTACTAGGACGACGTATACTCATTTTTTCACGACTAATGGATGATGAAGGTACTCGTTCACCTTCCACATTCAATGGATTTTTACAAGTAATTGTAAATTTGGGGGTTTATTTTGTACATCTCCTCTATTTTCATATGCAAATCATTAAGCTTGTAAGTGTTTGCGGCAGTCCAAACTAAATTTCGTAGAATGTGACCATCTTCACAACGAAAAAGTTTTTTGATATTCTTCCACAGGTGTCTCATACACACTCTGTGCTCGGCATTTGGAAAAATAAGCTTGATGGCTTCACCAAGGCCCTTCTCCATGTCAGAAATGAACGCCAAATGTGACACTTCACAACCTAAGCTTTCTAACAAGTTCCTCATGAACCACCCCACAATTTCTTAGATTCAGCTTCAGCAACAGCATTATAAGCTATTGTGTAGAGACCATTATTAGCATCCAAACAATTGGCAGATAGTAGTACACCAAGGTACTTAGACTTTAGGTGACAAGCGTCAACCCCTATCAAATATCTACATCCAAAAATGAATCCTTCAATACAAACTTTGAAGCTAACAAAGATTCGCTTAAATGCATTGCTTTTGTTGTCACACATGTATGTAATATGAGAGCCTGAATTCCTGTTTAGTAACTCTAACCTAAGAGTAGGCACGCACATATAGTTCTCATCCACAGACCCGAACATTATATCTCTTGCTAACTCTCTAGAACGACAAATTTTCATATAAGGCAATGATAATCCGTAAGTGGTCTCCAAGTTGTTGCTAATGTCCTTCGGTGTGATATCAGGATTTTTCTTCACAATGTCCTTGATTTCATTTACTACCCAACTAATAGTAGCTTGCTTGTTACCGGCTCTATTAACCCCAGGGCATGAATGAGTTGGATATATTTTTCTAACTTCGAATGTGTGGCCATCAGGACACAATGAGGCACGTACTCTCCATGGACAACTTCTGTATGCACAAGTAGCAATTACTCTAGATTTGTCCCTAGCCTTTATCCTGATAGCAAAATTCTATAAAATTGCATTAGAACTAACTGCTTATTTAAAACTTTGAGAATCCTGAAATTGAGAACCAACACAAAGAGTATTTGCATCATCTGTTAAGGGTATACAAAAATTGTTGCACAGAACATCAACTATAATATCACTTTGACGCATTTCAGTTAATTGTTGCTTCTCTATTTCAGTTTGACTATTTGGTGGTTGAGACATATCTTCCTGGTGATATTTCATGACAACGACAATCTCAATTCTATTCCTTTCATAAGTACTACTAAGCATATTAACTAAATATGTATCGATTGAAACCAACATGTACTGCTTAGGTAATGTTCCATTGACATGATAGTGTAAGTCGAAAGCTTGACCCCTTAGCCAATGACAAAGTGCTTCATCTCGTTCTTTTAGCAACAACAAAGTGATTTTATCTCTCAAAAGCTTTAACGTTTTTTGACTTCCACCCACATACTTCAATCGACTCTGACCCCGCACCTCACTCCAAAATCCACCAAATTTAAGAACTATGAAGTAAAAATTACTCGATTCCATTTGATCTGTGTACGTAAAAAATACGTCAGTAAGCCAAAATTAGATAGTGAAAATAGTTTGCAATGAGGTCGGCATCAGTTTGAAAAGAGGTCAGCATCTTACCAGAGAAGGCGAAAGGAATACGCAACAGATGAAACTTGCGAGAATAGAAGTAGCGACGGAAGTAGCGATAAATGAAACACATGAAATCACAATGTTTGAAACTTGTGAGAACAGAACTAGAGACGACAGTAGCGAAGATGAACGGATCACTGTTTGCGCACGAACAAGCGGAGACTCCCGCCACTGTCGCACACCAACAAACGGGGGAGACGAAAAATAATGCTTTATTAACGGAGTGTTAGAAAAGATGTAAAAGAGGGTTTTAAGTGGTATGTATGTAAATCTAATAGTTTAGGTGTTATATAGGTAATTTGAAATATTTTGAGTGTTATGTATGTAAAAATCCCTTTATTTTTTATGGATAATTATCATTGTGGATAAATTTTAATATAGGCTTGATTTTGTTGTTGTTGTTGCTGTATATTCATCTAAAATTTTTTAACTCATCCTATAATACAGGTAAATCTTTCCACGCCCGAAAGTGGGCTATGATAAGTGGTATTAGAGCCTAACTTCTAATTTGTTAAGCTAAGTCTTCCTAGGACCTTTTTGTGTGTAAAAATTGACATCTACTCAATATTCATATTATTGTAAATTTGTAATGCTGTAGATATAAGAAATTGGCTATATATATATATAAACTCTTAGTATTAAGTTGATTGGATATTTATTTGTTTTGGATGCTGATCTTGATTGATTGGTTATTTAGTTAAGAAATATACAAAAATAAATTTATCTATGATAATTTTTTGGAGGATATAACTTTGAGGCCTCAGAATATGTCAATATATTTGAACCATAGAATTAAGTATAAGATATAATTTTAATATATTAGAATTTTTAAATATATTAAAAATCACAAGGAAAACCTAGTAACCATTAGGCAAGGATGAAAAAAGTTGCTAAATTAATGTGAATGTGGGAATTTTATCGAGGCATTGAGCATTAGTTATAAATATTGCATATAACTTATTGTTAATATGTGGTAAGATCACAAACATGTTTCACTACTTAATTAACTGGAATTATGCAATTTAGAAAGTTTGTATTCATCCAGTTTATTTATGTATAATGTTCAATGTGTTGAATTTATGTAAGACATGAGATATCTTAATTTAGGTGTGAAATAATATGTTTCGATGTGGATTTGATTTGGTAATGTCTAATGCATTGGGCTATTAGTAGCCAACATCAGCCACCTTTACTAGCTAAGGGTAAATGTATCCCTTAGGTCTATAGAATTATGATTCTTTTGGGAGTCATTCATTTCACTAGGAAGGTGAAAATCATCCTTTTATTTAAAAGAGAAAGAGAGAGAGAGACACACACAAAGTTTATAAGAAAATGACCATCCGTATAAGTATCACATACATGAAAGTGTATGTTTTGGAATTTGAATGCATTGATTGTTATTTGCACATAATTTTTCATGAACTTTATTGCATAGTAAGCATCATTGAATTGTTCCAATATTGATAATTTCATCTCATTAGTTGGACCTATTGGTATAATATTTATAATTATTATGATATAATATCTATCATTACTCATGCATCTTTCGTTGATCACATTTATGCATTATATATTGCCATTTTTGTCTTAGCCAATAGGCACCACATACTAAATTTATTCCTAGCAATCTGAAACCAATTATTCTTTAATAGTTTTCACATTTTGATCATGCATCATTGAAAGCAGAGTGTCTAGAGTTATGCTTTAGCTATCATGGGAAGTTGATTAATATTATAAATTATTTAATTTATTAAATGAAGGTCTATTACTTAGATAAATTACTAAAAAAATTAATTTTCATTTACAATTTCGTGACTAAATTAGTAATTATTATTGAATCCGGCAGCTATAATATCATATTTTTTATGCATAATTATCATAGAGAACAAGTTGATATTCATTAGAGCTATTTCAATTTATCAACTCGCCATATCCTACTCGATTTCTATAGCATGCTTCCAGACCCGGTGGACAGACTACGACACACACAGAAATTCAAATCTAGATGGTCATCTGCGATACAAACACGCGCACACACACACACAGAAATTCAAATCTACACATCGTTAAAGAATTCCTTCAGTAGCAGAGAACAATCCACAAACTTCATATCAATAGAAAAGTGTGCGCAGACAAAAAGTTGCATAAGAATCCCTATCATTATGTTCACTTAATTATGACCAAGAATTCCATACCAAACATCGGTATTCCTTCCACCTTACTGCTAGTTCATGTAAAACGCTTGCAGATTGTCTCACGCATATCATCAAGCAACCTTAAATTCGAAACCAGAAGCAAAACAAGAACCCTATACGAAAATGGAGTCCAATCAAGAGAAAAGAAAACAATTGGGAAATCTCCGAAAATACCTTTCGGGCTCCGCCATTGCCGCGTATAGAAGATAAACCCCTTCTGCTTCTGCTTACCTAACACCTATATTTTTGTCCTCTAGGGATTCGCCCACGAAAGTCGGGAGATATAAGGCGAAATAAAATGGCTAGAGGAATATATAACCTCTAACTCTCTAAGTGACTTAGAAAGAGCCAGCGAAAGTAGCTTCGAGATATTTCTATATATATTTTTTAAATAGTATTTTTATATTTATTATATCTGATCATAAATCTCATTTCACGCCAAATTTAAAACACGTTTAGTATTCGTGTATGGATAAAGTGTGGCACGCGCCGGTCGTAGAAACATTCTAACACCCGTAACTTCATATTTTCATATTCTTCTTGAATCTTAAATATAGTAAATTAGTATCAAATCAACTTATTAAACAGACTAAAACTCATAATTCATATCCCACTCTATTAAACCGGATATTTACCATCTAAATCATTTCAATTTAAATATGGTAACTCTTAAAATAAAAAATAACAATTTAATAAAAAAATTACACCAAAGTATATTAATATGCTTAATTACTCTTCAATTTATATTGAAATTGATTTGACCCTTCAATATCATATGTTATACCAATTTCGAAATACAAATCTAAAAGTCCTAAAATTTAGAGGTGTCAATAAATAATTCAATTCGTTAATTTGAATAAAAAATGCAGGTATAGGTCCAAATTTTTACCAATTTAATAAATTGATCAAATTTGAGCTTATTCTGTTAGTATCTTTTTCCTTAAATGCATTTGCTTGTTGATTATGATTTTTTTTATCAACTAATATATACACTATACTTAATAAAATGTTAAAAACAACTTTTTTAAATCAAAATGGGTAATCCAATCTTAATTAAATTATTCAAGTTGCCGGCAATGTTTGAATCCACTTTTTGACCCATTTATTACTAATCAAATCTAATTGATTAGATTTTAGTTGGATTAATTAAGAATCCAACCGCAACCTGGAGGGGGGCACATGCCCCCCCCCCCCCCCCCCCCCAAAAAAAAAAAGCGTATTCCCCTCCCCCCCCCCCCCCCCCCCAAAAAAAAAAAAAAAAAAAACTTACTTAGAAGGAGGATATACAACTTATCAACAAATTAATGAACAATGGGTGGTATAAGCCCACATATAGAACTTTTCCAATCCATGGAAAGGTTGTTTTCCAATCCATGGAAAGGTTGTGGCCATGCAATATTCGGCTCCTCTCTCCAACAATTCGATACAATCCCTTGTCAGCTTTCATTTTATTTATTATAGGTTTTTTCCATTTGAAGTCTTCAATCAACCTTCTACTCGGACCATGCAATGCTTTAGTTGTAGAGAGAGAAAGACTAATGGGATAAAATATTGAAATAGAGAAGGAATGACTTTCCATTGTGGACGGAATGATGAAAAGAGATTTTAACGTAGAGTTCTCCTCTAAAGGATTTGGCTAAAGATAAAATTGAAAGTCTAAAGGGGCTTAAAGATGATTGTTTAGTGGCTTAACAGAGCAACAAGTTCGCCAGCGAGTAAACTTGTTCTAATTTTTATCATTCTTCATTTTAAAGTTATTTATTAATCCAGAGAAGCCACCAAATTTTTTTATGGACACATGAGAAGCATAAATGGTTCTTTTTTCCCTTTGCTCCTCTCTTACGACTCGCGCTCATGACCTCGAGCACAACTTTCATTTTTTTTCCTTTCGCTCCTCTCTTGCCCCCAAATAAAGACTACACATGGCAGATGTTTATGTCTTCTAAGCTCTGAGGGTCATTTTATTTGCATTATTAATTTTGATCTTACAGCTCCTCTTGGCTCAAGTTGTAAAACAACAAACAATACTATTTTAAAATATTGTAATATTTTAAATAAGACTACAAATAGAACTATTTAATTTAGGTCTCCCCTAAATAAAATTTTTGGCTCCGCCACTGCCCAACCTAACAATTAACCCATTTTAACACCCCAAATAAACCCCATTCTAAAGTAAGCAAGTTTGTCTAATCTAATATTAAATTTCAAATTAAATTATTATTTTTGAGTTAATCTAAAATCTAAAAAAATTCAAACTCAAGGCTTTTTTTTTCCTTTTTGAATAACTACATCTGATAAAAAAAAAACTTACTTAGAAGGGGCTTAAAATTGATTTTTTTAGTGGCTTAAGAGAGCAACAAGATCCCCAACAAATAAACCTACTCTAATTTTTATAATTCCTTTTAAAGTTATTTATTAATTCAAAGAAGCCACCAACTTTTTTTATGGACACTTGAAAATCATAAATGGTTCTTTTTTCCCTTTGCTCCTATCTCATAACTCGCGCTCATGACTTCAAGCACAACTTTCATTTTTTTCCTTTTGCTCCTCTCTCACCTCCAAATAAAGACCACCCGTGGTAGATGTTTATGACTTCTAAGTTCTGATGGTCATTTTATTTGCATTATGAATTTTGATCTTACAGCTCCTCTTGGCTCCGGTAGTAAGACGACAGATATTGTTATTATAATATATTCTAACATTCTAAATAAGACGACAAATAGAACTATTTTAATTTAAGTCTCCCCTAAATAAAATTTATGGCTCTTCCATTGCCCAAACTAATAATTAACCTTTTTTAACACTCCAAATAAAACTCATTCTAAAGTAAGCAAGTTTGTCTAATCTAATATAAAATTTCAAATTAAATTATTATTTTCGAGTTAATCCAAAATCTAAAAAAAAATTCAAACTAAAAAAAAATTCAAACTCAAGGTTTTTTTTTTTTTTCTCTTTTTTGAATAACTACATCTCATAAAAAAACTTACTTAGAAGAGGCTTAAAGCTGATTGTTTTAGTGACTTAAAAGAGCAACAAGTTTGCCAGCGAGTAAATCTGCTCTAATTTTTATAATTCTTCCTTTTAATGATATTTATTAATTAAGATTAGCCACCGACATTTTTTTATGGACACATGAAAATCATAATGGTTCTTTTTTCCCTTTGCTCCTCTCTCACGACTCGCGCTTATGATCTCAAGCACAACTTTCATTTTTCCTTTCGCTCGTCTCTTGCCCCTTAATAAAGACTGTCCGTGACAGATGTTTATGTTTTCTAAGTTCTGAGGGTTATTTTATTTGCATTATTAATTTTGATCTTACAGCTCCTCTTGGCTCCGGTAGTAAGACGACAAACAATAAAATTTTAATATATTCTAACCTTCTAAATAAGACGACAACCCCTAAATAAAATTCATGCCTGCCTTCGCCACTGCCCAACCTAACAATTAACTCTTTTTAACACCCCAAATAAAACCCATTCTAAAGTAAGCAAGTTTGTCTAATCTAATATAAAATTTCAAATTAAATTATTATTTTCTAGTTAATCCAAATTATAAAAAAATTTAAACTCAAGTCTTCTTTTTTCCTTTTCTAATAACTACATTGATATCAACCCAACCCAAATCTTACACAAATTTACCCAAATTCAGACTTTTTTATGTCATATTCAACTTGAATTTTTATGTTGAGTTCAATATTAACACGCCTAAAATGCCGCTCATTTATTCTTCAATACTATAATTTAATAAGAAAAAAATAAATTAAAAATTCAAATCAAATGTTAGTGAAAATAAATTTGAAAACTATGGAATTTTTTTCAAATGTTGAGAAAGCAGGGAAGCCACCGAATTAGAAGAGAACCACTATGCCTTGATATCCTTGATTACAATGCATCAACTATGAACTAAATGAAACAATCGACAAATTGAACACAACTAATTAATACAATCTGATGCAGAATTCATCAAACGGCCTCCATCGTTGAATCCCATGCTGAATAATTCCTGGTCTCCAGCAGGCCAGTAATCAGGCTCTTGCCTCGATTGTCTGAGGAAGTCATAGATGAAACCAGTATCATCTGTTTCATTCTCCATATGACTCGAAGTTCCCTGCATCCCCACATGGCATGGGCTGCTACAATGCCGACCAGCATTCATTTCTGCTCCATCGTTGAACCCAAGACTGAATGATGCTGGGTCTCCAGCAGGCCAGTAATTCAATTGTTTAATTAATTCATAGATGAAACAAATATCGTTTGTTTCATTCTCCATTTGACCCAAACTTCCAAGCTTATCTGCTGCCGAAGGAGTCCTGCTGGTACAACGCCCACCTGCATCAGTATCTGTTTCTTCAGTTAAACCGGCCACAGTTTCTGGTTCTGCACTTATTCCAGTGTTCCCTGGATCAGCATCCATCATCCTCAGCATCTCATCTACATCAAAATTTTCCAAGGAGATATCTTGCCAATCGAACGATTCTGCATTTGTCATGTCTCCAATTTCCTCAGTCATAGCAGAAGATCCAACATGAGAAGGTTCAGCGGGAGTGCAATCAGAAGCAGCTTCCTTGCTTCTTCTCTCAATCAAATCCTCCGACACAATTGAACAATTAGCTGCAATCAAATCAACCGACACGTTCGAACAATTAGCTGTAGTGGCGGTCAAGCCATATAATAATTTGGAAGCTGTGATTCTTGATTCATCCGGGGAGCCAATTTGATCACTGGGGAAGTTGACACGAGCACCAGCACCATACATTGCTCTTGCTGCCTGGTCATAAGCAATAGCGGCCTCAAGTGCAGTGGGGAAGGTACCCAGCCACAGTCTATTTCCTCTATTTGGTTCTCTAATCTCAGAAACCCACTTGCCCCAAGTGCGCTGCCTAACACCGCGATAGCTGAAATTAGAGTTCTCTGGACCTCCTTTGCCTCTCATGCACCCTTTTCTTGAGCCCTTGGCAGGAGCCTTACGGGTCCGTTCGCTGTCAGATGAATCAAAATCTTTATTGAGTTCTCTCCATTTTTTAAGGGTTTCTGCCAGGGAATCTGGTCCGTCCCTCCTCCTCCTTCGTTTCCTGCAGGTACATAAAATGATACATGTTTAAGCAAGGAAACTAAACTTAAGAAGAAAGCAAGAAATAATATCGAACTTAACATTGCAAAAGTAACAAATAAACATGATTCAAGAATAAGAATTTCAAAAAACAATTCAAATATGGTGTGAAAACTGCACTTTATCAGAAAAATAACCACTGGACAACTAAAATGAAGATTAAGGCTTCGTTTGGGACGGCTTTTTTATTGCTTTTTAAAACGGAGTTTTAGTATAAAATTTTTTAATTTTGTACTAAAACTTCGTTTTATAAATAAATAAAAAAGTCATCCCAAACGAAGCCTAAGATGATTATTAAAGCATATAAGGAAGTCAGAAGTACACTATTATACAAATTCCTTGAAACCCCAAATTAAGCATACACCATATTAATGCATTAAATTTTAAACCAACACAATGGAAAATCAGTTCTTCTTCCATGGCCTCTACATAGATTTTTACATGATCATACATCATGCAAAAAGAATATCATCTATCTTAAATCAAGTGACCTCATAACCTATGATCGAATATCTTTGCCATTATAATATCATACTTGATCAAATTAGACCTCCATTGGAAGGGAATCTCTTGAACCTGCATCAATTACATCGTTCCATCAATGAATTACAATAGTTATACTCAGTTAATACTACACCTTAAATGGAGGCCATACATTCTATGGTTTTATTAATGCATTATCGTTATTATTTTCATTATCTCTAATTATTATAATTGAAAAAGAAATTTCATGCACGGAGGTCAAGAGTTCTATTTTGTCTAACAATATAAAATCAAATTAAGAGTGGTATTGAGTCAGGTTCAAACAAGTTGATCTCAAGCAGAAATTGAAATTTTCAATTATGAGTTGATTTATGTTTGAGTCAAGTTAAAATGACCAATTTCAATTAGATATTTGAGTTGATTCGAGCCAAGTATATAAAATTTTTCATTCTTTTCACAAGCTTCATGACCGGTTAACTTGGTATGAAATTTGACGAAACTTGAACCACAATTAATTTTCATATTGCATATCACAATCGACAGTGTTATCTTGAGTATAATAATTATATAAAGTGGTAGATTTTTCTTTTTAAAAAAGACGAGAATAGCAATTCACCTGCAACATTAAGAAAATCAATATTTACTCACCTATAACGAACTTGTCCTTTTATCCCACCAAGTTCTATATGCAGAAGTAAAACATAAAATAAGAGAAGTCGAATGCATAAGAACCAAGACAGTGGAATGGCAATGGACAAATAAAACTCTTCAGACCAAAAAAAAAAAAATCACTAGTCACTCCAAAGAATATCATCAAGAAGCGTCATAGAAAAGAGGAAAAAAAAAAAACTAAAAGTGCAAAATAACAATTAGTAAAATAGAGAATGAGAATGAGTTCAATCTTACCCTATACACTATCATCTGAAGGATGAAGGAAGATGAATAGAACTAGTTTAAGCTTATCAAAATAGACTTATTGCTATAGAATGACAGATATGAACAGAACTACTTGAACCTGTAAATGCAGGAGAAAAAAATAAGGATTTTCTATTTTTTTTTTTCAAGCCACCTCCTAGACATGCTGGGATAGATGAGGCTCACTAGAACTAGTTCAAGCTTAACACAAATCACTAGTGCAATGGAATGGCAGAGAGGAACAGAATTATTAGAACCTGTAACACAATACAGGTCAAACAAAAGCGGGATTTCCCATTTATGCAGAAGAAATCCCTATAATTTTACTCCTTCATGATGAAGAATACCAGACCAGACGACGGCAATCCTTCCATCCTGGTGTTAGGTTAACAAAAACCATAAAGATTTGGTCATTCTAACATCAATCAACCGTAAATTCAAAATCAAAAGCCAACATAAACCCCCATATGTTAATAATCGAACGAACTGAATTGGGAACAGAATCCAATCAAGTAAAAGTGAGTGAGAGAGCATATTACCTTTCGGGCTCCGCCATCAGAGTGTGTATACAGAACCTCCGCTGCTGCTTCTTCTCCACCTTACTTAGTCTCTAGGGTTTTACTCTGTTACTTCGGCTCCAAGGAACGTTAACAGAGCAAGAAGAACTCGAGAAATTTAAGAACTCTTCTTCACGATAAATATAAAAAGCCAAGTTCGTCAGAAAGAGAGGGATATTTATAGATGCTTCGAGAATCTGCAAAACACGGAACGGATATTAAAAGATTTTGTGATATTTTATATATTACGAATTTTTTTAGGGATATTTTTAGTAATAGATTATCGGTTATTAAAACAACTGATTTATTTTATGAAAGGGTATAAAATACGTATATTACTTATATTCTTTATTATAATCAATTCAAAATAAATGTATAATATCGAGACTCACTGTTATTAATATTTGTTTTTTGTTTGTGAAATTTAAAATATGAATATTTTAGAAAATGGTATAAAATATGATACATTAATTAAATTTTATGTAATTTCGAGATTCGCAATATACAATAACAATAACAAGCCTTTATCCTACTACGAGATTCGCAATATAAATATATATTTTAATTTTTAAAATTTAAAATGTAAACCATGAAAAATTTTTAATATCAATTTTATTTTAATAAATAAATATTTCTAAAGACAAAATATAAGCCGATTAGAGTACTCGAACTTGATGCATTTTGGAGTTTGGACTTTGGCGTCTAATTTTGAATATGAACAAAAATAATTTGTTTGACCAATATAAATATTGATTTATTAAATAATATTAATTGAGCAGGCAAGTCGGAGTAATATATGACAAGTTAACAAGTCGAGCTAGGCCAAGTTTGTATAATATATGTTCTCGAATTTAAACATGTACTTGTTGCTCAATATGCTTGACTCACAAGCTCACTGGCGAGTCAACTTCGAGCCTACTCACGAGTTGATTTAGGCATTTAGCCCACTTACACCCTTATATATATATCCCCCCCTCCTCTAATGAGAAATGAGAGGTTTATTTATAGTTTTCTAATAGTGTCATGATTAGTAAATAGAAGGAAGATCAAGGATAAATTTGGAGTGGTTTGAATGGACGGCCGATGTTGAATCTCTTGATCATGAACCATTTAATGGGCATTTGAATGTCTTAATGATATTAGAATTTGTAGATCTTGAGGTCATTGGATTCATCTCGTCGAGCTGCTCGATTCGATTATAAGCATGCCACATTTGGAAACCGCTTGGTAGTCAAAATTATGCTTTGAACCTTTCAAATGTGCTTATGGTCTTTGATTTGGACTCATTTGGGCTCAGATTGAGTCGAATTTGGTGTCGTTGGATTTGTATTTTTAAGATGTTCAGTTCGACTATTGGTTTGCTAAAGCTGAAATCGAAGTTCGGATGACCTTGAATTTAATTTTTGAAGTTTTCAATTTGATTTTGCTCCGAGATTGGTGCCCAATCAAGATAATTTTTTGATAATATATCAAATATCATTTTTATAGGTTGTGAATTAAATTTGGAGAGTGCTATAATAGAGGAAACTATTAATTCATCTCATTAAATGATTATTTGATATAATTTTTTGTTATGAGTATGAAATTTTTTTCATGTAAATTTTTAGGGTGAACTCAATGATTTAATCATTTGGATTATGTTATACAGTTTGATCTTAATCGTCGATTTCATTTTTGGATAATTTTGATTTTAATTAGGATGAGATTTCGTACGAAACTATATGCTTTATTCAATTAAAAAAATTCCCTATTTGATCTGTTTAAAATTTTCAAAATTTATATATTATTTTTAGATATTATTTACAAATTATTTATTTAATTTGTTATGTCTTAATTATTTTAAATTATGCCAAATATTTATCTATTTAATTATATTCATGAATCATATAACTAAGCTTCATTTGAGGCATCATTTTATTGCTTTCGAAATTAAACAATAAGGAAGCTACCCAAATAAAACCTAGGGACATCTTTTTAATGCTTTAAAATTTATTTTTTTAGTACAAAATTTTTTTGAACTAAAAATTTTTGTACTAAAAAATTATTTTAGAAAATATTTATAAAATTGTCCCAAAGAAGCTTAAAGTTTTTTCATAAGAAAATATTTTGAAAAAACATTTTTGAAACAATTGCCAAGATAGGAGGCTTGAAAGAGAAAGACAGAAAAAGAAAATGTTAAGCTGACTCAAAAGCCTAGATGAATTTATCATATGTAAGTATTGGGATCATAAAAATTACATTCCAATCCAACCCAAATCATTACATGTAATACAAATAAAAAAAAGAAGTTAAATAGGACTATTATTCAGTTCAATTTGACTAATTTCCAAAAAAGCACCCAAGTTGGCGTATTAATCACATGTCAAGCAAATCTATAACTAACTTTAATCTCTGCATATTAAATAAGACAAAATTAGCTTGGCTCGAGCTAATCTCTAATCACATGAACCATGGTAGGCAGTGTTTTGAAATGGAAGCGACCAATTGTTTGGGAACTTTTATTAGGTCAGGACACCTAATGTAGCTCTACATCTGGACACCAATAAAATGTCGCCACGTTCCCTTACTCTTTAACGTGCAGACCGACGACCCGACCTAGACCGAAACCCGATATTGCTATGTTCGTGTATTGCTAAGCATTGCTTGGTATTGCTAGGTATTGCTCGGTATTGCTAGGTATTGCTTAGTAATAACGAGAAATACCGCTCTTTCAAGACCAATACCTAGCAATACCGAGTAATACCTACCAAAACCAGGGTATTACTAGGTATTGCTCGGTATTGCTAGGTATTGGTCTTGACAGAATGGTATTTCTCGTTACCGAGCAATACCTAGCAATACCATGGTCTGCACAAATCAGCTAATACATAGCAATACCGGGTTCCAGTCCGGGCCAAGTCATCGGGCCGCGCAGTAAGGAGTAAGGGCACGTGGCGATATTTTATTGGCATCCGGATGTAGAGCTTGTCAGGAGTCCTGACCTAATAAAAGTGATGCCTGGATAGTTACAATTATAGCATCACGGTGTCGCTGACGGTTGAGTATTGTGATGTCCATATGGTACTCCCTAGACTTAGAGGCACTGTAATTTTATACCACGTCGCTTTGTAGATAGAGATTAGGCTTTGTGGTATTGACTCCTTCGAGATTGCAGCACTAGGACAGTAGGATGGGCTTTGCGGTAATGAATCCTTTGATGTTGCAACAATATTAAGCAGAGACTGGGAACCACCATATCCATATTTGGGCAATCCAGTAGTTTCAATGATGATGTCACGAGGATATTATGTCTGATGCGCGGTGTTGTACCATACTTGAAAATTTTGTCCATTTCTTATATTTTTCTACACAAATACAACTAAAATAATATATTTTACAGACCAATTAAAACATAAAATATCGCATTAATTACACTTATTAGGGGGTGCTGAGAGAATGAATTTGATGGAATTTAAGATCTTAGGTTACATCCCCTCCTAAACACTACCTTTTTGAATGGAGGGTTAGGATTGATTGGGGAGAGAGCTTGGATGCTTTCCATCTGCCCCAAGGTATATGGAAACCAGGGAGAGGGTAGGAGCCTTGAGTTGGACTCTCCTTGACACATGTGATGGGGGGGGGGGGACCACTTCCTTTTTACCATTAAGCTAAACCAAGGCTTGGATTAGTTTAAGAGATGGTTTAGGGTGGATTTAGGCTAAATTTAGGCTAATTTATAGCAAATTAGAACAGAATTTGGTGGATAGAACATTTTGTCTTGGTGGCTTGACCACTTCAACTCATTTGGAAGCTTATTTGATCATTTGACTGAAAGTTTATGAAGGTTGTTAGCCCTTTAAGAACTAGCATGAGACTAATCAAGAGGGGGGGGGGGGGGTGAATTGGATATTTTGAAAAAAATTAATGAAAAATAATTCTTTAAAAACTTCTTAAACCCACACACAATAATCAATATAGTGGACATGGAAATAAGTAAATTTTACAACAAAGAAATAAATCAAAATTTTAACCACACATATAATTGTAGAAAATAAAGTGTAGAAAATAATTAGAATGAACACACCATAATTTATAGTAGTTTAGTCAACCTAACCTACGTCATTACTTGGAGATTCCCTCTCCAATTATTGCACTAAACAACAACGACTCTCTTTTGCTTCCACAGTAAGGTAGAGAAGCGTGTACATATGTTATTTCACAACCCCAGTGTGGTAGAGAACCTCAACTCTATTTTTACCCTCCAGATGATGGTTAGATAATCATATCTCTATTTTTACCCTCTAGGTGATGGCCAGAGAACCACAACTCTATTTTCACCCTCCAGGTGATGGTTAGAGAATCATGAATCTATTTTCGCACTCCAGATACTAGTTAGAGAACCATGAACTTTGCTGAAGAACTTCTTCTTCGGAGCCATAGAGAATCCAAGTAGATACTTGTAGATACTAGACAAGATTCTTGCTTAGCTCAACCTTGTATATCCCCTCTTAACTTCTTCCGCATAAAATCTCCTTATCTTCTCTCATAAAGCTCTCCTTCTTCTGTTTCTTAAGGCTCTTTTTCCTGAAGTCTCAACAACCAAAGATTTTTTAATAGGAGTATTAAAAAACCTTAAGTAGTGGGCTTCAAGAATCCTTAATTTTCTAGAGATACATCTTATTTTCATACTGTATGATACACATATCGTACCATACGAAATGTAATTCAGACTCATTCAGCAAGGTTGTATAGATGAACCTTTTAACTTTTTTGGAACAAATTATAGAAATTTCTTATATTCATTTGGGATGACCCTTGGGATGACCAACTTTGTACACTATCAATCGTTTATCACTATGGACATCGTATAATATGATCAGCATAAAAATCATGAATTTCATTCGATACAATTTTTGGGATGACCAATTTCATACATGGACAACTGTATAGTACAATCAGTCATAATAATTGTCCATGATTTGATTGCTTGATATCAAGGAATTAATTAAGAAAGATTATAATTAGAATATACAACACAAACCAAATTGTAATGTACGATCATCATATAATTAGTATATTTCTCAACCTCTAGTGACTAGGATTTTGACAAAGCATAATAGATCGTACAGTACAAAGCAAAAATTATATATTATGATGTACTTAAAAAATACACTCTCAAAAAATATATTTCTCTCCCGCTGTGTGTGTAAGGTTGTTTAGTAAACATATCCATCCAATTATATGATATGACTCAAGAAAAAAAGAAATATAGAATAAAATGAAAATTAACTGTAATCCTAGTCTACCTACTCTTGAGCTGAACAAAATTGCAAGTGATCAGTGGGCTAATTTCCTGAAATATTAGTACACATACAAATAAAACAAATATCACAAAAATAGGAGAAAGGAATAACATACACAATAATATTTATTATCATCAAAATTATAATGCTTGGATAAGATTTGCAACAATCTCTCCTTTTTTTATAATGAAAAGCATTATTATTTAGTCTTTCCAAAAAGTTGCTTTCCTCAAAACTTGCACTTAGATGATAATTGTATATATAAAAATGGATAATAATAGAACAACAATAATAGAATTCTCCCCCGTTTGACATCACAAAAAGGGTAAAAATAGCAGGAAGGCAAAATAGAAATAGAAAAGCAAGTAGAAGATAATAATCAAAAGAGATTTTGTTTTAAATCAAATTACTCCATTAAATGATAAATTTACCTCATTATTAGAATAAATCAACAAGAAATGAATTGACCCATTCAAATTCAAAAAGGTTAGAAAATCATTCTTGTCAACCCTAGCTCAAACTCTTTATAAGTAAAAATCTTTTTGAAAGAAAAAACTAAATCTGAAAAGAAATTATACTGAAAAAGTGATATTTTCAAACTTTATTTTAGAAAAAATATCTAATAGAATAATATTGCAAAGTAATCAATAAGAAATCATAATTTTTAAATTCACGTGTAGGAGATATCAATTGGCATAGGGAGTCTTCTAAGATTTTAAGGATTTGAAAGAAAGGCAAGTTAACTCTTAGTGGGCTCATTTTATGCCTCTTTATCAGCTTTTGAAACACTTTGCATGTTTCTTAAATTTTTATACACTTTGTGCATCTTGCAATTATTTGGGGGTCATTGCACATCTTTTCAAATTTTGGGCTTATTTTATGCCTCTTTTCATTTTTGCAAGCTTGCTTACTTTCTGAATGTTTAAAAAATTTCTCAATTGTAAGATTATCTTCCAAATATAAGAGAGGATAAACTCACTCTCTTATATAAAGAAGAGTAAATCACTAAATAGATTCCTATCTATATGGTAAATACAAATAACTTGATTAAGAAAACCTAAAAGCTATTCACTAACATGGAATATTATTCATATGAGATAGATTACTGTAGGAAGATAAAATAGATAGCTATTTTAAATTCTAATTTTTAATTTGAAATAAATTTTGATTCAGAAAAAAATACACCACTAAAGGAGTTAGATGAAGAGAAATAATTAGCAATATTTCTTCCTTTAACTACTTTAAAGGAGTCAATAATTACTTACATGTTTCTAAATAAAAAATAAGGCAAAAGTGTCAAAAGAGAATAAAATTAACATCAGAAGTGAGCTTTGATCTAGTTCTTAAAAAATTAAAGGAAATTAACAAAAAATAAAAAATATAAAATAAGAATAGATAAATAGAAATAAACAAACGAATAAAAAGGTCATAAACAAAAAACATCAATTTCAAGCTTGAATGTATTTCACACCTAATATGGTTCTTAAGGTGCTAAAGATTTCAAAGGCAAGTGGTTTTGTAAAGATATCAGCAGGTTGATTTTCAGTGGCTATATGGTGTAGCTTTATGTATTCTTTGGTAATATGATCCTTAATGAAATGATGCCTTATATCTATGTATTTTGTCCTAGAGTGTTGGATTGGATTCTTTGAAATACATATGACACTAGTATTATCATAAAAAATTTGAATGATGCCTACAGGTAATCTTAAATCTAGTATTTATTACTTTAACCAAAGGACTTGGGCCATATAACTTGCTAAGGCTATGTGTTCAGCTTTAGTAATAGATAGTGCAGTTGAGTTTTATTTTATATTGGACTAAGAGAATAAGGATTGTCCTATGATTTGACATGTTCCAGAAGTGTTTTTTCCTATCAACTCTACATTTTATAAAATTTGTATCATAATATCTTATGATTTCAAAGTAAGTGCTATGCTTAGTATACTAGATTCTTTAATTTTAGGTTCCTAAGATATATCTGAGGATTTTTTTAACAGTAGTTAGATGGGACTCTTTTAGATTAGCTTGAAATCCAACATAGAGACAAACACTAAATATAATATCAGGTCTACTAGGAATCAAGTAAAGAAGTGATTCAATTATTCCTTTGTATTTTTTTTTATCAATAGATTTTCCATTTGAATCCTTTTCTAACATAACAATGAAAGTCATGGAAGTGTTTATTGGTTTGGATTTATCCATCTCAATTTTTTAAGAATATCTTTAATATATTTTGATTGACTAAGAAAAATTTCATCATCTTTTTGTCTTATACTAAATTGAAGAAATTAGGATATTCTTCCATCATACTCATTTCAAACTTCTTACTCATTATTCTTGAAAATTCATCATAAAGATTTTTATTAGAAGATTCAAATTAAATATCATCAACATAAATTTAGATAATGCATAGTTCATCTGCAACCTTTCTTCAGAAATAAGGTGTGATGAGCTTAGTCTTTTATACCATGCTCTGGGTGCTTATTTTAGTCCATATAATGTCTCTTTCAATTTGAGCACATAATTAAAAAATTGTAAATTTTTAAATCTTGGGGGTTGTTCAACAAACACATCCTCTTTTATTACCTCATTCAGAAAAAAACTTTCGACCTTTATTTGATATAATTTAAATCCCTTAGAGCAGGCAAAGACTAGTAGCACCCTAATGACTTCCAAACTAGCTAAAGGGGAAAAGGTCTCTTTAAAGTCAATCTCTTCTATGTGGTTATACCCCTTCGCTACTAATCTTTCTTTATTTCTAACCATAAAACTATGTGGAAACCTATAAAGTTTCAACCACCCTATAGTCCTTAGGTCTTTAAACTGTGGGCTCCAAAAATTTGGCCCCGGCCTCCACCCGTTTTATTTTTCTTTAAGTTTGAGGGATTTTTAACGTAATTAAATTCCATGGTAAATTTTGGGATGGAAGATGGGTTTGTAAATAAGACACTAACCAAAGATTTTTCTCTCATTTTGTGAGGACTTTATGATCTGAGTTCTAGTTGAAAGTTCGTTAGGGATGTTAAGCCTTTAAGAACTAGCCCAATACTAACCAAGAGGGGGGGGGGGTGTGAATTGGTATTTTAAAAAAAATCTTTCTTATAATCAAAGAATCAAACCTAAAACCAAAATAACCACAAAAATCAAAGTGCAGAAAACAAAATAAAAAAAAAAAGATCACACCGGATTTATAGTGGTTCGGTCAACTCGACCTACGTCCACTCCCTCGAGGTGCCCTCCGAGTATTACACTATAAAAGTGACTCTCCTTTTGCTCCCACAGCAAGGCGGAGAAGCCCTCACAAAAACTTCTTTATGTCAACCCCGGCGAGGCAGAGAACCCAACTCCTTTTGCTTCCTCCTAAAGCAAGCAGAGAACCCAACTCCTTTTGATTCCTCCTGAAGAAGGAAGAGAATCCAACTCCTTTTGCTTCCTCTTGAAGAAGACAGAACTTCGACTCCTTTTGCTTCCTCCTGAAGCAGGCAGAGAATCTCGACTCCTTTTGCTTCCTCCTGAAGCAGGCAGAGAACCTTGACCAATTGTTGAAACTTACCTCCCTTGAACCCCCAAGGATGAAGGAAGAAGACTGGAGAAGATGTCTTAGAACCTTGCTTGGAGAAACCTTTGTGAATCCCTCTCACAAACTCCCCCTCACAAGTTCCTCCCTCTCTCTCCCTCTCTCTCCCTCTCCTCTTGGCTCTCTAAGGTCAAGACAGCAGCTAAAGGTCTCGTTGCATGAGAAAATTTGGATCCTTTAAATAAAATTTCAAGAACCGACAGTATCGTCTAGGATGATAAGAATATCATCCTGGCCGATCAGTACAAAATAAGCTCAATCAACTGGGACGATTTGGGACGATCAGAAGAAAATTGGTTACATCATCTAGACTGATACAATATCGTCCTGGCCGATTAGTTCAAATCTGAGTACAATCATCCTGAACATCGCTTGGAATAGAGTCTGGCCGATGTTAATAGTCCAGGACATCGTCCCGGCCGATCCTGCAATCGGCCCGACTGATGTGATCATATCAATCAGCCTTAATTGCTTTCCATAATCACCATATTAATTTAGGCATAATTATGTTGCATCATCCAGGTCGATGTATATATCATCCTGATCGATGTCCTGAAATAAAGAATACCTAAATTGATCATGGCGGCTAATTCTTTCTGATTTGAGCCTATCGTCATGACCGATACAAGGATCATCCAGGACGATGTGCTTAATGATGTCTTCCTTAACCAGGATGCCCTATTTAGGATTTCTATTTTTAGTCAGATCATCCTGGCCGATGTATTCAAAATAAAAAATCACAGAAAATCCCTCAAGTGTGTGTGTACAAGGTTACTTAGCATCAGGAACCACTTTTACAATTGACTCAAGAAATGAAAAACATTACAGGCTAACTTAAACTAAATCTACCCAATCTTGAGCTGGTCTTGAGTTGCGTTCGATCTTGTGGACCTAAAAAGTTAGCAGGCAAGGCAGTCGTAGAAAAACATGAATATTTGCTATCATCAAAAGTCTAATCCATAATCTTAGATTCGCAATAATCTTCCCCTTTTTGATGACGACAAACACAATCAGAAAAGTTCAAGTAGTCTATGAGAGTTTAATAAAAATAGCGTGACATAAAAAAATAGTTCACTAAGTTTCAGAATCAAATTACAAGATACATCAGACTATTCCCCCTTTTGATATCATAAAAAAGAGGAGGAAACTAAAACAACCATAAGAAAAATAAACTACAGAAAACATAAACTAAAACAACCATAAAAAAAATAAACTATAGAAAAATAACATAACAAAGAAAACTAAAGAAACGAGGCACCCTAATCATCAGACAGAGGAGGTGGTGGTGAAAAGTAACTGGTCAAAGTGGCAAATTAAGATCCGAACCAGGCCATGTCCTAGTCATGCTGGTGCTACGTGCAGATGATATCCTCAGTATATTGTTTCTACTGTGCAACAACGTAGGCCTCAAAGCGTGTTTCCCACTGATCAAATCTCTCCACTAACTGATCCAGCTGAGAGTGCTGGTAGAGAGGAACAGGTGCAGGATGAGGAGCGGGAGCCTCCTCCTCCTCGGCCCCCCGAGCTTCCTCATCCCTAGAGTGGAGATGAGTATTGTGAAGGACGTTGAAGAAACTGTTTGAGTAGAAGGGTGACTGAAGGTCGAGAGGAGCAGGATATTGAAGGTTGTATTTGAATTCTAGAATATCTATAATGATGTATCCTAGAGCAAGATTAGGCTTTCTTCTATGACCTGGATCTCGAATTGTAGTCAAATGATTGATGTAGTGAAAGATCAGGTCGATTGCATTGAATTCATGATTGGACATTATGTAAAAAGTGGTGAGTGAAAGAAGGGGAGTGATATGGACATGATCGCCGACTTTGGGAATCACAGAGGTGCGAAGGACGTGCTGGATCGTCCTAGCATCTTTAAGTAAAAAGCTAGTCTTCCCAACATGAAAAGGGGCATTGGTGTGAAAAAGAAAGTGATTTGCCATACCCCAGTTAAAATTAGGATAAAAAATGAGGGTATGAAGCTTATCCTCAGTGGTGGACAGCTGCAACAGTTCGACACAATCCTGGTATGTGATCTCGACTGAGCGTCGATTCACATACGAGGTGAGAGTAGTGTAGGAAGAATTGAAGAGAAGGTTGGCATAAATCTCAAAAAGAAGTTCAGAATTAAAGGGGACTACGAGGGTGAGAATAAATCATAGAGAGGTGTGAGTAAAAAGGTTGAGTATCGAATAGGCGAGGTGGACTGAATTGATTGTTTGGGAGAGAGAAATGTTGCATTCTTTGTAGCGGTGGTAGGCAGCCTAATCGTCTGCTTCCCAAAAATGAGGGTCCAGCATGCCCCTCGAGGAGCTTCTAGATGTGTGTCGAGAACGCTTGCCTCCAGCCATTAGCAAGAAAAAGCAAGGAACAGGAAGTAGAAAGCCAAAGAAAGAAAATGATGTGAAAATAAATTGCTGGAAGGGGCTCAATTTAAAGAAATGGCCTAATCGTTCAGGATGATCGCAGGATCGTCCAGGCCTATCTTGTGTAATTATTATGCACAGTCCGATTGGTCAAAAAGGCGGTATGATCGTCTGGGATGATCAGATATCGTCCAGGATGATTAGACACAGGCGATCATCCCGAGGAGTCAAGCCGGACGACCTTTGAAAAAGCATATCATCCAAGCTGATTATATGGATCGTCCAGGATGATGCTCAATAATGAATCATATCAGACAAATTTAAAATGTTTTAGATCATGTGCCACGTGTATCGTCCAGGATGAATAGTGGTTAGTCTAGGACGATTGTCAAAAAATGGATCATCCCGGGCGAAATTATAGATTTTAAATGTGCTGACACGTGTATCGTCCAGGACGAATAGGTGTATCGGACGGGATGATTACCAATAAATGCATCGGTTGGGATGAAAAAATTATCAGCCAGGACAATCAAGATGATTATAGTAGAGGACGATCATATCGTCCAGGACGATAATGGATTATCCAGGATGATTGAATAGTAGAAAAGTCAGAATATTCAACAGATGGAGTTTTTTTATGAAAAAAGAATATATTGACCAGGATGATATAGGTATCGGCCAGGATGATGTGAAAATATTTTGAACTTCAGAGAAAGGATGGAGATGATCAGAGAAGGCCCAAAAATAATAAAATCAACTAAGAACAACAATGATAAGACACAAAAAAGGCATAAAACTAGCAAAGAAATAAAGTTTTTTTAAGTTTAGCAAGGCATGTATATGATAAATACTCCAAATAATTAAATTTTAAAGATTTGTAAGATCCATGAGTTAACAAAGTCGAAATCTGAAAATGGTAGAATATCCGATCCTGTTAATCCTAGCTCAGACTTCTTTCAGGGCAAAATCATCTTTTGAAAACAAAAGACCTAACTCAAAACAAATTAATTGGGTAAAAAAAAAAAGATCCTTTCAAAACTTGCTCCAAAGAAAATATCTTATAGAATAATATACCAAAGCAATTTATCTCAATCATGGAATTTGAAATCAAGCCTTTAAAAATATCAAGTAACCCATGAATTCTTCTAAAATTTTAAAAGTTTGAAAGAGGGGTAAGCTTGTCTTTTGTGGGCTCATTTGATTTGAAAATCGATTTCTAGATGGCCGGCCTTGCTGACTCTGATTTCATTTGTATGAAATCTTCTTATATCTCTTATCAATTTGAATGGCACGCTTTGCGTGTCTTTTGATTTTTGATACACTTTTGTGTATATTTTTTAATTGGCGTCATTGCGCATCTTTTTGTTGTTGGCGTCATTGGTCTTTTTATTTTTTATTCTTGCAAGCTAGATCACTTTGTAAAAACTCTTAAAATATTTTTAGTTGTGAGTAGATCTTCCAAATATTAGAGAAGACAAACTCACTCTCTAACATAAGGAAGAATAGACCACAAAGCAGACTTTAGTAATTATATGATAAATGCAATGTCAAGATTTCAATTTACTTGAAAGATATATAAAAATTTTGAGTATTATAAATATAAGGTAGATTATTATAGCAATAAAGAAAATATCTTAATTTCAAAAACCAGTTGTTAATTTGAGATAGACTTTTGTTTAAAAAAGAAAATTATACCACTAAAAGAGGTTAAAGGGAGGGAAACCATCAACATTGTTTCTCCCTTTAACTGATTTAGAGATGTTAAACCATTGACTATAAATCTCCAAAAATTAAAAACAAGGAGAAAATATCATAAAGCAAAAATCAACCAAAATAAAAGCAACTATAACAGTAAATATGAAAAGCTAACACAAAAACTAAGGCAGAAAATAATAACACTCAATAGAGTAGTAAGCATGCAATTTAAAATTTTATTTAGCAGCAAGTTTAAGCAATTTATGAGCCGTGAGCTTTTTTTTGTCCAAGTATCAGATGCTCTCACAAGTTCTTTGGTGAGAGCACACCTACAAAATCATCAAATGTTAGAATTAGGAACCCAATCAGGTTTGGGTTCCTTCTTATAAAAAGAAGAATGTGATGCATGAGTGTTATGCAATTTGGGTCTCCACACCCAATGTGTACTACGGTGAATGGTGCAAGTATGTGCTATGTGTCGTAACATGCCACATGAAAAATATCTTACTTCAGGAAAAGGATTTCTTAATCGGTTCAGATTATAATGCCTCTTCCTAGTTTTTGGCTTTCAATCAGGTATTGATGTATTCAAATTTCTCTCAAGTGTATTCAATTTTCCTTTAAACCTCAAGTAAGCATTTTCTAAATCAATCACCAAACAGTGCTTTTTTATGCTCATATTCTTTAGTAGAAGATTTAAAATCAGATTCAAGCAAGGTGTAGGAAGCTTTCAAAGAATCATGCTCAATTATTAATTTAGAATGCTTTTTATTTAAATCATCAAATTCATCAAGTAGAGATATGTGATTACTATCAATTTGAAAGTGATATTTACTCAAAATTTTATGATCTTTTTGTAAGTTAAAAAACTCTAATTTCAAACTAGTGTGAGTTTTCTTAAGTTTTCTATATGATGCATGGATTTTCTCACATATTTCAAGCAATTGGTCATAGGCTAGTTGGTATACCTCTTCTTGGTCAGATTGTTCAAAATCATTAGCCATTAAGCACAAGTTTGTTGTCTCCGCTTCAAGTTTAGTCTCAGATGAGTCAGATGTAGACTCCGCCCAGAAAGCTTTTTGGGCTCGCTTCTTATCCTTTCTGAACTTAGATTTCTCCTCATTCTTTTCTTTGCTTGAGTGATCCTGAAATATAGGACAATCAGTTCTGACTTGTCCAGGCTTCTTGTATTCAAAACAAAATACATCAGAGGAACCTTTCAAATTTTTATTATCCTTACCTTTTCTCCAATTCTGATGATGCTTGTGATTCTTCCTTAGAAAGTTTTTAAATTGCCCAGTGATGAAGGCAACTTCATGGCTTTCCGACCCGAAGGAGTCAGTGTTCGAGTTGTTCGCCTTAAGTGCCACCATTTTCTCCTTCTTCCTCTCACCTGCATCAAGATTTCTTTGGTTCACCCCTTGCTCATAAACAATGAGTGAACCAAGTAAGTTATCGATCGAATAGGTATTTAAATCTTTAGACTTATAAATTGCAGTGATGCTAGCATCAAAAGAGGAAGGAAAATATCTTAAAATTTTGTTCACTTTTTCATAGTTAGTAAGTTCTATTCCTAATGCATGCAATGAAGTAATAATCTGAGTAAACCTTATATACATTTTAGAAATCGTTTCATGAGGTTTCATACAAAACAGTTCATAATCATGTAAGAGAATGTTCAATTGGGATTGCTTAACTTTATTAGTGCCTTCATAGGTGATACATAATTTATCCCAAATCTCTTTACCAACACATGTAATCTTCAGATTTTAAAGCACAGAAAAAGTAGTTCAAACACTTTGCATTAAGTTGTGCTAAATCTCTTTCATCAAAAGTTCATTCAGTAAAAGATACTTCAGTTTTAAATCCATTAAGTTCACGATAAGGTGGAGAATATCCTTCTTTAATAAGCATCCACATACGATAGTCAATCGATTGTAAAAAAGTAGACATGCGAGTTTTCCAAAAATCAAAAGGAAGATTATCAAACAAAGGTGGTCGTGTTATAGAATATCCTTCTATTGCATTATGATTATCGTTGTTAGCCATGGATAAAAATTCAAAAAGTTTTCAAACTTAATTTTTATGATTCCCGCTCTGATACCACTTGAATGTTCGTTAGGGATGTTAAGCCGTTAAGAACTAGCCTAAGGCTAGCCAAGAGGGAGGGGGGGGGGGGGATATAGCAAAAAAAAAAGCCCGAGGGGCGCGGAGGGGGGGGGGGGGGGGGGGGTGAATTGGTATTTAAAAAAAAATCTTTCTTATAATCAAAGCACAAAACCTAAAACTAAAATCACCACAGAAATCAAAGTGCTGAAAAATAAATATGAAAATCAAAACAAAGAAAGATCACACCAGATTTATAGTGGTTCAGTCAACTCGACCTACGTCCACTGCCCGGAAGCGCCCTCCGAGTATTGCACTACAAAAGTGACTCTCCTATTGTTTCCACAGCAAGGCGGAGAAGCCCTCATAAAAACTCCTTTCTGCTAACCCCGACGAGGCAGAGAACCCAACTCCTTTTGCTTCCTCCTGAAGCAGGAAGAGAACCCAACTCCTTTTACTTCCCCCTGAAGCAGGCAGAGAACCCAACTCCTTTTTCTTCCTCCTAAAGCAAGCAGAGAACCTCGACTTCGTTTGCTTCCTCCTGAAGCAGGTAGAGAACCTCGACTCCTTTTACTTTCTCCTGAAGCAGGCAGAGAACCTCAACCAATTTCTGAAGCTTACCTCCCTTGAACCCCCAAGGATGAAGAAAGAAGACTGGAGAAGACGCCTTGGAACCTTTCTTGGAGAAACCTTTGTGAATCCCTCTCATAAACCCCCCCTTATAAGTTCCTCCCTCTCTCTCCCTCTCCTCTTAGCTCTCTCAAGTCAATACAGCAGCTAAAGGTCTCATTGCATGAGAAAATTTGGGTCCTTTAAATATAATTTCAAGAACTGACATTATCATCCAGGACAATAGGAATATCGTCCTGGCCAATCAATACAAAATAAGCTCAATTAGTCGGGATGATTCGGGACGATCAGAAGAAAATTGGTTACATCGTCCAGGCCGATATAATATCGTCCTGACAGATTAGTTCAAATTCGAGTACAATCTTCCTGAACATCGTCCGGAATAGAGTCTAGCCGATGTTAATCGTCCAGGACATCATCCCAGTCGATCCTGTGATCGGCCCGGTCTATGTGATTGTATCAACCAGGCTTAATTGCTTTCCATAATCACTAGATTAATTTAGGCATAATTATGGTGCATCATCCAGTACGATGTATATATCGTCTTGGCCGATGTCCTAAAATATAGAATACCTAAATTGATCATGGCGGTTGATTCTTTCTGATTTGAGCCTATCATCCTGGCTGATATAAGGATCATCTAGGATGATATGCTTAATGATGGTTGCCTTAACCAGGATGCCCTAATTAGGGTTTCTATTTTTAGTCAGATTATCCTGGCTGATATGAACATCGTCCAGGCCGATGTGCTCAAAATAGAAAATCACAGAAAATCTCTCAAGTGTGTGTGTGCAAGGTTACTTAGCATCAGGAACCACTTTTATAATTGACTCAAGAAATGAAAATATTATAGATTGACTCAAACTAAATCTACCCAATCTTGAGCTGGTCTTGAGTTGCATTCGATCTTGTGGACCTGAAAGGTTAGTAGGCAAGGCATTCGTAGAGAAACATGAATGTTTGCTGTCATCAAAAGTCTAATCCATAATCTTAGATTTGCAACACTGGTTTCTTATTGGTGTAAGCCCCTATAATTGATTAACACTCCCAATCACAAGGGAGAACTTTAAAGTAAGGCTAGTTATCAATACGTATTGAATACATGTTATTTGGCATATAGTAGTAGCATGATCTTAGGAATTTGGGGATTGAATGATTTAATATTTAAAATTAGAAATTTCACCATTTTGCACTTAATGTGGATGGTGAGGGAATAAATGATAGACCCGATCAAGATCTCATGGTTCCGTCATCCCGGGGCATAATGTTCACTAGTCTACTTGGTCAGAGGGGGTAGTCAACCCAACCTAACAGAAGGATCCTTGTCGGCAACCATGGGTTGCTTCGTCCAAGGGCACCTTGTAAACCTGGGTTGGATGTTTTTCTAAGGGGACAAATTTGAATCTACCTTAGCTAACAGAGAGCTTTGTGCCCTATTGATTTATATCTCAAGAATTTGATATCACTACGGAACATATTGGCTCTGGCTATAATCGGTATTTCGTAGTGCCATTTGGCAGCAAAACCACTCAGTTCAAAGGGACCAAGGTCATAACCATTTATCCTGTGGTGCCATTTGATGACAAAACCATCAGTCAGAGGATACGTACCATATCCTTACTGTCAAGAGATTATTTGAGAATGGATCCTAATGATATTTTTGACTAGGCATTAGCTCTTTGTTAGATGAAGTAAATTTTTTATTTGTCCACTCCGGCAAACTATTGCGGAGGGTGGATGGATTTTTAATTAAGCATTGATAGTTGGATTTCAGTTTTAACTACTTGGAATTTGGAATGATTTTTTAGATTTTGGGTTTTTGGGTATTTGGTATGGCACTTTAAAATATTTGGAGTTAACCCCTCCGGTTAAGATATGCATTCAACACGGCCATCATCGAAGTGTTTGAGATCATTCTTGCTAACTGATCAAACCTTATTGACCATGTCAACTTATCAACAGAGGATCAAGTTTCATTGGTTTTATGCTTTTATTGGGGAGTTTTCTTTATTGAAGGCCTAATATAAATGTATATAATAAATATCTCAACCGACCTCACGACCGCATATTTATGTAATAGTTTAAGCCATGTTGAATCCCATCTACTCGTATAGAAGGATTATGTTTGAACTTTGACTCACCATTTGACCTGCGTAGCATTTCTGGATGTCACGTGTGTACCAATAACATGCTCGTTGGGGACCACGAGGGTATTTTAGGGGCATTTTATAATTATTTGTTGAACCTTATTAACTCATATTTGCCTACTTAGGTGGATCAGGTTAAAATTTATTTACTCACAAATATTCTTAGACATCATGTGTGTTCCTACAATATGCTTGCCAGGGCCCATACAGGTTTTATTACTGCATTTACCCCTTTTTGAATACCTATATGTATACAAATTATGGTGTATGTGCAAGGTCATTTTGGGATATTTGAAAGGTCTTCTATAATAGACCATAGAAATTTGTATTTGATATAGTCACTTTATATTTTGCTTATAAATAGCATATTTGGTATAGAATAGATCTCATACAATAGCTCAAAGGGGCTTATATTCACCAAATTATTTATGCATTTCATTATGATCTTGGTCCTCATAATACATCCACTACTACTACAAGTAGATATATTCATTCGTAGACTGGAATTGGCTATAGGATATTGCATTTATTGAAGTCTTTCTGTATCTACCCATATGTGACATGTTGTACATACATCTGTATTCATAGAGGGATTATATGTAATGAAAATCTTTCACATTTGCTTACAGATAGCAAGTTGAATTTATATCGGGCTTCCTGTAATGGCTCGTAGACTATTTATGATTTTGTCGAACATTTCGTCACCGCCAATAGGTGTTCATATCTATAATAGTTCTTCTTGTATATGCTTGTAGGCAATGCATTGGATGTATAATGGGTTTCTTATGTTAGCTCGTAGGGGTTTGCATTTATTGCATATCATATGGTGTTTGCTTGTAGATAATATGTGGTATATAGCAAGTCTTGTACAAAATCTTATAAGATTTCGTATCTGCTATAGTTCTCTTCTGTAGTCACCCTATAGATGACACATTAGGTGCACGACAAATCTTCTATAATAACTTATATATATTTTGCACTTAACGCATCTCATTTTCTTCTACTTTCAAATAGCATGTAGTATGTATAACTATTATTCTACAACCCCTTAGATATTTGTACTTCACTATGTATCATTTGTCCTTGCTTATAGAGGGCCAGTGCATTTGATTGATGTTGGAGAATTGTTAACCATCGAGGTGTTATAGTGTCTTTGCCATGATAATTGGTAGGTACCTTGAACGTGCTATCTTTTCCACCATTCTCTTTGTACTTGATTGTAGACATATTGAGCTTATGTTGGGTCTTCTACAACGGCTCATAAGAATTTCCACATGTACTTGTATTTGTTGCCCATCGACAACCCTTGATTGTGGGGAAATCAATATATTTACCTGGCACTAAATGATGGTTGATTACAAGGGTGATGTAGCATCCATCACCCATTGTTGATTTCCACTACTATGCCTACGAAGAATCTTTTGTAATCGCCAGCAAGTGCTAAGAATATGTTGTATGCTACATTACATATGCACCATACTTACAACTTTCTTACCATCATTTCTTGAATGTGGCATGTTTATTTTCCATTCATAGATCTATTGTATGCATTATGCGTGATGGATCTTCTATAGTCATTTGTGGACAAGTTGTATTATCGTATACCATTTATATCCCTTTATTAGTGCTCTTAGGTGGATGTAGAAAAGGTTGATGCATCTTCTTACATGATTATTGTATTTTTTTTTTTTTTTTGAAGAAAGCACGAAAATGCTATATTAAAGAAAAGAAGGTTACAACCTAGTACCATCCGATTCCTTCATAAGCAAATTAATGAAGGAAGCCAGAACATTACAACTCACCAAATCTTTCCAAACAAAGGAACTAAAACAAGTCTAGTTAGCACATAGATTGGCTAACTTATTAATTCCTCTATTCACAAAATTAAAAATGACAAAATTTAAATCCTTAAAAAAAGAGAGATCAATGCTATCGGTACTTCTTTTGTCCACCTTGTTTTTGATGAAATTGATAACATTTTTGTTACACCTTCAATAATCACTCCTTTATAATCCTTCATCCAATTGCTTAGAAATTCTTTCAGAGAAAGAATAGATTGAAGTTCCATTGCTCCAGAATCCCAGTGCACAAGCTGTTTACCAAGTCCCAACAAAAATCTCCCCATATGATCTCTAAAAACTCCTACACCGGCTTTGTAGGAGTTATGAACAGCTGCATCAATATTGTCTTTGATCCAATCAGGCGGAGGAGGATTCCAATTATCGAGCAACCTGGATGGTTGTTTAATACCCTCAATGTCTAAGAAAGAGCAAATAGAATTCATGTACATAGCAGTAAAGCACACTGCATTTGAAGCTATATACAATGGGCTAGAACACTTCCCCTCGTGAACAAACAGATTTCTAGATTTCCAGAAATGATACACAGTATTGCAATAGAGGCTTTTAACCCAAGATTTTTGAACCTTCAGCCAATTTAAGCACTCATCCAGGGAATTGAATATCAAAATTTCAAATCCCCAAGAGTTTAAAACATCCACCACTTCTAACAGTTTATCACACCCAGAAATAATATGCTCATTGTCCTCTGTTTTCCTGCAACCTCTAGGACATTTTTGAAAGCCTTGAAGTCTTCAATAACACAAAAATTTATTAGTAGGTATGGCTTCATTTAGCAATCTTCACCAACAGATCTTCTTCCAGCAAAGGATTGACAAAGGTTGGCCATTTCAACAAACTCTTTTCAAAGATCTAAGTATCTTTTAAAGAATTGATTAAATTTCCATTGCCAATATTCCATCTAACAATTGGCTTCAAAAAAATTCCTCCATTGCAAATAAGCTTCCAAGATGTAGATCCGAACCTCCTTGAAAAATTCTCAAACGGCAGCTGACCATATTTAGGGAATAACACTTTATGCAAAAGGGATTCAGTTTCTTGGCAGTACCTCCCAGCAAGCTTGGCCCTTAAAGGTCCTGTCTTCTTAAAACAAGAGCTGATGCCGAGACTTCCCAACTCCTTAGGCTTACATAGTAAATCCCAACTAGCATAATGAAGATCCTTATTTCCATCTCCTTTCTCCAAATAAACTTTCCACAAGCCTTTTCAACTTCCATCAGAATTTGCTTAGGCACCAAAGATAAGGTAATATGAAATGTTGGTAAAGCTAGTAAAACCGAATTTTCCAAAGTAAGTTTCCCTGCAAGAGAAAGTAGTTTCCCTCCCCATATATTAAGCTTATTCAAAACCTTGTCCATAATGAACTGAAAATCAACTCTCTTCAACCTCCTCAAATCCACCTTAGTCCCAAGATAAGTGAATTCACGAAGTTCCCTAAACTTCATAATTTTGCAAATCTTCCTCCTCCTCCCTTTCTTTACTGATTCACCAAAAAGAATTCCAGATTTTTGTAAGTTGATCTTTTGACCCATCCAATCACAAAAATCCATAAGAATATCTTTAACAATTTTAATATAATCCAATTTAGCTTCAGAGAACACCATAATGTCGTCAACATAGAGCAAGTGAGAAACCTTAGGACTCCTCAGGGAGATGCTAATAACAATAGATTTCCCCCTTTGAGAGAATGCATTAGAAAGAAGTTGAGCACATAAAACAAACAAGAAGGGAGAAAGTGGACATCCTTGGCGAAAGCCACATTTATCCTCAATCCACTTAGAATAGATTCCATTGATGATTAATGAAAATTTAGGACCAATAACACATTCCATAATTAGTTTAGTAAAGGAATCCGGAAATTCAAAATACCTCAGAATTTTATTCAAAGTTGGCCATCCCATGGAGTTGTATGCTTGCTCCATATCAATCTTGAAAGAAATCATTCCTTTGGAGGAATTGGAATGTCTAAACTTGTGAAAGACTTCATGAGCAACAAGAACATGGTCCGAAAGAGACCTACCTTTCAAGAATGCCACTTGCTCTTTAGAGATTAACTTTGGAACAACAAGCAAGAGCCTATTAAGAAGAATTTTTGCCACTAACTTATATACTGAATTACATAAGCTAATAGGCTTGAAATTGGAAGGAGAATTCAGATCCTTAACTTTTGGAATCAAAAAAATATTAGTATTTTTCCAATTATCATTCATTTTACCACTAACAAAAAATTGATCCAAGGCATTCCATAAATCAACTTTGATGATGTTCCAATAGAATTTAAGAAAGGTATAAGTCATACCATCTTGACCGGGTGCTATATTACCTCCAAGCTCCTTAATGACCTTCTCAAGTTCTTCAATAGAAAATCTTCTATCTAGGAATTCCTTATCTACTTCAGCCAATGTAGAGACTGGATCCAGCCAACCTCTCAAGGAACAAATTCTATCTTTCCATTTGTTGTTAAAAAACTGGAACAAAACATCTTTTATACCTTCTTGATCTTCCACCAATTCCCCTTGCACGTTTTTGATACAATGGATATAGTTTGAACTTCTCCTAGCATTAGGAAAAGCTTGATAGAATCTGGTATTAGAAACCCCATCCGAAAGCCATTTAATTTTAGCTTGTTGCTTCCAGGTAGCATTGATCCGAGCTAAAACAATGTTGAGTTCATCAATTTTCGCCTTTAAACTCCATTGTTCATCTTCCGAAAGCACCACACCGCTACTTTCCTTCTCCTGTAAAGCCAGAATTTCTGCTTTGAGTTTATCTTTAGAAAGGCTGAATTCATTGAATTTGGATTTACTCTAATAATGCAGATTTCTTAATGTCCTCTTCATTTTTTGATTTAAAGCTTGTGTAGGATCCCCTTGAGCATTTTTCCTCCAAGAAGCTTTCATTATTGCTGTAGCACTGGAATAGAAGTCCAAACCTCTTCAAATCTAATAATTCTCCTATTGTGAGGTCCGAAGTTCAACAAATTTAATAAAATCGGACTATGGTCCGATGCAATTCTTGTCAAATTCCTTACCAATAATCTGTGAGGAGAGTTAAAAGTAGCAGAATTTACAAGGAATCTATCCAATTTCTCCAAGATCCTATCAGCACCACCCTTGTTATTACACCAAGTAAACTTGGGGCCAACATAAGAGACCTCATGTAAATCATTACATGAAATAAAAGACTTCATCTCCTTAGTACCCAAATTAAAAAAGAACTTCCTCCCTCCTTTATTTTCCTCCTTAGAAAACAAGCAATTGAAATCTCCCCCAATGATCATAGGAATGTCTTTAACCATAAGCTGATCTAAACCATCCCAAAGAAGCCTTCTTCTATAAACATCTTTACTTCCATAGATTGTTGCTACTCTCCAACTGCCCTTATTGAGAACCTCTAGATCTCCAACAACAAACTGTGAAGAAGCCTGCACCACCTTGAATGAAGCAACTGCTAATTTCCAAATCAACAAAATTCCTCCCTATAAGCCTTCGGAAGGAACAAAAAAGAAATCCCAACTATCACCAAACATCTCCTTGATAAGCTTACTATCAATTATTGTCAACTTTGTTTTCGACAATCTAAGAAAGAAAACATCATGATCTCTGATGAACTCCTTAGCATAAAGGGAAGCTTTCCTTTTCCTAGCTCCCCTACAATTCCAAAAACCAATAGAGGACATTTAATGATATGAGGGGAATAGGTTCCCCACCCTTTCTCTAACCTCTCCATCCAACTTCCTATTTCTAGGAACAAGCTTGATCGGACCAAGACCTCTTAATTGCTTTGCACCTTTCCTTTTTGAGTTACCGGACCCATCCTCCAATAAACTGATCTTATCTTCCAACAAGCCATCTGATGCAATACCAACTCTGTTTATTCTAGCAGGAACCGAAACAGAGTTTTCCTCCAGAACCGATCTTCCCTAATCAACATTATCATCTTCAGCTTCAGCTTCACCAATGATTTCACCTTCCTCTCACACATTGAATAACACATCATACTGATTGGGGTTGCAAATTAAATTTACAAAATCACTGACTTTGTTTACATTAACATTTCCTTTGATGACAGTTAAGTCATCAACTGCAGCCAAATCCTCCGTGCTATCAACAACCATAACAACAAGCTTATCCTTTTATCTAACTGCAAGGAGTTATTATAAACTCCAACTTGAACCTTGTTCTTCTCAGCTACTGCAATAGAAGATTTGTTATCACAAACAAGGGCCCTTTTCCATTTATTTTGAAAGTTGTTAAACTTCCTTCTTCTCCTCCCATAATCAACATGGATCCAAGGCTCATAGCCTCCTCCATTTGTCTTGGATTGGTTACCTTCCTCCAAATTTGAAGTCTCCTTAGAACCTATTAATTTCCCATTCCCAGAAGAAACCTGGGATCCACCATGGCTAGGAATAGTCTCAGCACCCGAATTAATACAAACTTTCTCCACATGTCCAATTTTCCCGCATTTGAAACAGATGTTTGGAATCCTCTCATAGCAAATTTTTTGGAAGAATTTTCCCATAGCACCTTCAACCCAAAGTCCCTGTTGGAGTTTGTCATCCAAATTGATCCTAACACAAACTCTTGCAAATTCACGGTGCCCCCATTGGAACATATTCTCATCTATTAAGAAAGGTTTACCAACCATAGATGCAATTCTACACACATTAATTCTGTCCCAGCTTTGTAAGGGAAGGTTGGGAAGCCTGATCCAAACCGGTGCTATCAAACCTTTCATAGAAGAAGGATCAAAATTCAGGGACCATTTGTCTAAGCCAACAGTGCTCCCGTTAACATACCAAGGTCCGCTGTTTAAGACAGATTCCATAGCTCCAACTTCTTCAAAAGCACATAATACCCAACCGCTACCAAGAAGAGTCATGTGGAATCTACCAAACTGATCCCATTGCCTTCTTAACTCCTGACTGATAATATGATAAGTATCATAACCCACCACTTTAACTACTAAAGACTTATGTAATCTAGAAGTGTTTTCAGGTTCATATTGTTGGTGCAATTTGACCACACCATTAACAAGAAAGTCTTCACCAAGCTCGAAATCAACATATTTGAAATTTTGTTTCAAATTCCAAATGCTGCCTCCTGGTTTACTGCTTTGGGGAGGAAAACCAAGATCAGCCCTTACGTCAGAGGTACAATTTCCCAAAGAAGCCGAATCACATACACGAACGTTGTCCCAACCTTCTCTGACTGGCGAAATTTTATGAATTTCCGCCTCATTAGTTTGTTCATGCAAATCTTTGACGACACCTTCATCCAATGAAAAATTCTTCAAAATAACTTCCTTATTTCCTACAGAAGAAGACTTGAGAGCAGAATCAACCCTTCCTTCTTCCCTCAATTCTCCTCTTGAAACAGGACAAGATTTAAATTTGTCAATCTGTGCAACTTGATCGATCTGAATAACCTTTTTCCCTTTACCAACACATTCCAAATCTTCTTGGGAGATTGGTAGCCTCCCTCATTAATAACAAGAGGTTTAGCAGATTTAAACCTCAAGACAGCCTCCCGATCAAACACCTTGTCAACATCTCCGAAAGCAGGAGGAGATGAACTTTGATTCTTGTGAGATAGAATCTTAACAGGATGAATCGAAGAAGAACGAATTTCTCCAGCGCCGACGGAAGGAGGCCGCCGGACCTCCACCGTCATCAAAGAAGGAAACAAAAGCGGGAATGCAGAAAATCAAAAATCTTGAACTTTCTCTCACTAAAAAACTGGTCCTTCTCTCACTTCAGCTAAGAATTTCACAACTAACATGATTATTGTATTGACTATATCAACTTTAGCTTTGTTATTCACAAGGTAGTCTTGCACATTCATGATTACCCTTATCAATTTCATTGCTTGCAAGCTCGAGTACATTTGATTGTTGCATATGAATGAGCCATGGTTAATTCTGCAAGTCTTCCACTGTTATATGAAGATGACTCAAATCTTGTTATGAGTTTGTTTGACAATTTTTATATTCCAATTAGAGTGACAATTCCCTAATATTCATTAAAAATATTGAATTTGTTAATCAAGAAGATGTCACTGTATTCTTCATTTTCTCCTCATCTGCATGCTGCCATTTCATCAAATTTCATTTCAAATCATATTCTATATCACTCAATCAGGCCCAAGTTCAAGTTAGGCTCCACTTCCTTTGGTTCAAATTTTGAATTATTTAGATTCAGTTCGAGTTCAATATGCAAGTTCTTGTCATCAAGTTATGACCTTTATAGTTTGTTCAATTTCGATGAGTTCTTGCAAGCTTAAGTTCCACTTGATGTTGTATAGTTTGAGCTCAATTACCGTAAGTGCATACTTCAAGTTTAAGTTCATTTTCAAGTCTAAAGTTATGTCAACTTAATGTACAATTCAAATTCAACTTGAATTCATGTTCATTTATATTTGGTTCAATTTTGAGTTCAAGTCTTTGTGAATCATTCAAGTTTAGATTCATTTAGATTTGAATTCATTTAGGTCAATTGCATCAAGTTCACAAGTCCCCTATGAATATTCATTCAAGTTTGAGTGTGGTCCCTTATTCACCCGAAATTTTGGAAACCTCCCAGCGTCTACCCCATTTTGGGGAAACTACGAGAAACTAGAAATTCCCATCACATGCAATAAAGGCGTGTATGGTAGGTGTCCTTAAACACCACAGCAGTGGTCTTTATTCCCACCACATGCAATAAAGGTGCGTATGGGATCTTTTATTGTACATGTTTTAAAAGACAGTTAGCTTTCCCATGCTCGAGGGTACTTATAAGTGATCCCGCCTCATCTTAGGTGCCGTACATGGGTCCCATTGCACCACGCATGATAAAGGCGTATTTATACAGTTTTTTGGTTCACCACAAACATCGTAGTAGGGCTTTTAGGTGATTACCCGCCTCATCGTAGGCGTCGCACTGTGGTCCCATCCCACCACGTGCAATAAATGCATGTTTGGGCTATTATTTAGTGCCCTATGAACTTCGAAGGTGAGAATCTAAGTTTTAGAGAATTCATACCATTGCAAGGTTATCGGTAGTGCCGGGCATGCAAATCAAGACAAAAAAAGTCTCTCTTCTCCCTTTTTTAACTCTTTCATTTTCACTCTTTTTTTTTTCTTATATACACACACTCATATATATATTTAAAACCTCCTTTTCAATCTTTTTTCCATCCCATATAATCGGTTATGTGATTATAGGTCTTCGGTTGGAGGTTTGTGGTTGTAGGAAGCTCACCTGGGTGTGAAAAAAAATGAATGAAGTTTAGTTTCATTCTCCTTTTAAATCCATGAATAAGAGTGTGATTGGGGCTGGTGTCATGGGTTTTACTCAAAAATTTTTGGATTTTGACATAGCCAGTAGTGAAATGAGGTTTACAAGGTTTCGGGGAATTTCAGTGAAAAAATAGTAGGATTCCAGTAACTCAACAGGTATGAGGTATGTATGCTGGATTTTTGCTTTCTTCGCTTTTTTTTTATTCTTTATTTTCTTCTCTTTTTTTTATTCTTTATACAAAGGTTACCCCCCCCCCCCCCAATAAATATGGTACATGTTTAGAGCGAACAACATTTGTTCTATGCTGATTAACCATGTCGATCTCTAGATATTTGCTATGGATGTCACATAGAGGTTTCTATTTAGTGGATCTCCAAAAAATTTCTTGAATGTCACACAAAAATTTTCATTATGTAGATCTATAAGAGTTCATATATGTGCCTTCATAGGATCTTTAAATGCATTTATAATCTTCAATATAGATGATATATTTACTCCTGGTCAAATAAAGATCCATGGGATAGTGATAGAGTACTTTATACCCAGATCCATAGAGTATTCATTCATAAATTGATGATAGTAGGTTGCATCATCACCTTGTACTCTTCTTTTTCCGCCATTATCATCCTAGTTTTTAAGTATTTCTATATATACTCAACATTCTTCTTTGCCACAATCACGTATGGATGTGATATTTCTATCGTATGCATGCAAGTATTTTCAGAATTTGTCTGAGCTTTATAGATTCATCATATGACAGGAATTTGATGCCTCCAAAGTGAATTGTATTTTTCTCAAAATATACTTTATGTTGTTATTACATTCAATTTTTGGAGGATCTTCCATTCTTCATTTATTTAGTTGCATTTTGGTATGAAATTTTAAATATTTATTTGGGGATCGTGGCACATGATGCGATGTCAACCCAAATAAATATTTTAAATGCCCCCAGTCTTTAGGAACACTTATAGATGTCATTTAGGATAATTCTTTTTGTAGCTTTAACTTGAGTCCTAAGATTTTAATTTATTCTGCCCTGTGCTTTGTGATGTAGGCATTGATGAACAATTTCCTGATTTGCCTTTATTTACTTATCAAGTGATTTTCGTACCTTCAGCCTTATGCTCCTTACTTTTAAAGGCTTAATGAAGGAGTATATTTTGGTGACCTAAAACCTTTAGGCTTGTATTAAGTCGGTGGTGAGAATTCATCGATCCAGAGCTTTATGCATAATGGACTTGTTAGTGACAGAGTCCTCTTAGTTCAACCTCAGGCTTTATGTGCACTTTAGGATATTTTCTTCGTTCCTTTACTTTGTGCTTTGACAGGATTATTGAAGAAGAATTTCTTTAATCCTCGCTTGATGCTTTGTATATTTATTGAAGGATTTATAGGTTTTGGACTCATTTGATAGTACCAAATATAGGCAATATATTGATCCTTAAGCACTTGAGGAGACTTTAATATGAGTCACTTGAATTCATCAGATTAGGAGAGCTAGGATTTAATAGATCTTCATCCTCTAGTTATTGAGATGGGGTTCCTTTATTATGGCCTTTCTTATGGCATGTTGAGTAGATAGAGCTGCCAGTGATCTGGTCATATTTGGGTGAATTGGATCCGACCTTTTACACCCATTCTAGCTTCAGATGTGAGCGATAGAAAATGCACTACTCATTACTGAATTTACAGAAGTTGATAGATTTAGAGTCATCCTTTATGGTTGAAGATTTGGAGTCTATGAGCATTTAGTAGTTGCTCGTGACTCCTTTCCATTGGAATTCTGATTCCCTAGTCAATTAGGAGAGTCTTGTGGATTATGACCACTTGAACTTGTCAAGTCAAATTAGCTTTTGCACTTCCTGTAGTTCCTACTTGTGGGTTGATGAAGTGGGGGTTCCTCTACTATGACCTTTCTTATGACATGTTGAATAGATGGAGCTGTCAGCATTCTAGCCAATTTTTGGCTTGTTGGATCCGACCTTTTACACCCATTTGAACCTTAAGCTTTAGGCTATCGAAAAGACTTCATGTTGCTCTGTCTCAATTTGTTTTAGTGTGTAGTCATAAAAGTCTCTTTCTTGACTTTTGAAATCTGGTACATTGGAGAAGGTGATGCCTCAAACTTTTAGAAGCTCACCTGCATATACTTTCAAAAAAAGGTTGTATTCTTTAGCATAAAAGAATATTTGAATTAATAATTTTAAATATTTATTTGAATTAATATCTTACAAGGACATTTTAGAGTAGAATAAATTTTAAATTTAAAAATTTTAAATATTTATTTAGGGAACTCAGCGCATAGCACGATATAAACTAAATAAATATTTAAAATGCCCCTGTCTCACAGAGATATTTTGGATAGGCTTTCTATTTTGAGATTTTAAATATTTATTTGGGGAATCTAGCACGTTATGTGATGTAGACCCGAATAAATATTTAAAATGCCCCTAGTCTTATGAGGGGATTTTTTATAGAATTTTTGAAATGCATTCTTGTAACACAAGAGAATTTCAAAATACAGGATGTACTTATATCCAAGAATATATATAGAGTACATGATAGTATAAAATATAGCCATTCTTATGTGTAGTATTTCTTCAAGTATCAACCGTTGATTGACGTCATAGGTCTCTGACCTTCCAGGTCGATCAACTGATAAGCTCCTCCTTGAAATACCTTCTTGATGACAAATGGGCCCTCCCAATTGGATATGAACTTATCACCAATTTTTAGGTGTGGGATGATTGGCCTTCTCAGTACCAGGACCAATTCTCCTTCTTGAATTCTTAAGGATGCATCATCTGATCGAAGGATTTTACCATTCTTCCTTGATAAATTTCTAGGTTTTGTTGAGCTTGTAACTTGAGTTCATCAAGTGCATCAAACTCTTCTATTCTCAAGCTAGCATTTTACTTCTGAGTGAGCTCATTTTGGATAGCGACCCGAAGAGATGGTAGTTCAACTTCTAGTGGTAATATTGCTTCAACTTTGAACACCAATAAATAAGGAGTGGCTTTAGTTGGAATTTTATAAATTATACGATATGCCCATAGTGCCTATGCCACCTTTGTGTGCCACTCTCTTTTATTCTTGGTGAGGATCTTCTTCAATAATTTTACTAACATCTTGTTGAAGGCCTCCACCAGTCCATTTTCTCTTAGATTATATATTGATGAATACTGCCAATCGATCATATATCGATCAATGAAATTATAAATTTTTATACTCTTGAATATAGTACCATTGTCTGAGATTATGCGGTGTGGCACGCCAAATCTATAGACGATGTTATAGGTGAAGAAGTTGATCACATGCTTGGACGTGACTTCTTTGAATGGAGTTGCTTCTACCCACTTTGAGAAGTAGTCCGTTGTTGCCAGAATAAAGAGGTGTCTTATCGATGATGAAGGTTCTATCAGACCGATTATATATATACCCCAACATTTAAATGGTCAAGATGCTACTTTTGGGTGTAGTGGATTTGGCAGTTAATATATAACATCATCATGGATTTGATATTCATGGCACTTCTTGGAGTGGTCAATACAATCTCTTATCATTGTCGGCCAATAATAATCCATTATCTTAATTTTAGCGACCATCTTGGGACCTGATTGATGTGCACCACAGTCCTTTATGGACTTATACTACCACTTTATCAGCTTCCCTGGTCCCAAGGCAACTTAGTTATATTTGATCTAAAGCTCAATGATATAGTGTGTCATTGACAAATGCATACCATAATATCCTTTTTCAAATTTATGTAGCTATAGATATATCCATTGGGAGTTTGATTTCTTTGAAGTAGTCGATGAAGGGCTACATCCAATCATCTTTAATTTTAACATCTAAGCAATGCAACCATGATTCTGAAGCTTGACTTGCTTTACATCTCTTGGCCACATGATATCCTTATGAATAATTTCCATAATGATCTGATGGAGATGTTGAGGTTTGTTGAAACTTGTTAAATATTAATTAGGTTGTTAGACCTAAGCTTATGTCCCAGCAACTAACCAAGAGGGGGGGGGGAATTGGTAATTTAAAATTTTTATCTCCCTTTTATAATTTTAAACTGATAAAATACTTATGGTAAAGTTTAAAAAGGATTTTTCAACCATAACTCACACAGAAACAGTAAAGTAAAAAAAAGAAGCAGAAAAATAAAAATACATAAGATTTATAGTGGTTCGGTCAAACACGACCAACATCCACTCCCTGAAGTCTTCCACTTCGGGTATTGCACTATTACCACTTAGTGTCTCTCCTTTTTCCCCCACAGCAAGGTGGAGAAGCCTTTACAAAAACTCTCTTCCACCATCATCCTTTTACACCCTCCATGTGTAGGTAGAGTATCGCTGTTCACACTCCCCAAGTGTAGGCAGAGAAGCTTCCCGCTGTTCACACTCTCCAAGTATAGGCAGAGAACCCTTCATCCTTTCACACTTCTCCAAGTATAGGAAGAGAACCCTTCATCCTTTCACACTTCTTAAGTGTAGGTAGAGAACCTTCCTACTGTTCACACTCCTCGAGTGTCGGTAGAGAACTAGATCTCCTTGACAAGATCTTCTCACGAGAAATCTAGAAGGGCAAGAGAAAGAGTGAAGTAATCACAATTCACAAACAAAGATTCTTACCTTTGAGTATCAAGTGAACACTTCATGCTCCAGTAGTAAAAAATCTCCTTCAAATACTCTGTCACACTTTCTCCTTCAATCTCTCTTAAGTTTGCACGAAGACCAGCGGATAAAAAAATTACAAGCCAATTTTAAGTGGATCTTTTATACGAAAGACATAAAAACCGTCCAGAAAAACTGCAATTTTTTAAATATGTATGTACTTGATCGTCATGTACGATTGTAATTCGTACGAATGAACAGTGTAAAAACTATTGCGTACAAACTCAATATGCATTTGTACGAAATTACTTCGTACCTGATCATCATCCCGTACGAACATATTTCGTCCGGTATGAATAGTTATTTTCAAGCTTTGTTGAAAAATAACTACATGATGGTCCAAAAGGTTAAGGAACAGAGGACATCATCCTGGGACGAATGGACAGAATAGTCTAGATGAACTGGTAATTCCAGAAATCTGAGAACATCGTCTAGGGACGAATAGGACATTTCATCTGGACAAACAGTTCAAAGTGAGAAATCAGATGACATTGTCCAGAGATGAATGAGACATTCCGTCTAGACGAATAGTTCAAAGTGAGAAATCAGAGGATATCGTCCAGGGACGAATGGGTAAATTCGTCCGGACGATCAAGGCTTAAAAAATTTTCCTTCACTTTCTGTTCGTTCAATTGCTCTCCGAGGTGTATAACTGACCTGATCGTCCCCTACAAATATGGTTTGTCCCATACGATCAGTATGAGAAATTTTGTCTTTTAAATATCTCCCCCAATGTGTGTGCTAAGTTACTCAATTACAATCACACTTTTTCTGACTCAAAATGACAAAATATAGACTCCAAATTACAAAATAGTATAGTTAGATCTTTATTTGAAGTCTTCACCAATCTGGAGTTTAAATTTTTCTGAAAATGTTAGTACACACAAGAGCCAAAAAATAATTCTTCTAAAATGTTTTAGGAGAAATTAAGTAATCAAAACAATAATATTTGGAATCATCAAAATAATAAGTTGTAAGAATATAAAACATGCAAAAGCTAATTAGCAACTCTCTTAATAATCTCCCCCTTTTTTATGATGGCAAAATAATTATTATTTTTATAATTTTTAAATCTCTAAGTATCTCCTAAACTCCTCCTAAAGTAATAAGCATGTGAGAATAAGGGACATTTGAACAAAATAAAAATTTTTATTTTAAAAATTTTAGCACACAATCACTTGAACACAAATGCAACGATAAAACAAACACACAAATGCAATGATAAAACAAATGAACAATGATACCAACGATAAAATAAATGAATAATATTTTGGATAAAACAAACGAAAAATATTTCTCCCCCTTTTTGACAGTAGTAAAAAAGAGAAGAAGAAAAAGAAAAAAAAAATAGAAATGTTACAAGTCATATGAAAAGCCTTTGATAATTTATCATTAAAAGAGATTGAGATATATTTGCAAATAAAGTTAAAGTTCATTAGAGAAATAGAAGGATTCATATGATTTAATAAGAGATATAATATATACAAGAAAAAAATATCAAAATCATGAATCAATTTAGACAGTGAGATAAATAAAGTCATTGCAAATTAGATGAACGTAAAATTTATATATTTCAAATTTTAATATCAAATAAAATCATACAAAAGATTAATTTGAATTGAAAGATTGAAATATTAGGGAAAGAATCAAATACCACTTGTGGTGCTTTGCGCATCTTTTTAATATTTGTGGCACATTTTGTGCATGTTTTGTATTTTTGGGCTAATTTTGTGCCTCTTTTTTAATTTGCAAACCATTACGCATTCTTTTGATATTTTATACATTTGTATATTTTCAAGTGTAATCTTGATCTTTCCAAAATCAATAATCTAAATTCTCAAATTTTTCTAGGTACAACAATATTTATATTGATAAGAGAAATACAAAATAAGAAAACATCATAATTGCAATAATAATATAAAAATTATATTTATCTAACAAGAGACATGAGATTGACATTCTTAACTAGATCAAGTTATAATCACAACTTAAATTAAAAAAAAATTCTAATAAATTCAATTTTATGTTGCATTTCGAGATATAACACTTATAAGATTAAATATTTGAAGGATGATCATATAGGTTAACACACATTTCTGAAATGAATTTAAAAACATTAAACCAAGACAAGATAACTTTTATTGATATCATAATAAAGGATATTACATTGAGTATGATTTATATCAATAAATACATTTTTTAAAACACTAAATAAAAACTAACAAAAAAAAAACATCACATAACATGACATAAAACATAAAAACATAACAGCTAACAATCACACCACATCACATCTGGTATAGAGAATCAAACAGAAATACAATCATCACTCTGAAGGACCCTGATTTGGAGGAGGCTGAGGAGGGTTGAAGAAGTTGAAATAGTTACTCATAATAGCCATATTCGTGTTAACTGAATCAAACTAACCTCTAACCCAATCCATATCCTGCTGATGTTGATAATCCTACTGCTGAAGATGAGTTTCAATTTGATCAAAACATAGATAAAAATGACTCTCAAGCCGATCAAATTGTTGGACCATATCATGAAAATTTGGAGTACCGAATGGTGGAGGTCCTCTTCTTTCTTCCTATGAGTCACTACTTATTACATGTGGATCTTTATTAAAGATTGCTCCAAAAGATCCATCATTATAGTAGATCGGCTCTTCTAGATTTTGAACCGGATGGATTAGGTCATATTTCTTCTCTAAAATGTAGGTAACATGATGTCCTAAGGCTATATTTTTCTTCCTCTTGTGGGAGACATGGCCAATCTCAAAAAGTCCATAAAAGTAGTCAATGATCAATTGGGCTTTATCTATTGGTCGGCTTATCATAATCAAATAAGTCACTGTAGAAAGAAGAGGTGTGATATTTACTCTATCACTAGCTTTAGGAATAATGGAAGTGCGAAGAATATGCTGGATGATACGGGCATTACAGTTAAGAGAGGCTATCTTAGGAAAATGGCTTGCTTCATTACATCCTCTAATGACTTGATTTATTGCAGTCCAGTCAAAGTTGGTGGAGGAGGTCATAGTGTGGGATCTAATCCCTGGAGTCCTTAAGTTCAAAAATATTCCTAAATCTTCTTTAGTGATCTTCATTTTCTTCTTAAAAACATACGATCTAATCACAGTTTGGTCAGAGTTGAAGGACATATTGGCAAGGAAGTAGTGGAAAGTTTTCTTATTATAGAGATGGATCAGAGTGAGAATAAGACCAAACTGGGTGGAAGAAAAAAGGTGCATTACCTTGAAAGTGAGTTGTTCTTGGAGAAGGACTCTAGAGGAGTGATTTTGGAGGATGTGAATCTAAGGAAGGTCTCCTCATTTTCTTTGGACAGAAAGTTTTTTGCTAAGTTTCTAGGGAGTCCCTTAGCAAGAACCTTTTGCCTTTCTCTTTTGCTTGAACTATCCATGGAGAAGATCTAGGATAATCGAAGATTTAAAGTGATTTTTGAGGGGATGAAATTTGAGTTCAAACCTTCAAATTTAAAGAGAAAATGATCATTTCGTACGAATGAAAAACCTTTATCCCGTACAATTTTGGGTTCGTACGTACGAAAAATATTTCGTATGGACGAATGTATGAGTCCAAAAAGAAATGACTTTTCGTAAACATGCAAGTTATGAGGCATCCTTTTGTATAGACTTTTGACCAAATAATTGTACATATGAACAGGTGTTCGTCCGGGATGATCAGTTATTTAAGATCATTTTTATGACAGTTTGAAACGTCCCCTACATTGAATCACCACATGTTCATATGTATGAACTGAATGTTCATATGTATGATCGAAATAAAGAAATTAATCTTATCATTACAACCATCTATATGCATACATATGATTAAATATACAGCATCCGGATGATCGTGATGATCGTACAGACGAATGGTGATATGAAAACTAAAAAACTGCATGCAAACCATTCAAATCGACAGTTAATACGCTACACGCTTCGTCCCGTATGAAATTAAATTCATATAGTTGATATAAACTCAAATTTCCAAGTCAACATTCAAAATCATGAATCTAGATGTGAGAGAACACAAAACAAAATAGATAGAAGTTTGCAAAATCAAACATGAACAAAATAATAAAAAAACATATAAAAAAATCACAAAATCAAAAGACACACAACACACTAACAAAACACACATCAATGTTACAGAATCATTTTAATTAAGCATTCAAATTAATCACACTAAGCCCTGTTCTTAATGTACTGAAAGTATCAAAGGCTAGTGGTTTTGTAAAAATGTCTGCAAGTTGATTTTATGTTGTAACATGAATGAGTTCAATTTCTCCTTTGGATACATGATCCCTTATGAAATGATGCATGATGTCTATGTGTTTGGTTCTTGAATGTTGAATAGGATTTTTAGAAATGTAAATAGCACTAGTGTTATCACAATAAATGGGAATAGTGCATATTATTAATCCTAAATCAATCAACTTTATTTCAACCAAAGTACTTGTGCCACAAAACTTCATAATGCAATATATTCAGCTTTAATAAATAGATAGGGCTAATAAATTTTGTTTTCTACTGGACCAAGAAACTAAAGAATTTCTAATGAATTAACATGTTCCAAAAGTACTATTTCTATCGACCTACAACCTGCAAAATCTGAATCTGAATATCAAATTATTTCAAATGAAGAGATGAACTTAGGATACCAAATTCCTAAGTTCTGAGTTCCCAACAGATACCTTAAAATCCTTTTCACTACTGTCAAATGTGATTCTTTTGGATCTGATTGAAATATAGCACATAAGCAAACACTAAATATGATATCAGGTCAGCTAGCTGTCAAGTAAAGCAAAGATCAAATTATCCCTCTAAATTTCTTTTGATTAATAGATTTTTTCTTAGGATCCTTTTCCAACTGAACTGAGGAACTCATAGGTGTACTAATATGTTTAGTATTGTCCATTTCATACTTTTTGAGGATGTCCTTAATATACTTTGACTGACTAAGAAATGTGCCCTCCTCAATTTGCTTAATTCTAAAGCCTAGAAAGTAACTCAAATCTCCCATTAAATTCATCTTAAATTCACTACTCATTATTTTAGAAAAATCATCACAAATATTTTTATTTGTAGATCCAAAGATAATATCATCAACATAAATTTGTATAATGAGTATATCCTCTCCCAATTTGTTCAAAAATAGAGTTGTGTCTACACTTCCTTTTTCAAAAGATTTCTCAATTAGGAAGGTGCTCAGCCTCTCATACCAAGCCCTAGGTGCCTATTTCAATCCATATAATACCTTTTTATATTTAAAAATATGATTTAGGTGTTTATAATTTTCAAACCCTAGAGATTATTTTACAAAAATATCCTCTTAAATTATCCCATTTAAAAAGAAACTTTTAGTATCCATTTGATATAATTTAAATCATCTAAAATAGGCAAAGGCTAACAAAACCCTAATTGCTTCAAGTCTAGCTACAGGAGTAAAAGTTTCCTCAAAATCAATCCCTTCAATATGATTATACCCCTTAGCCATAAATCTTGCCTTATTTCTTATGACTACTCTTGAGTCATTCATTTTGTTCTTGAATACCCACTTAGTTCTAACTACACTTTGATCATTTAGCTTTGCAGTTAATTCCCAAACTTTATTTTTTATAAATTGATTTAGTTCTTCTTGCATATCCAATATCTAAAAATCATCCGAAAGTACTTGATCAATATTTGTGGGTTCTATCATTGAAATAAAGGTTGAATGATTGACTTATTTATTCAGTCTAGGCCTAATCCTAACACCCTCACTAGGTTCTCCTATAATCAATTCCTTTGGTTGATTTTTAGAAAATCTCAAATTTCTAGGCACTGAGTTTTCTACCTCCAAATTTTCTTCCAAATTAACTTTCTCAATCTTTTGGGAGTTAATTTCTATCTCTTCCTCTTAAATAATTAGCTATTCCAAACTTTCAGATTCATCAAATACAATATGTGTGGTCTCCTCATATAATTACCATTTATTTAATGATAATCATCCTGCATTAAGAAAATTAGCATGGAAGGAAATGAAAATATAAAGTGCTAGAAATTGAAATGAACTCTATAAAAATTCTTTCATTTGATTTTGGATCAAATTTTCGTAAGGTAGATTTTCCATTATTATGAATGAACATCTTACATCCAAAGACATACGAATGTGACAAATTAGGTATTCTCCCCTTTAGAAACTCATAGGATGTTTTATTTAAGTTTGATCTCACATTCACCCTATTCAAAACTTAACATGTAGTGCTAACTTCCTCAGCCCAAAAATATTTAGGAAGTGAATATTCTGCCAATATGGCTCAAGCGGCTTCTATTAATGTTCTATTTTTCCTTTCGACTATCCCATTCTGCTGAGGGGTTCTAGGTGCAAAAAAGTTGTGATCAATTACTTTCTCCTTACAAAAATTCTCAAATTTTTCATTCTCAAATTCTCCTCCATGATCACTTTGAATAGTCATAATCTCACATCCTAGTTTTCTTTGAATCAAAGTCAAAAAAAGTTTTTAAATTCCTCAAATGATTCACTCTTATGAAATAAAAATCTGACCCATGTAAATCTTGAGAAATCATCCACAATCACAAATCCGTATACATTCTCTCATAGACTTAGAGTTCCAACTGGTCCAAAAAGATTCATATGTAAAATCTCTAATGGTTTACTAGTTCTAAGATCTTTATTAGACTGAAAAGAGAACTTTACCTATTTTCCTAATTGGCATGCATCATAAAGGTGGTCCTTAGTAAAGTCCAATTTTGGTATAACTCTCACTAAGTTCTTTTGGTAATCCTCCTAAGGTTTTTCATGCTAGAGTGATAAAGTCTCCTATGCCAAAGCCATGACTCTTCAGAAATAGTCTTTAAACAAAAAGTAGTTAGAGTTTTAATGCAATTCAAGTCTATCATATATACATTATTTACCCTTATACCATTCAAAACATCATTATCATTCAGGCTTAATATGCATCTTATAGGAAAATTTTTTACACAATAACCTTTATCACATAGCTGACTAATACTCAGAAGATTATGCTTCAAGCCTTCTACCAATAAAACATTTTCTATAAAAAAGTTTTTAAGATTTCCAATCATACCTGACCCTACCACCTTCCTTGTGGTGTTATCTCCAAGTGTAACCTTGCCTCCACTCATAGTTTCCAGCGATATGAATTGTACAGTATCTCCAATCATATGCTAAAAACAACCATTGTCTAGGTATCATATACTCTCACGAGGCCTTGTGTGAGAGCAATCCTGCAAAAACATCAAGCATTAGACTTGTGAACCCAAACAGGTTTAGGTTCACCTTTTTGTAAATTATAAACATATGCATGTATGGTTTGTCTAGGTTTATGCATCTTAGGTTTCCACACCAAATGAGTTTTCTTCTTTAATGTACATGTGTGAGCTATATGTCCATCAATCCACAATTATGACATTTGACTCCTGGAAAAAGATTTCTTAATTTTCTATAGTTTCTTTGTGTATTTATGGATTAAATAAATTTATGATACAAAATAGATTGGTGAAATCTTCAAGTCTTGGTGGTATCCTATTATCCTCGAGAGCTTCTATTTTTAGTTTATAAAATGAATTTATATATTCCAAGATACGATTTGTATAATTTACTCGAAACATTTTGCTCTCAAATTCAACCTTATTATTTTTTATTTCTTTTTGAAGTTCTGCATAGGATGATTTTAAACTTTCATGGTTCTTATTCAAATAATCAAACTCGTCAAGCAATTTTATGTGGTTGTTATCAATTAAAGCATGATGTTTCCTAAGGATCTCCTTTTCTCTTTGTAGTTCCTGATATTCTAAGTTCATACTAGCATGTATTTTCTTTAACTTTCTATGAGCATCATGTATGCATTTAGATACATCAAAAAGTTCATTATAAGATAAATCACATACCTCTTCTTGATCTGACTGATCATGATTATTGACCATTAAGTACAGATTAGTGACTTCCTCTTCCTTTTCAGTCTCTGATGAGTCTGAAGCTGAGTCTACCTAGAAAGATCTTTGGAATTTCTTATTGCCCTTCTTCACAATAGGCTTCTCCTCTACCTTCTCATTGCTAGGAGTGGCTTTGAGTTTTGGGCAATCTGACTTAATATGTCCAGGTTTCCTACACTCATAACAAATAACATCATTTGAAACCTTGACATTTCTATTAAATTTACTTTAATTGCATTGCTAGTGTCTCTTTTGCTTCCTCTTCAGAAAGCTTCTGAACTGTCTAATCATCAGTGTGATGTCATCTTCATTCTCAGGTTGTGAGATTTCACTTTCTAACTCCTCCACTTTCAGTGTTATGTTCTTCTCCCTTCGTGGTTCACCTACATCAATCTTTATTTGACTCATCCCTTGCTCGTAAGTAATAAATGATTCAAGAAGATTGTCAATAGAGTAAATATTTAAATCTGTAGACTCTGTAATTACAGTTATTTTAGCATCATAAGCAGTAGGTAAGCAATAAAGTATTTTATTAACCATTTCTACATTCGTTAGTTTCCTACCTAATGCATATAAAGAGGTGACTATTTAAGTGAATCTTGTATACATGTTAGAATTGAATTCATTGGATTTTATGTGAAATAATTCATAATCATGCAACAAGATATTAAGTCTGGATTATTTAACTTCATTAGTCCCCTCATAAGTTATACAAAGTATATCCCATATGTCCTTTCCACACTTACAAGTGAAAACCCACATGTAATCTTCAGATTTAAGAGCTAAAAAAAAACTATTCAAGCATTTGGCATTAAGTTGTGCTAAGTCAAGTTTTTCTACTGTCCAGTCCACAAAAGGTGTTTCAACTCTAACTCCGTCAACTAATCTAGTTGGATTTTTATATACCATTCCTGAATTAAGATCCACATACGGTAATCAAGTGACTGTAAAAATATAGACATGCGTGTTTTCTAAAAATCAAAAGGAATATTGTTAAATAATAGAGGTCTATTTATAGAGTAACCCTCAGGTGTATTTCAGTTTCCAAATGTAGCCATGGTCATTAATCAAAAAATAGTTTAAACTTATGATTTTAAAACTAAGCTTTGATACCACTTATTGAAACTTGTTAAATATGAATTAAGTTGTTAGACCTAAGCTTATATCCCAGCGGCTAACCAAGAGGGGGGGGGGGGGAATTGGTAATTTAAAACTTTTATCACCCTTTTATAATTTTAAATCGATAAAATACTTATGATCAATTTTAAAAAGGATTTTTCAACCACAAATCATACAAAAATAGTAAAGTAAAAAAAAAGGTTGCGAAAAAATAAAAAACATAAGATTTATAGTGGTTCGGTCAAAAATGACCTACATCCACTCCCTGAAGTCTTCCACTTCAGCTATTGCACTATTACCACTTAGTGTCTCTCATTTTGCCCCCACAGTAAGACAGAGAAGCCTTTACAAAAACTCTCTTCCATGACTACCCGGTGCGGCAGAGAATCGTCGTCCTTTTACACCCTCCAAGTGTAGGCAGAGTACCTCCCGCTATTCACACTCCCCAAGTGTAGGCAGAGAACCTTCCTACTATTCACACTCTCTAAGTGTAGGAAGACAACCCTTCGTCTTTTCGCACTTCTCAAATTGTAGGCAGAGAACCCTTCATCCTTTTATACTTCTCAAGTATAGGCAGAGAACCTTCATGTTGTTCACACTCCTCGAGTGTCGGCAGAGAACTTGATCTCCTTGACAAGATCTTCTCACGAGAAATCTGGAAGGACAAGAGAAAAGAGTGAAGTAATTACAATTCACAAATAAAGATTCTTACCTTTGAGTACCAAGTGAACACTTCACGCTCCAGTAGTAAGAAATCTCCTTTAAACACTCTCTCACACTCTCTCCTTCAATCTCTCTTCTGTTTACATGAAGACCAGTGGACAAAAAGATTACAAGCTAATTTTAAGTGGACCTTTTATATGAAAGAAATGAAAAACCATTTAAAAAACTACAATTTTTCAAATATATACATACTTGATCGTCCCATACGATCATAATTCGTACATCGAATAGTGTCAAAACTGTTGCATACAAACTCAATGTGCATTGGTATGAAATTACTTCGTACCTGATCATCTTCCTGTACGAACATAGTTTGTCCGGTATGAACAGTTATTTTCAAGCTTCATTGAAAAATAACTGCAGGACGGTCCATAAGGTTAAGGAACAGAGGACATCATCCTGAGATGAATGGGAAAAATCATTTGGACGAACTGGTAATTTCAAAAATCTGAGAACATCTTCCAGGGACGAATGGGACATTTTGTCTAGATGAATAGTTCAAAGTGAGAAATCATAGGACATCATCTAGAGACGAATGGGACATTTCGTCTGAACGAACAGTTCAAAGTGAGAAATCAGAGGACATTGTTTAGGGATGAATGGGTAAATTCGTCCAAACAATCTTGACTTAGAAAATTTTTCTTTGCTTTCTGTTCGTTCCATTGCTCTCTGAGAGGTATAACTGACCTGATCGTCCCGTACGAACATGGTTCGTCCCTTACAATTAGTATGAGAAATTTTGTCTTTTAAAGATCTCCCCTAGTGTGTGTGTGCTAAGTTACTCAATTACAACCACACTTTTGCTGACTCAAAATGAACAAAATACATACTCCAGATTACAAAATAATATAGTCAGATCTTTATTTGAAGTCTTCACCAATATCGAGTTTGATTTCCCTGAAATGTTAGTACACACAAGAGCTAAAAAATAATTCTTCCAAAATATGTTAGGAGAAATTAAGTAATTAAAACAATAATATTTGGAATCATCAAAATAACAAGTTGCAAGAATATAAAACATGCAAAAGATAAGTAGCAACTCTCTTAATAAGGTTCAACTGGGTTTTCATCCTACTAACTTGAATCTGGAATTCCCTCTTCCTTCAAAAATTTTAAATGGGCGTGCTCCAAGACCTGACGATTATAAACTCCAATGAATATAAGCATCTCCTCGTTGGTATTCACCATTTCTTCGGCCAATTTGGCCAAGCAATCTGCTTTGGCATTGTATCCTTAGGGTATTTAAACTATTTTAACATTTGGCACTTTCTTCAAGATCTTAAGGGTTTGTTGGTAGTAATGAGCCAACTCAACCTTATAAATATTATAAATGCCCAAGACTTGATTTATCATAAGTTCAGAGTCGTCAAAGATGTGAAGATTTTGAATTTTGACATCCAATGTAATCTCCAACCCTACTATTAGAGCTTCATATTCGACTTCGTTGTTGGTCTAAGGTTCAATCTAACTGAATGAAAATCTCATTATGCCTCCTTCAGGTGATATAAGAATAAGAATGATGCCAGCTCGGGCTCTTGTAATATTTAGAGGTCGAGCATAATTAATCGATGATGCCCTATCAAAGTACATCTCCTAGAATGGTAGCTTTTCATTCTCCTCGACCTTCATGATTTATTCATCAGGAAAATCATTATTGAGAGGAGAGTCTATTGGGATAGGATGTGTAGCAAGAAAATCTGCTAAGGCTTGTCATTTCACCACCTTTTATGGTATGTATATGATAATGAACTACAATAATAGTACTGCCTACATGACTAGGTGACATGTCAGTACTAGTCTTATCACCAAGAACTTCAACAGATTGATCTTTAAAATTAACATGATTATGTTAGACAACATGTAGTGCCAAAGTTTTTGAACTACAAAGATCAATTATAAGCAATGCTTCTCGATAGGAGAATAATGGCTTTATACTATAATTAATCTCTGACTAATGTAATGTTTTGATTAAAAAAATATATTTTTAAGTATATATAGTTTTGAAAATATATTAATTTTCTATGGGAATATTTAATTTTGAATTTTGAAATTGAACACTCTATTATGAACAATATATCGCCTCGAAAGACAAACATATCGTTCCCTAATGGGTTCGAATTTCAAAATTATAATCGTATCCGAATTATCGTAATCAAACTCAAAGGGAAAATTACATTCGACCCCGGAAGATCAAAATGGAGTTTAACCAATTGCTTGATTATTCTAATTTGGATAAATGATCATTAATTTCATAATCGAAATCACGATAATAATTGATATATCTCTCCGAAGAAAGAAGATATCAATTATTATGGATCGTTCGAAAATGACGATAATGATCGTCAAATTTGAATTTTACAAAGATAATTAACTAATGGTTTTGAAAAATTGATTTTGAAAATAATTTCTGGGTTTCTAAATCTCCTACGAGCGCAAGCCCTCGTAGTTAATTACATCGTAGGAAATTGGAATTTCCTACGAAAACTCTCGATTAAAATAGCGGTGTGAATTTTATTTAAGATTTTCAACGATCGATCTCAAAGGAGGAAAAGGGTAGGAATTTTCAATAGGGATTGGTTCAAGTTTGAGCAGTTATTTCTGGAATCAAAGGAAGAAAGGTAGGAGGTGTTTCGAGATTCTGAATTACTTCAGAAACACCTCAATCTATCCTAAGTGTTAGGCCTGTATTTGATTGAAAGAAAATTTTTTTAGTTTGAGTGGTCAATTTTATTAGAAAGTGGGATTCAAATCCCAGAAGTTGAGGTCTTATGGCCCGAGCCAGCCTCAGAACCTAAGTCTAAATTGGGCACTAAAAGTTAGTGCCCCGAACCTAGCTAGGGAGTTGGCGTAATTAGTGAAGATTTGAAACTTGCTGGAGGTGGTTGCATTCAATTTGGAGGTCGTTTGGTTTGAAATCACTATTTGAGCCCCATAGGGGTATTTTGGTCATTTTGGGCTCATGACCACTAGGGGCTGAAATGAGTCCAGAAAAATGCAGTTTATTGATCAACATATCAGGATTAATGGTCCAGAAGTGACTAGAGGTTTTGGTGAAGGATTTAAGGTCAGAAACTTCTATGGGACAGGTCCAGTGGCATAGGCTGTAAATATTTGAAGGTTTTACAGCCTTTGGATTTTGATTTAGTTTTTGAGGTTAGAGACCTCAGAATGGGCTCAAATTTGGAGGGTTGCCTCCAGAGACATGTCCCATCAGTATGCAACTGACAGATTCTGAATCGGAGGTCATTTGATTAGTTTTTGAAATGTTTGAAAATTTGCTGAAAAAGGCCTTCGGGACTTGGCCTTTTAGCATTGGATTTTGGTTTAAAATTTTGGATTTGGATTGGGTTTTGGATTTGATTGATTAGATATCTGGATTGACTTATGATCTAGGTAGATCCTAAAGTCTGACTTCTAGAAGGGTCCTAGAGGTCTAGAGTAGATCCTAATGTATGAGATCTAGAAGGATCCTAGGACCTAGAATAGATCCTAAGGTCAGGATTCTAGGAGGATCCTAGAGTTTGAATTGATTTGGAAATTGAATTGGTTTAGGGTCAAGATTGGTCCAAGTGACCTCATACAAAAATGAGGTCAACATGTAATAAAGTGCATTTTCTTTGCCTTTTTCATTATTCTAGGCCAATAATGCTTCGAGGGACTCCTATAGTACTGTCGTGTATAATATAAGAGGCTTCCCTGAAATTAGCAATGTGAGACTTATCGGATTTAACAAGTATTTTTTGATAATGTCAAATGCTTCCTAGCACTTTTCATCCCACTTAAAATGGTCATCTTTCTTCATTATCTTTGAAAATGGATAGCACCTACCCTGCATATTTGATATGAACTACCAAATGAAAGTTAATTTCCCTTATAAGGAGTGAAGTTGTTGCAATTTTTTTAGAGGTGGCATCTGTATAATTGCCTTGATCTTATTGGGGTTGACATCGATGGCTTGATGTGGAATGACATACCCCAAAAATTTTCTTGATGATACCCCAAATGCACACTTGAGGGGGTTCATCTTCAAATCATATTATCTAATCCTCTCAAATACAATCCTCAAGTATTTAAGTGATCCTTATGGTCCATGCTCTTAACAACCAGGTTGTCTATATAGCACTCAACCTTTTAATATATTAACTCATCAAAAATATGAGTCATTGCCCGCTAGTAGGTGGAACCAGCATTCTTCAGGCCAAAGGTTATGACTGTATAGTAGAAAATGCTGATGGGCATTCTAAATTATATATATTTTTTTATCTTCAGGTGCCATCTTGATTATGTTGTAGCCTGACCTTCCATCTATAAAGGATAATATATCATAATTTGATGAATTATCCACTAGCAGTTTAGATACATGGAGTGGAAAGTCATCTTTTGGGCATGCCATATTGAGGTCCCAAAATTTAATACAAATACAAATATGACCATTCTTATTTATAAGGATGATATTGACAATCAAATCAGCATTTTTTTTATGAATGAAGCCTGCCTCTATGAGCTTCCTCATTTCTGCAATCAACTCTTCTTCAATCTCCAATTTCATTCTCCTTGGAGCTTTTTTTATGGGTTTTGCATCTGGTTTAATTGTCATTCTACAAACAGATACATCAGAGGATAAGCTAGGAATCTCAGCGCATGTTCATGCAAAAAAGTCTCTAAATTGATAGAGAAGCTCTTTTATTTCTTCTATTTTCTCATCGGATAAGAGAGAACTAATGAAGGTTGGGCATGAGTCTTCCTTAGTTCCCATGTTGACTTCTTTTAGCTCATCCATAGTGGCTGCCTATCCACCATCTTCAAGCTCTTCTAATGCAGGCTTGGCCTCTACAGGTTGATCATCATAATTGTCAACTTCGTACGTCTCCTCAGCATCAACATCATCAGATTCAATCTCCTTATATGTGATACCTCGACAAGTCTCTTTCCGAAGGAATTTTCACTTGATGAATCTGATACCCTAATATGTAGCTATATCTTTCTATCATAGTGGACATAGATTCGTTCCATACCAGAGGCCTAGGCTTGTATTAAGTTATCATTTGGTGGTAGGGATATTGATTTATTTTCGTAGCATTCTCTAAATACCTTTAGTATTAAACCTAGGTAACCTCATAGGTATTACCACTTCTGAATCAAGGAGCATGCAGCACCAGTCATTATTCTCTTCTTTGTTCATTCCAGCAAAATATAGTACATTCGCTGGCTCAATCCTATTTTTAAGAGGAGGCAGATAAAGGGTGATGAGTTCTTCAACCTTATGCACGTTATACGGAATAATTTCTTTAAAGTGTTGCAGGGGGATATGTATTTCTATGAGTACACTATCTGAGATTGGCAGGCTGTCTATTCTTCTGGAGAATACACCCTACACCGTATTCATATAGATAGAGTTGTAGTCATAATCATCATTTAAATATTCCACCTCCCTTCTCCATTTGTCTGTAGAATAACATACTCTTCAGGATTTGATAGGAGTGTCATCATATTCCTTTATATCACTCCCTAGATGAGATACATGTTTTTTTTTTCTGTGGGAATGATCGGTGCCTTAGGAAGAGTCGGCATAGCCTTCTTTCTCCCCACCTGCTTTTTCTTACCTTCCCGTTTAGGTTGCTTCACAGCCTTTGAGTTTGATACTTTAGCCTCGAGTGAACTCAAAAACTTTTACTTCTTTGACATGAAGTAATATATATCTTCATAAATTGTTGCTTCAAGGACTGTAAAGGGCTGATTGTCACCAAAGATCCTTAATTCTTCTCCATCTATGAGATAATTCATACACTGGTGTAAGGTTGTCGGGACGATGCCATATTCATGCTACAAGAGGCAACCTAATAGTGACGCAAATGAAGTGTCTATATTAATCATATGGAACTTAACTTTTATATGGAGTTCTCCAAATACAAGAGGAAGCATAAATAATCTGAGAGTCCTCTTCCCTTTCTCATTGAAATCATGCACCATCAGCTTATCTAGCCGAAGGTATTCCATATCGAGGAAGAGTGATCTCAGTGCTTTAAGGCTCATGAGATTTATAGAAGATTCAAGATCGATCAAGATCCGACTGATTATCATCTTATTACTTTCTATAGTAACATAGAGAGAACATTTATGGTCTACAGTCCCGTGCATCATGTCCTTTTCAGAGAAGATGATGAATGGCTCGTTACAAGATTTTAGAATCTCATTCAGATTATGTTTAGCAAAATATTCCTTGTATCTTTCAGGATCTTTGAGAGTCTAAATCAAAGTCTCCCGAAGGTCCTTAAACATTACTAGAGCATCATATATATTGAGTTATGTCGGGATCTTCCTTAGATGGGATAAGATATTATAATCTATCCCTTTGGCTGAAGTGCTATTTTTCTTAGAATCTTCATGGATAATATCATCGTTGATGACTATCTCTTTCTTCTTATCTTTATTGGAGACCCCTTTCTTCAGTGGAGGTGGAAATATCTTACCCCTTCTTAATTATACTTGAGCAATCTCCTCTGTCTCAGACTCATTTAGTGGTGCATTTTCTTTAGAGTCAACCATTATTGCGTATAGGGATTCATCTATTGATTTAGAGTCACCACCCAGGTTTATATGCCCTATCTATGATGCTATACTAGGGTCTGATTCATTCTTTTTTTGAAAATATAGGTCATCTTATGAGCTAGTCTATTGATGTCACGATCAGATATGATTCAAAAGCAGTTTCGTTAGTGTATCCTTCTTTTGTCAGGGTATTTGATATCATAGAGATGACCTGACATACTTCTATTTGAAGAGAATTCTCATCATCTTCTTCGACTTCCTTTATTTTAAGCTCTGACATGAAGTCAACAAGCTTGATAGGTCACCTCATAGTCTGATAATATTCATCCAAATTATTAATAGCTCTCTAAGTTGCAGTCTTTTTATCTTTGGGCTTCTTTAGCTTGGTCTTCTTCTTGGAGGGCTTCACCTTTCTAGACTTTGAAGTGCCAGCTTGGTTGGGGAATGGCTTAGAAGTAGAAGCTTGTATAATAGGTAGAGCTTTCAAATTTAGCACAAGTTCCATATGAGATTTCTAGTTCACCCATGGAACTCCTAGTTCTTTTAGCATTTTTATAGTTTCTTGGAGACCGCAGTTTCCCACTACTCTTCTTGAGCTGGTTTCTTTTCCATTCTTCTTTCTTTAACTAGGGGTATGGAAGAAGTCATAACTACCATAGTTGATTCTTTGGGATTAATTAACACATTATATAACAACCTGAGCTCTCCCTTCTGGTACTTTATTTTGAGCCAATCCTTAAAGATATAATAATCTTCAAATAGGATGGTTGATTACCCGATGATATGGGAAATGATTTAGGTCACTAGTGTATTTCGACACCTTGGGCCTCTTACATTCTGGCAGCTCTAACCCCGCTTTAATGCCTATTGAAATAACTTGGTGACACTCTTCTTCTTGAATGAATACTCTTTGTTCATCTTTTCTTTGAGAGATGGGAATGTTCTATCACCAGTTCCCATTGTTTTCCTTAGATGTTCTCCTCCACCTTAGAAGGTTTGGGGCCTATTATTTCCCTTGAGTATTATCTTCGGTTGGTGGTTTAGGTTATAGGCCTGCTTAGGTTTTTCATCATACTACATTGATTGCTTGCCCTTATCTACATTGTACATCACCTGTTTCCCATTATTCACTCTAAATAAAAATGTAAAGTTAGACTCACCTCTTCTATCACTTAAGGCTTTAACTTTTTTGGGCTTATCAGAGTGATTTTTTTATATGGACAAGTTTAGTTTCTCAAAATTAGCCAATATATCAAGCAGATCTTGAAAATGTGGTAATGGTAGCCATGAACAGGAATGTTTGAATCTTATCATCAATGTTTTCTATCAATAATTGCATGGTGTGTTCTTCCTCAAGTTGTTGCTCATATTTCATACTTAAATTGTGTCAGCGAGTGATATATTTAGTCATAGATTCCTTCTTTTCTTATGGCCAGTGATTGTTATCTTCTCGGTTGCATTGGTGAATCTCTTCACAAACATAGTTTCTAATTCTATGAAGGTCTTCACAGAATCATTTGGCAGTTCAGCATACAATTTAAAAGCAGCTACAGTCAAGCTGCTGATGAATTATCGGAATAATAGAGAATCTTACCCCCTGTGTGCCTTCAGGTAGTTTTGAACCGCACCAAGTGCTGTCTGCAATTTTGTTTTCATTAAAAGTGTTGAATTTTGGTATAGAATATCTCTTTGGATACGACACCTGATCATATTCTATCAGATTTGGGTGACCCTTGCCCACCATCCTCTCTATCTTATCAACAACTATAATAGCCCTAATCTTTTTGATAATGATTCCTTCCAACTATACAACCGTCACATGTTCAGAAGTACTTGCAACATTTTATGGGGTGGGATGGAAGATGGTATTATGTACTTCATGAACACCCTCAAGAGCTCCTCTAACTCCTTATACTTATGGCACTTAGAAGTTTGGAGGATCCAGCAGAGGATTGGGAATGGGAACAACTGCAATATTTCTTTGCATCATTTGCATCATCATCGCCATTTGGGCTATAATCTCAGTCATTTTCTCATTTAACTAAGAGATTTCCCTATCACTTACCTTCATTTTTCATCTCATCTATCATCGCATTTCAATGAGTATGACTTTTTTAACATCAAAAGGATTCTCCTCTACTTCCTCTTCTTCTTGGGAATGACCACCTCTGCCAGTGGTGGACCCATCTCTAAGGGCGACGGTATACTTTTCTAGGTTGCGGCCGCCAATCATCATCATCTTTTCCATCATAATAATCGGTGCATCATCGATGTCTATATATGTCACCATATAGACAACTTCCATATTTATGGTGTTATTAATTTTTTCCATTTCTTCTTCCATATATTCTTCTTCTTCTATATTTTCTTCCCCTTCCATATATTCTTCTCCTTCCATATTTTCTTCTCCTTCAATAATTTCTTCTCATCTCTCCTTATGTACTTGGATCTCCAAGCAGTGATGCCACTGGATCTCTGGCTCTTAGTTTGGGAAGGAGACTTCTTCAACCAGCAGGATGCGGTCAAAGTTGACTTCTTCTTTTAGAGGGGTTGGTAAGCGACGATATCCCTTGGAGGATTCACCAAGAAGTCGACTGTTGGGAGGGGCATCATCGTGGGTCTTCTTTGGGACCCATTTATGACGTTGTTTATAGGCGGGGGAGGATCTCCAGGAATCTGCACCAAATGTCACGCCTAGATGAATACTTCTCTCTTCTTTCTTCTTTTTCTTCTTTATGAGGCCTTTGCCTCCAAATTTGTTTTCCTTTCTGCTAGGACCTTTTAGCGACAAATCCCTGAACCCGAGGTTTAGGTGTCATACCTCGATGCTCACCGCATGGAACATAATTTCTTTCTTTTTTCTCTGCCATAATAGATAAGCATTCTCTTAGAGGATTTCTCTTCTTCTCGACCATCAGTGGCTACTGGTATCTTCTCTTCTTTAGTCCTCTCTCTTTCATAGTCTTCAGGAGCTTATAGACCCAGACCAAGAGAGTTTAGAGCTCCTTCCACTTCTGAGGAGCTGAGACTTCATGATGCTGGTCCCAAAATAATTTTTTTAGCTCCTTAGTAGAGCTATTTCTCTTAACCCATTTCAAGTTTGCAAACTCATTCCGGGTTGGAATGGCAGCTTTGGCTTCCTAGGCTATTAGATTTGATGGATGCACAAGTAGTTATTACTGAGCTTAAAGCTCAACATTCCTTTTCCTCCTCTTCCTTTTGGTGAGCCTTCCTCCAGATGAGGAAGCTCCAGCAATGCATTCTTGGGTATAAGTAACCCAATTGGCAGAGATGTGGTGTTTATAGTCACCATGGAAATCCTTCCTCCGGCTACAACTCTTGTGGTGGCTGATGCTTCTGGCTGTGATAACCATTCAAACATAAAAATACTTCGAGGATTTTAAGCAACAGGTCATGGCACTGACAAATATGCATGGCAGCTTCAATAGAGTGGGGCCTTCTAATAGGCCCTTTAGATTCCATGACATACGTATTAATAGTGCCAGTCCTTGCAAAAAATGCAGGGAAGTCAAGGCTACCAAATTGGATGGTGGCTCTAGAGCTTCTAGTGCTGATTACAACATTTGCCATTTAAGTATTGTCTCCTCGTCCTAGTTGGACAGTAACTAATGAGTTCTGTAGATCCATCTATATAAATGAAAGGTAAGGGTTAGTAATAAGCATTTGATATATCACCCCACACTTTCAAAATGTAAAGACTTGCACATAACAAGAAATAAAACAAATACACATTAACGAGCAATTAAAAAAATAATATAAATTTAAAGCCCTATTAAATATGGTATCTTAATGAATGTGCTAATGATTATTTTAAGAAATTATAATATATTGAGCATGTAATTGATTAGCTGCTATTGTAACACTGAGATGACTGCCAAAGATATAAAAAGAAATCAATCCTCAGCGGAGTCGCTAGAAATCTATGAACTCCAAAAAATTGGCCCCAGCCCTCGCCCACTTTGTTTTTCTTCTAGTTCGAAGGAGTTTTAATGGAACTAAGTTTCGAGGTAAATTTTGGGAAGGTAGATGGGTTTGTAGATAAGACACTACCTAAAGGATTTTTCCCTCATTTTGCAAGGACTTTATGATCTGAGTTCTGGTTGCCTATAGGCACAAGATCCTATAGTTAATTACCCCTCCTGATCATGAGAGAGAACTATCAATTAAGGTTAGTCATTAATCAGATATGTATATAATATATATTATCCAGCATATAATAGAAGCATGGGCTTAGGGAATTGGAGATTGAAAGATTTAATATTTAAAATTAGAAATTTCACCATTTTTTACTTAACATAGACGGTGGGGAAATGGATGATAGACCTGATCAAGATCCTATGGTTCTATCATCCCAGGCCATCATGGTCCCTGGTCTACTTAGTTAGATGAGGTAGTTGACCTATCCTAATATAAGGATCCTTATCGACAGCCATGAAACTAACACAACATCCTTATTAGCAGAAGATTATTTGAGAATGGATCCTAGAAATATTTTTGTTTAGGCATTAGTTATATGTGAGCTGAAATAAATTTTTAATTTGTTCACCCTGATAAACTATTATGGAGGGTGGATGGATTTTGCTTTAAGCATTGATGGTTGGATTTCAGTTTTAACTACTAGGAATTTGGAATGATTTTTGGAATTTGGGATTTTGGGTATTTGAGATGACACTTTGAAATATTTAGAGTTAACCCCTCTGGTTAAGATATGCATTTATTATGGCCATCATCAGGGTGTTTAGGATCATTCTTTCTAACTGATCGAACCTTATCGATATAAGATCAGATTTTGTAGGCTTTATGCCTTTATTGGTGAGTTTTCTTTGTTCAAGGCCTTAAAGGTCTAATATGAATATATAAAATAAATATCTCGGACAACCTCGTGATCACATATTTATTTAATAGTTCAAGCCGTGTTGACTCCCATCTACCCGTATAGAAGGATCGGGTTCGAACTTGGACTCACCATTTGACTCACGTAGCATCCCTAGACGTCACTTGTGTACCAATAATATGCTTGTAAGGGCATATGCGGGTATTTTGGGGGTATTTTATAATTATTTGTTGAACCTTATTGGCTCCTATTTACATACTTAGGAGGATCTGGTTAAAATTTATTAACCCGCACATCATCCCTAGATGTCATGTGTGTTCCTACAACATGCTCCTTGGTGTTCATAGGGTTTTATGGTTGCAATTATCCCTTTTTGTGTACCTATGTATATACAAATTATGGTGCATATATAGGGAATTTTGGGATATTTGAAAGGTCTTCTATGACAGCCTGTAGAAATTTGCATTTGATGTAGTCACTTTGTATTTTGCTTATAAATAGCATATTAGGTGTAGAACAGATCTCCTATAATATCTCATAGGAGCTTGCATTCACTACATTCTTTATGTGTTTTGTTGTGATTTTGGTCCTCATTATACATCCACTACTATTGCAGGTAGATATATTCATTCGTAGACTGGAACTGACTACAGGATATTGCATTTACTGAAGTCTTTCTACATCTACCCATAGGTGGCATGTTGTACATACATCTGTATTTGTAGAGGGATTATATGTATTGTTGATCTTTTACATTTTCTTGCAGATAGAGAGTTGAATATATATCGGGCTTCCTTTAATGGGTCCCAGGCTATTTATGATTTTATTAAACCTTCCGTCACTGCCAAAAGGTATTCATATATACAACAGTTATTCTTTTATCTTGTTCTAGTCAATGCATCGGATGTATAACATGTTTCCTATGTTACCTTGTATGGGTTTGTATTTATTGCATATCATTTGGTGTTTGCTTCTAGATAACATATGATATATAGCGGGTCTTCTACGGTACCATGTAAGAGCTTGTATATGCTACAGTTCTCTTCTATTTTTACACTGTAGATGACACATCAGGTACATAATGTATCTTCTATAACAACTTATAGATATTTTGCACTCTTAGTATCTCATCTGCTTATGCTTGCAAATAACATGTAGTATATATAGCGGGTATTCTACAACACCTTAGATATTTGAACTTCAATACGTATCATCTATCCTTTTCTTATAGAGGGTCGGTGTATTTGACTAATGTTAGACAATTGTTGACCATGGAGGTGTTATAGTGTCTTTGCCACGATAATTGGTAGGTATCTAGAACATGCTAAGGACATGCTGTCTTTGCCACCATTCTTTATATACTTGATTTTAGACATGTTGAGCTTATGACGGGTCTTCTACAATGGTTCATAAGAATTTCCACATGTACTTGTATTTATTGCACATCAACCACCCTTGATTATGGGGAAATCAATATATTTACCTGGTACTGAATAGTGGTTGATTGCATGGGTGATGTAGCATCCATCACCCATTACTTGTTATCGCTATTATGCCTATGAAGAATCTTTTGTAACATCCAGAAAGTGCTAAGAATCTGTTATATGCTACGTTGCATATGCACCATACTTAAAACTTTCTTGCCATCATTTCTTAAATTTGGCATGTTTATTTTCCATTCATAGATCTATTATACGTATTATGCATTATGGTTCTTCTATAGTCATTCATGGACAAGTTGTATTGTATTATACCATTTATATCCCTTTTTTTAGTGCTCTTAGGTGGATGTAGAAAAGATTGTTGCATCTTGTTACATGACTATTGTATTGACTGTATCAACTTTAGCTTTGTTATTCATAAGGGAGTATTGCACTTTCATGATTACCCTTATCAATTTCATTGCTTGAAAGCCCAGGTACATTTGATTGCTGCATATGAATGAGCCATGTTGAATTCTACAAGTCTTCCACTGCTATATGAAGATGAGGCAAATCTTGTGATGAGTTTGCTTGACAACTTATACATTCCAATTGGAGTGACAATTCCCTAATATTCATTAAAATTTTTGAATATTTTAATCAAGAAGATGTAATTGTATTCTTTATTTTCTCCTCGTCTGCATGCTGCCACTTTATCAAATTTTATTTTAAATCATATTCTATATCACTCAATTGGGCCTAAGTTCAAGTTAGGCTCCACTTCCTTTCGTTCAAATTTGAAATTATTTAGATTTACTTTGAGTTCAATATACAAGTTTTTGTCATCAAGTTATATCCTTTGTAGTTTGTTCAAGTCCGTTGAGTCCTTGCAAGCTAAAGTTCCACTTGATGTTATATAATTTGAGTTCAATTACCACAAGTGCATACTTTAAGTTTAAGTTCATTTTTAAGTCTGAAGTTATATCCACTTAATGTACAAATCAAATTCAAATTAAATTTAGGTTTATTTATATTTGGTTCAATTTTGAGTTCAAGTCTTTGTGATTTATTCATGTTCATATTCATTAGATTTGAATTCATTTAGGTCAATTGCATCAAGTTCATAAGTCACATGTGAATGTTCATTCAAGTTTGAGTGTATTCCCTTGTTCAGCAAAATTTTGGCAGCCTCCAGATGTCTCCCATGTTTAGGGGAAACTACAAAAAATGGGCCTTCCAACCATATGCAATAAAGGCCTATATGGTAGGTGTTCTTAGACAACGTGGTAGTGGTCTACATTCCCACCACGCACAATAAAGGTGTGTATGTAGTCTTTGAATGTACTTGTTTTAAAAGATTGTTGGCTTTCCCCTTGCTCGAGGGTACTTATAAGTGACCCCACCTCACCTTAGGTACTGCACTAGGATCCCATCCTATCACGTGCAATAAAGGCGTGTATAGGCAATTTTACAGTGTGCCACAAACTTCAAGGTATGGCTTTTAGGTGATTACTCGCCTCATCATAGGAGTCATACTGTGTTCTATCCCACCATGCTAAATAAAGGCATGTATGAGTGGTTTTTCAGTGCACCATAAACTTCGAGGGTGAAAATCTAAGTTTTAGAGAATTCATAACTTCGTCGGGTTATCGGTAATGTCGGCGCACATAAATCGAGAAAAAAAGTCTATCTTCTCCCTTTTGTAACTCTTTCATTTTAATTTTTTTCAATAATAATAAAATATATAATACAATAATAATTAATAATAAAATAAGAATTACACTTAAATGTATACCTAATAACCTAAAATTGTCTGGTAGAGGAGGCGACTTGGAGAGGGTTGAGGGCACGGGTCCAGCCATCGATTTGGTCAAGTGGAGATCGACTTTGGAGGGGGATGATCGGTAGCTTGAATGAGAAGATTAGAGCTCCTTCTTATTTATGGTAGAGAGAAAAAGACTTGGGTGGCAGAGGCGAGATGGCCTTCGATTAGGACTAGGGAAAAGGTTAGGTAGGGAAGAGAAGAGAAGCGACGGGATTCAACTGAGGTGAGGTGATCTCTCTCTCTCTCTCTCTCTCTCTCTCTCTCTCTCTCTCTGAAGGGTGGATTAGGTCTAAAGGAGATGAAGTAGGCTATTTCATGAGGCTTGGAGACTTTAGTTGATCAGGTTGTGAGGTGGAGTTGGATGGATCGAGGAAGAGCATGCTTCGGGAAATGGAGAGGTCAGAGATCGATGGGGAGCTTTGGTAGAGAGATATAGATCTTGCCAGATACTGGAAGAGAAAAGCCCGGAGTCTTCATTCACTCACTATTTAATGATAAATACGTACATTCGATCAAGGAGAACTACAGATTTTGAGGCTATTTTGCTATGAGTGGCACCAAATTCAGTGAGATTTAAGCAGAAATTCGGTAGGGTTCGTGGATCTGCCGGGTGCAAGGTATGTATGCATGATTTTTTTTACTCTTTATATTTCTTTGTACATAGGTCAACATAAATAAGTTCCCAAACATCATTCCTCACAAATTTATTTAACTCTTCTTGCATTACTAGGATCCATAATCCATCTGATATGGCTTAATTTATGTTGGTGGATTTAGTCATTGAAATAAAGGCAAATTGGTTTACTTCTTTTTTAAGTCAATGCCTAGTTCTAACACCTTCAGATGGGTCTCCTAAGATTAATTATTAAGGAGGACTTGAAGAATATCTCCATTCTCTAGGCAATGTATTTTCTTGTTCTACCCTTTTCTCCAAATTTATAGATTCTACTCCTTGGGTGATTTCTATAACTTTCTCTTCTTCTACCCTAGACCCTCCAAAGTTATCAAATTCATCAAATACAACATCACTGGTCTCCTCTACCACTAGTGTCAGTTTATTGAAATCTCTAAAAGATTTTCTAACATTTGAGTACCCTAGGAACACTCCTTCATCAAATTTAGGATCAAACTTTCTTAGTAGAGATTTCTCATTATTTGAATGAACAATTTACATCCAAAGACATGAAGGTGAGAGGTTGGGTATCCTACCCTTAAGAATTTCATAAGATGACTTGCTTAGGTTGGATCTAACATTTACCCTATCAAGAACATAATATATTGTATTCACCACTTCTACTTAAAAATATTTAGGAAGTGAGTATTTAGCTAACATGGCTCTAGTGGCTTATACTAGGGCTCTTTTTTTTTTTCAGCAACCCCGTTCTACTAAAGGGTTATAGGAGCTGAAAAATTGTTATCTATTCCTTGCTCCTTACAGTAAGATTCAAATATCTCATTCTCAAATTCTCAACCAAGATCACTATGAATTATCAGAATTTTACAACCTAGCTTCCTTTGAATCAAAGTGGAGAATGATCTAAATTGTTCAAATGATTCACTTTTATGAGATATGAATCTAACATAGGTAAATCTCAAGTACTCATCAACAATCACATACCCAAAGAATTTCTCTCCTAGGCTTGTAGTATTAACAGGTCCAAAAAGACCAATATGTTGGACTTCTCAAGGTTTGCTAGTGTTAATGTCCTTGATTGAGTGAAAGGATTATTTGACTTTCTTTCCTAACTAACAGGCATTACATAAGTGGTCTATAGTGAACTCTAATTTTGGTATGCCTCTCACTAAGTCTTTTTGGGTGATCTTTCTAAGATTTTTTATGCTTGCATGACATAATCTTCTATTCCATAACCAGGATTCACTATCAATAAGTTTTATATAAAAAGAAACAGCAAGTTCATCACAATTTAAATCAAGTATCTAAATATTATTAATTCTATTTCCTTGAAGCACAATATTTCCATTTAAGCTAATCATGCAGCTTGTAAATAAAAATTTTATGCTAAATCCTTTATCACATAGCTGGCTTATGTTAAGTAGGTTATGTTTTAAGCCATCTACCAGTAAAACTTTTTTAACAATGAAATTTTTTTAGTTGTTGATTTGTATCTCCAGTCACGTGCCTTAAACATTTATTGTCCAGGTACCACATGATCTCATGAGACCTTCTGTGAGAGCATCCCTACAAAATCATCAGTGGTCATATTTGGGAACCAAAAAAAATTTGGGTTCCTTTTTATGGAATGTGGGATGAAATGCTTACATGCTATGTTGTGAATTATGCAATTTTGGTCTCCACACCAAGTATATTTTATGGTGGATAGTGAAATATGGGAGATGTGTCCTAGTATGCCACCAAAAAAACATTTAACTCCAATAAAGGGTTTACTAATTTATGTGAGTTATGGTGCCTCTTCCTAGGTTTGATGGTGTGTTATGAAACTGTGCAAGTATTGGATGCATTTTTTTCTTTGTAAGCTTTTAATTGAACTTGTAAGGATTTGTTTTCAATTTCAAGAATGAAATTTTGAATTTTAAATGCATGCTAACTACCTTCTAATTTACATACTAGAGTTTCTTATTCCTTGAATATATTTTCTAATTTAACATGCAATGTTTTCAAGGAATCATGTTCAGTAGTTTAATCAAGATGCATTTTATTTAAGGAGTCAAATTCATGTAATAAAACCATATGATTACTATCCACACTTGAATGATTTTTCCTGAGGCATTCATGCTCTTTCTGCAAAATTGAAAAGTCATATTTAAGGCTTGTATGTGCTTTCTTGAGCTTCCTATATATAGTATGAATTTTTTCAAAAACTTCAAATAATTTATTATAGGAAAGATCACACACCTCCTCTTGATCAAAATGATCAAGATGATTACCTGCCATTAAGCATAGGTTTGTTACCTCCTCTTATGCTTCAATTTCAGATGAGTCTAAAGTATAGTCTGTTCAGAATGCCTTCTAAATCCCTTACTTGCACTTTTTTAATTTAGATTTTTCCTCACCCTTCTCATTGCTTGAGTGAGCTTTAAGAATAGGGCAATCAGTCTTCAAGTGCCTTAGTTTTCTATATTTATAATATATAATGAGAGGAAGCTTTAGAATTTTCTAATTTTTACCTTTGCTCCACTAGTGATGACACTTTTGCATTTTCTTTAGAAAGCTTCTGAACTATCAGGTTATCAGGGTGATATCTTCCTCTCCTTTATCAGAAGAACTAACAGAGTCATTAGCCTTTAAGGCTATAATTTTCTCCTTCCTCTTTTCATCTACATCAAGCTGCCTTTGACTCACTCCTTGCTCGTAGGTAATGTATGACCCAAGTATCTTATCAACGGAATAAACATTAAGATCTTTAGATTCAATAATGGCAATGATTTTTTCATCATAAAAAGAAGATAAACAACAAAATATTGTTAACTTTTTGGGTATTTAGTATTTAGTTGGACTAAATCTCTATCATCAGTATTCAATTCAGGAAAAAGAATTTTAGTTTTAGTGCCATTTACTAAATGTGAAGGTGCAAATATTCTTCCTGAACTAATATCCATATGTGATAATCAATTGATTGCAAGAAAGTAGACATGCAAATTTTCAAAAAATCAAAAGGAATATTTTCAAATAAAGGTGGTTATGTGATTGAATATCCTTCTATAGTATATCAACTTCCAAAGTTATCCATTGATCTTTTTTGAAAAGTTTTGTAAAACTTAATTTTTGAATCCCGCTCTGATATCACTTGAAAGTTTCTAAAGGTTATTATACCTTTAAGAACTAGCCTAAGTCTAACCAAGAGAGGGTGAATTGGATATTTTAAAAAAATTCTTTAGTGAAAAAGAAATTCTTTAAAAACTTTTCAAACCCACGCTAAATAATCAATACATTAGATATAAAAATGAGTAAATTTCACAGTAACAAAATAAATTAGATTTTTCAACCACACATATAATTATAGAAAATAAAGTGTAGAAAATAATCAAAATGAACACACCATAATTTATATTAGTTTTCTCAACGTGACCTATGTCCACTCCTTGGAGGCTCCCTCTCCAAGTATTACACTAAATAGAAGTGACTCTCCTTGTGCTCCCATAATAAGGTAGAGAAGCCTGTACATACACTATATCACCACCCTAGTGCGGTAGAGAACCGTGACTCTTTTACAGATAGAGAACCATAACTCTATTTTCACCCTCCAGATGATGGTCAGGGAACCACAACTCTATTTTTATCCTCCAAGTGATGGTTAGAGAACCACAACTCTATTTTCACCCTCCAAGTGATGGTCAAAGAACCATGACTCTATTTCACCCTCCAAGTGATGCTCAGTGAACCACAATCTTTACTAAAGACTTCTTCTCTAAAGCCATATAGAATCTAGGCAAACGCTTGTAGATACTAGGAAAGATTCTTGTTTGGAGAAATCTTATGAATCCCCTCAATACTTTTCCTTCATAAAATCTCCCTCTCTTCTCTCATAAACCTCTCATTCTTCTCTTCCTCAAGGCTCTTTTTCTTGAAGTCTTAACAGCTAAAGATTTTCTAATAAGAGTATAAGAAAACCTTAATTTGTGAGCTTTAAGAAGTCCTTATTTTCAAGAGATCAATCTTCTATTCAAATAGTACGATACACATTTCATACCGTACGATCAGTGTAATTCAGACTTGTCCAGCAAGGTCATGTAAATAAACTGTTCAACTTTTATGACATTTTATACATTCCAATCAAAAAATTATACGCTACGAACAATAGAAATTTCTTTTAGTCATTTTGGATGACCCTTGGGATGGCCAACTTCATACACTATAGAACATCCATCACTGTGAACATCATATAGTATGATCAAAATAAAAATTATGTATTTTGTTTGGTATGATCTCTAGGATAACTAATTTCATACACGAGTAATTATACAGTATGATCAATCATAATAATTATCCATGATTTGATTGCATGGTTTTGAGGGATTAATTAAAAAAGATTTTAATTAGGGCATACAGTACAAACTAAATCATATTATACGATTAACATATAATTAGCGTCTTTCTCAACCTGTAGTAGCTAGAGTTTTGATAGAGCATAACAGATTGTGCAATACAAATTAAAATCATGCAGAATGAAATAGGGTTGCACAGTACAAAGCCAAAATCATATAGAACGATGTACTTAAAAAAACTCTCTCAAAAAACATTTTTCACTCTTCCCTTATATATGTGCGAGGTTGCCCAGCAAAGATATCCACCCAATTAGATAATACGACTCAACAAATAAAAAAATGTATGATAAAATGAAAACTAATTATAACCCTAGTCTACCCAGTCTTGAGCTAATTAGAATTGCAAGTGAACAGTTGATTGATTTCTTGAAACGTTAGTACACACAAAAATAAAACAAAATATTACAAAAATAGGATAAAGTAGTAACATACACAATAAGATTTGTTATAATCAAAATTACATTGCTTGGATTAGTTACAACATTGATTGGTCAAACCAATCAATGGGGTTGAGGTGGTATTCAAGGAAGAATATTTGGTTGTTCGAATGAATGACCAAGTGTTTAAAGCTAATGTGTTACAATTTGCATGGGTTATGAGTGTATGTGAGAGGTTTGATCATATATGGGAGTTTGACCAAGTCAAATCAATAGTGATTTGACTTAGGAGAATATCACACATGCTTAAAATATTCAATTAAATAATTTTTGGGGTTTAAAATTTAGTGAGGCATTAAATTTGACCTTGGTAGGGTGCATGGTTGATTTGGTCAACCATGGTTGACTTGTTCAACCTAGTCAAACCAACTGTTGTAGTTGGGCCCAAAAATTCAAAATGATATTTTAGACCCAATGGAGGTGGTCCCATGAAAAAGGTAATGTCTCCTTGCATGAAATGCATGTTTGGGCCCTTAAGGGGCATTTTGGTAAAACTAATTAAACCAAAATATATGTTTAGGTTCAATTAGGGGTGTTAGTGAGTCGAGCCGGCTCGAGCTCGACTCATTTATGAGCTCACAAGCCGAGCTTATCGAGATTGCGAGTCATGCTCGAGCTCGAGTTCGAGCTCATTTAGTAAACGAGCTCGAGCTTGAGCTCGAGCCGGCTTGGCTCGTGAGCTCGCGAGCCGGCTTGATTAAATATTAATATTTTTAAAAATAATTTTATTTTATTTATTAAATTTAAATATTAAAAAATTATAATAATAATCACCTAAATTTTATTTAAAAGTGAAATATTTCATATTTTTATAAAATTTTTGTTTAAGTTTTAAAAATCCCGCTTAAAGTTTAAAAATCCCGCCTAATTTTAATTTTTTTTAAAAATATCGACTAAATTTAAAAATTCCCTCCCATGGCTGGCGAGCCGGCTCAAGCTCGTTAACAGTGATACGAGCTCGAGTTCGAGCTCGACTATCGAGCTCGACTCGAGCTCGCTTTCTATCTAACGAGCCGAGCTCGATAAGGGCCAAAACTTGACTCGACTCGACTCGTTTACACCCCTAGGTTCAATGAATTTCTAATGATGTTTATGATGCATTAGAAGAGCTTCCATTGCTTAGTTCGTATGATCAACATTGAAGTTTAGAGAAAACTTTAATTTTGCCCTTAAGGAGCATTTTGGTCATTTTTGCCCCTGGTTAACTCTGGGTCAACCAGGGTTCAACAATGTGAAGTTTTGTGTTTACATGTCAGAAGAAGAATTATGGACATGCTCATAGAATTTGGGTATGGTTCTAAGATCAAATTTCATAAGATACAAGGTCTAGTGGCATAAGCTATAAATATTTGAAGGTTTTATACCCTTTGGATTTCAATTGAGTTTTTGGGAGTTAGATATCTTGAAATAACCTCAAATTTGGAGGGTTGACTCGATGGACATGCCTAATAAATATACAATTGATAGATCATAAATTGGAAAATATTCAATTTGATTTTGAGGTGATTGAAAAATAACCCAAAATGGTCGTATGATTTTCATTGGGGAAAATGCCTTATTTTAGACTTTCATAACTTTCTCTTTTTTTTTGCAAGTTATATTTTAAAAATTAAAAAAAAAAAAGATTCTACACTCCTTGCAAATTAGAAAAATAGTTTATATACAAACATCTCAAATTACAATATAAACATTTGCTCATTTTTTAACAACCTGTAATCTTGGCCATACTTTTAATAATTAAGGAGGCTAAGCAGCTGAAACACCTATAAAAAATTAGATTAGATTTTAATTTTAATTCAATAAAGTTCCCTTTTATAATAGAAATCTTTTATAATAGTCATACATTAGCATGAACACCTGTAAAAAATTTTGATCAACAATAAACATCCAGACACCCCTAACCTAGAAAGATCTAAACATCCATCACAAATTACCAAGGAGAGCAACAAAATATAAGCATTACATAGTATATCACATTGAACTCTAACAAACAACACCACATCCATGCACTAATAATTTTCATAATACATAAATTTACAAAAAAAAAATGGCAATAATCTAACCTAAAGCTAAAGTTCTTACCACAACAAATAATTATAAGTGTGTGATAAGCTATGCAAGTGCCAAGCTATTAGGCTTTAAGTTTAGTTTTGTATTTTGATTTTGTTTAATAGTCGAGGGAGATTACAATTAAAGTTTTAAGTATTTAATCTTTTATTGATGTTTTTAATGGATTTATAAAAGAAGATTTTATTATTATTTTGAACTTGTTTCATTGAATATTGATTACTATTTGTTGTTATTTTATAGATTTATAAAAAATTATTTCATTATTTTTATTTAATTTTTAATGAATTTTATAATATTGAAGGTGCAAATTATTCTTTTAGTTTTTCATTATTACTTTTTTATTTTCTCTCTCCGCTATTATTTGATTTTATTATAAATTTATCATAATAAAAAAAGTTTAATCTTTTTAATTATTTAAATAGGAAGTTTATTTCAAATTTAATTTAATTAATTTTTACTTTATTTTATTTATATTTATTCACTTTTATTTATTTTAAATTAGCTTTATATTTGATGTAATCTTAAACTTGTAATTTTTATTCTAACATTTTAATTTAATTTTGAATGTATTCATTTAATTTAAGTATGTTTTGATTTGATTATTTAAATAGAATATTTTAATTTTGATTTTAAGAAAGATTCATAATATTATTATTTAATATGAATTTCATTTTCAATTAATGCATTTTATTATATTCATGAATTCAATTTGAATGTAATTAATTCTTATTTTTTATCTAATTTGAATAAGTGAATTTTATTTATTATTTGAATATATTTTTTGGATTATCTTTATTTTAAAATTTATTATAATTGTAATTTGAATTTTTTTTTTTGAGAAAATGCAATAGCATTAAAAAGGAAAGAAAATTACAACTTAAGCTGTGATAGTGATCTTATCACATTCCTCCTTAACAAGAGAAAAGAAAAAAGGAGGAGCATTATTAATGTTCTCCCATAAAAAATCTCCTTTCAAGGCATGATTAGCACAAAAATGTGCTAATTAATTACAATCTCTATAAGCAAAAAAAAAAAAAAAAGACTTTCAAAATTTTGAAGAAAAGATAAGTCTTCCAGATTTACCTCTAAGCTCGGAATATCCAATCCATGAACATATTTTTTGAGATGGTTGATAATATTCCAATTATCTCCTTCAATGACAATGCCTTTATAATCAAGCATCCAATCTTTGATCATAGCTTAATATGTCGAAAGGCTAATAGCTCAAGTAAGCCAATGTCCCAATGAAAGCATTTATGACCAAAAGCTAAAAGCATTCTACCTTTATCATCTCTAATTACTCCACCGAGTCCAGCTTCATAAGATTGATTCAAGGCTGCATCAATATTAATTTTGATCCATCCGGTTGGAGGGGATGCCAAAAAAAATTCAGCTTAGGAAGCTGGTTGGCATTCCAGAGATCTGAATAGATAGCAGATTTAGAAGAAATAGATGCAACACAAATTGAATTAGAAATAATATAATTCAACCAAAGTTCTCTATTCTCATGAATGAGCTGATTTCTGCTTTTCCATATAAAATAAATCAGGTAGCAGTAGAGATGAGGAAGAAATGGATTATTAATGCTGTTCATTTTCAAGATACGAACACAATCCAGTAAAGAATGGAATCCTTGGATAGAGATACCCCATTGTTTGAGAACAGCCAAGGCTTCCATAATTTTACAACATCTAGTAGAAACGTGATCTGCATTTTCAACCATACCACATCCTCTTGGACAATGGTTGTCATTTAATAACCTTCTTTTCGTAAGAAAATCTGCAGTAGGGATATCTTCTTTAAATAGTCTCCACCAGAAACAATCTACTCTAGGATTGAGCTTGAGCTTCTTCAACCAATTCCAGTCAAAAGTAGCAGAATTCTGCTCTATTAGATTTCGAAAAACTTAAGTAGATAAAGAAATCCCAGAGAATTGTTGAGTTAGTTCCATTTCATCCTTCAAAATATCAGAATAAATTTTGGTATTTAAAATGATTTCAACTAAAGATTTACCAAAATATTCTTCTAACTCGTTCCTCTTCCATTCACCGTTGGATATGAAATTCTGGAGCAAAGGGAAGTCTGTTTTAGATTCAGGAACTGAAATGAAAGTTGGCCAATCAATCAATATTTTATCCAATAACCAAATATCATTTAAGGTATTGATTTCAGAACCTGAATGAATTTTCCATCTAATACAGTTTTTTAAGGCTTTGGCACCGCTGCAGATGATTTTCCATGAAGGAGATGTATTCGGTCTATAATCAGTAGACCAGATATCCAATCCGTATTTAGAATCCAATGTTTTGTTTAACATTGAGTTTGGATTTTTAACAAAATCCCAAGCAAATTTAGCTCTAAGTGGCCCCATCATACTAATCACTGAATGAATAACTCTACCTCCATATATAATGTAAACCATGAGACCCATCTTATTTATTCCATAAAAAATCTCTACAAATCTTCTCAAATTTTTTCAGGATGTTTAATGGAATGAGAGAAGCTGTAACATAGAAAAGCGGAATAGAAGTAAGAATAGATTTAACCATTAAAATCCTCCCAGGTAATGAAATGAATTTCTTTCCCCAATTATCAAGTTTAGATACAGCTTTCTCAAGAAGACCGAGATAATCTGAAGCGATTCTTCTTCTTAAGGAAAATTTGAAACCCAAGTATTGAATTTCCTTTGCTTCATTAAAACCAATGAGTTTAGAAATCCTTCTTCTTCTGTTGATAGAAACAGCTTTGCTAAAGAGAAGGGAGGATTTGTTTTTGTTGAATGAATGGCCCGTCCATCTGCAGTAATCAGAAATCAGTAATTTGATTTCTCTCAAATGTTCCAACTTCCCTTCTGAGAACAGTAGAATGTCATCTGCAAATAATAGAAGAGAAATTATTGGGGATGAAGTTAATGCCCAACATGTGACTTTTGGCTAAAAAACCATTAGAAAGTAATTGAGAGCATAAGATGAATAAAAAGGGAGATAGAGGACAACCCTGTCTTAAGCCACTATAAGCTTTTATCCAACTGGAACCAACACCATTAATTTGGATAGAGAATAAAGGATCAACAACACATTCAAGGATCCAATTAGAGAATTTCTTTGGAAAACCAAAATAATCCAGAATTTGTTTTAAGGAATCCCAAGATAAGCTATCAAAACCTTGCTCCATATCCAGTTTTATAGCCACCAAACCCTTTTTTGCTGTAGAGTTCTTAAATTTATGGAAGATTTCTTGGGCTAAAAGAACATGATTGAATAAGGATCTCCCCTTCATGAAAGCAACTTGAGTTTCATCAATTAAACAATGGATAACTTTTGTAAGCCTATTAAGAATCATTTTGGCAATGATCTTATAAATAGAAAGACATAGGCTAATTGGCCTGAAATTGGAAGGAAAAAGAGGGTTGTTGATTTTTGGAATAAGAACAATTAATGTCTCCTTCCACTTGGAGCACATTTTACCAGATGAGAAAAAGAGCTCAATAGCTTTCCAAATGTCTCCACCTACTATTTTCCAATAAGCTTTAATGAATGAGTAAGTAATCCCATCCACTCCTGGAACCACATTATTCCCAAGCTCTTTGATTACCTGTTCCAATTCTTCTAATTGAAATTTAGATTCTAGAAAATCAGATTGAATCTGGCTGAGAGTTCTCGGGTTGATAGGCCACCCATATAGATTGCAGTCCCTAAGCCTCCAGTTGTTGCTGAAATAATATGAGAAAATACCCCTGATTTTCTCTTGATTTTCCTCTAAGATACCATAATCATCTTTTATTTGCTTAATAAAATTGCTATTCATCCGACCATTGGCAAAGGCATGAAAAAATTTAGAGTTAGAATCACCTTCCCCTAACCATTTTGCTTTTGCCCTTTTCCTCCACGATGTATTTAATCTAGCCAAAGTACAATTATATTCATTTACTTTGGACCTTAGAAGAAAAAAATTATCTTGGGGAAATGCTACCTCACCCGATTCTTCCAATTGAAGAACTTCAATTTCATTTTGTAACTTAACCTTCAAATCCTTAAGACATTGGTGTTTTGCTTTGCTCCAGAAGTACAATGCTTTCATAACTCTATCAAACGTTTTATTCAGAGTAGCCATAGCATCACCTGAGGTTGGTTTGCACCAAGATTTCTTGACAACAACAGCAGCAGCCGGGTAGGAGAGCCATACATCTTTAAATTTTCTCTGTTTTGACCTGCAAACCGCAGACATGGAGGTTTTTAAAATAATAGGATTGTGATATGAAGCAACTCTTGGTGAGTGTCGGAATGTAGCAATAGGAATCAATTCAAGAGTCTTGGTATTCAAAAGACATCTATCCAATCTTTCATGTATACGAGCATTCCCATCTTTATTGTTACACCAAGTGAACTTGGGTCCAATGAACCCAATATCATGTAAATCAGAATTGTTCATAAAGTTCCTCATTTCCATAGAACCTTTGGAAAAGGAGAACCTTTTTCCTCCATTCTTATCTTCATGAGATAGAAGACAATTAAAGTCCCCTCCAACAACTTATGGAAGATCCAACTTATGATTTTCTTCCAAGATCTGCCATAAGTTTCTTCTAGTCTAAACATCTCTGCCTCCATAAACATTTGAAATAATCCATAAACCATTGTTGAATATATTTAGTCCCCCCACTATACATTGACTTGAAGCATTAATAACTGTAAAGGAAGCTAAAGCCTTCTTCCAAAACACCAAGATCTCTCCGGACATACCATAAGAGGGAAACATAAAGAAGTCCCATTCGTCTCCCATAAATTTATTAAAATCTTCCTTGTCCAAGAACTGAATTTTTGTCTCAACCAAACCAACAAAAAGAGCATCCCAATCCCTCACAACTTCCTTCAAATATAGGGAGGCTTCCTTTTTACGAGCCCCCCTACAATTCCAAAAAACTAAGGAAGTCATTTGGATAAGAAAGGGGATGAGCCACCATTTCTTCTCTTCTTTTCATTCAATTTGTTGAGTCTAGAGGAATTATTATGGGGACCAAGATTTTTAAGTTCTTTGGACAATTTTGGTTTGTTCCCTCCCATTGCAGATTTGTTCAAGAGAGCCGGTTCAGGAACTCCCATAACAGATTTGGGAGAAGAAACATTTTTCTCAATAATCAAATTCACATCCTGAAATTCCAATAGTTCACCTTCTTCCACCTCCACAACAAAATTATCTCCTTTATTAATGGCCTCCTCTTCCATGATAGAATTAAGGATATCAAATTTATTAGCCTTCAGATTAATAAAACTGGAAGACGTAGTAGGTGAAGTACCAAGATTTTCCAGAGAAGAAGAGTTCATGGGGAAGGAAAGGTCTGCCACAGTAGAAACATCAATAGCTTTGACGGCTTCCACCAATTTTTCTGAATTTGAAGGTGCTCCTGAGGATGAAGCACCCGCCACATTCTCAGCAGGTACTTTGGAATAAGGAGTAGGAAGAGACTCAGCATCTTTATTACTCTTGAATGAATTAGTTTGAATATTCAATTTGGCTCTCCAAGCAATCCCTGGTTTAGAAGTAAAATAATTCTTTTGAGCTCCTGAATTGTTCTTAGATTTCTTCTAGTTATTAACAAGTGTCCATGGACCATAAGTTAGCTCTTCTGATGCCAAAGCTGGAATTGAAGATTTTGTAGCATCTTTATAGGAATCAACATTCTTCTCTATGCAGTTAGAATTAGTTGTTATCTTTAGGTCAGGACAGGTTTCAGCTACATGCCCAATTTTACCATAGTGAAAACATAAGGTAGAAATCTTCTCATACTCAAGTTTTTGAAAAAATTTTCCTTCACTTCCATCAACACAAACTCCTAAGGGAAGTTTTTTATCAAGCTCAATTCGGATACAAATTTGAGCAAACTCTCTTCTTCCCCATTGGAACATATTGCCATCAATTAAGAGAGGTGTACCAACCATAGAAGCAATCCTTGAAACATTTGTTTCATCCCAACAATATAAAGGGAGATAGGGCATTCTTACCCAAATTGGAGAAACCAGTCCTTTCAAAGAGACCGGATTAAATGAAGAATTCCATCTTTCCATTCAAATAATATGGTTGTTGACAAACCAAGGGCCTCCAGCAAAAACCTTTTCCATGCTATCATTATTCAAGAACGAACAAAGGACCCAGCCAGATCCAAGCACCGTTAAATTGAATTTCGCGAATTGCATCCATTGTCTTCTCAGCTCAGCCGCAATAACCTGGGTAGGAAGAGTTTTACCAAACACTTTGACTACCAATGAGGATTGTAATTTCATCATGTTGTTTTGAACATTAGGTTCATATAGATGAACCGCAGATTCATCATCTGAGATGCAATGTTCAACATTTTTCATATCCACTTTGATGTAAGTATGTCTCATCCATGGATTATTGAAATTTCCTTCAACATATTTGATATTAACATCTTCCAAAGGGATTGGGATAAAAGCATTATTACAACCATCTGAGCTACTGCTAGGATTCGCAGTTAAATCCATCTCTTTAATGGCCACCGAATCAGGTTTGGTGTTGACAAACCTATTCACAAATAATTTCATACCAGATTAAGAGGATTCTGAATTAGAATTCCCCAGAAAAATAGGTGAATTTTTTGGATTCACCTCTTCCACAACCTGCTTTCCCTTCCCTATCACCGGCGTTGAAATAGTTAACTTTATCTCAGATGGTTCTTTGATACGAAGAGGGCCATAAGCTCGAGAACCATGAACAGGAGAATAACCATTCTCTTTTCTAGGGTCTGGAATCAGATTCTGGCCATCGCCGTCGGAGGACGACCGGCCATCCATGATCGGCGTAAAAACCACGCCGAAAAAGTGAAGAAGAAAATTTGAAAAACCATTGGAATTCCTGGACCTTCTCTCTCTAACATTCTCTCTCTAACCTTCTCTCTCTAATCTTCTAGACTTAAGACAATTAGACATTCACTATTATAATTTGAATTATCAAATTAATAAAACTTAAATGATTTGAAATCTAATAATTTACATCATTCCTAACAAATTGATTTAATTCCTCTTGTATGGCTAAGATCCAAAACTCGTCAGATAGGGCTTGATTGATATTGGTGGGTTCAATCATTGAGATAAAGACATAATGATTCACTTACTTCCTAAGTCCATGCTTAGTTCTAACACCTTCAGAAGGGTCTTCTAAGATCAATTTTTTAGGATAACTTGAAGAATATCTCCAATCTCTAAGCAAAGTGTATCTAGGTTTTACCCTTTCCTCCAGATTTGCATTTTCTACTCCTTAGGTAATCTCACCTACTCCTTTAGTGTTTTATGGCTCTACCCTATTCTCCAAATTTTCAACTCCTTGGGTAATCCCTTTAACTTTATCTTCATCCTCAACTCTAAACTACTTAGGATCATATTCATCAAACACTACATGAGTAGTCTCCTCCACCACCAATATCCTCTTGTTAAACACCCTAAAGGATTTCCCCATACTTGAATATCCTAAAAGCACTCCATCATATTTTGGATCAAATTTTCCTAACGGTGACTTCCCATTATTAAGAATGAAAACCTTACAGCCAAAGACACAGAGGTGGGAAAGGTTGGGTGTCCTACCCTTAATGATCTCAGAGGATGTCTTATCTAATTTGGTTCTAACATTCACCCTATTTAACACATAATAAGCTATGCTTACCACTTCAGCCCAAAAGTATTTTAGAAGTGAATACTCAGTAAGTATGGTTATAGTGGCCTCAATTAAGGTCATGTTCTTCCTTTCAGCTACCCCATTCTGCTAAGGGATCCTAGGAGCTGAGAAGTTATGACTAATCCCTTTATCTTCACACAAGTCTCCAAATCTCTCATTTTCAAACTCTCCACCATGGTTACTATGGATGGTCAAGATCTCATAACCTAGTTTTTTCTGAATCTAAGTAAAGAAGGATCTAAATTCATCAAAAGACTTACTCTTATGAGATAGAAACATAATCTAAGTGAACCTCGAGCAGTCATCGACAATCATAAAATCATAAACTTTCTCCCTAAGCTGGCAATACTAATGGGTCCAAATAAATCTATGTGAAAGACTTCAAAAGGTCTAGAGGTGCTAATGTCCTTAATGGAATGGAAAGAGGATTGGAGTTACTTCACTAGTTGGCAGGCATCACATAGGTGGTCTTCGGTGAACTTAAGCTTGGCAACACATCTAACTAGGTCTTTTGAGTCACTCTCCTAAGGGTTTTTATACTGGCATGACATAACCTCCTGTGCCACAACCACAACTCATCAGCGATAGTTTTTAAGCAAAATAAAGCAATACATTCAATATTATTTAAATTAAGCTTGTAAACATTGTTAATCTGCTTTCCCTACAAAATAGTGTTGTTATTCAAACTAATAATGCATGTATTTGCCAAAAAAAATTATAATAAAGCCCTTATCGCACAATTGACTAATGCTTATATAGCAAGTTGTGTTTCCGTTCATCTATAACAAAAACATTTTCAATCAAAAGATTCTTGGAGTTTCTGATTATACTTGCACCCACCACTTTCTTGGCAGTGTTGTCTCTAAGAATGACCTTGCCTCCAACCTTGGCCTCCAGCAAAATGAATTGATTGGCATCTCCAGTCATGTGTCATGAGCATCCGCTGTCCATGTACTATATGCTCTCATGAGATTTTTTGTCAGAGCACACCTATAAAATCATCAAATGTCAGAATTAGGAATCCAAACAAATTTGGGTCCCTTATTATATAAAAAAGAATACAATGCATATATGTTATGTTGTGAACCGTGAAACTTCGGTCTCCACACCTAATGTGTACTATGGTGAATAGTGAAAGTGTGTGAAATATGTCTTAACATGCCACATGAAAACATCTTACACCAGCAAAAGGGTTTTCTAGTTTACTCGGGTGGTGATGATTCTTTTTAAAGTTATGTGATGCATGCAATAATGGTTTATCATTTTCAAATGCTTTGAGTTTTTTTAATTTATTAAACTCTTTTTCTAACTCAACATGAGATGAATTCAAGGAATCATGTGCATCAGATAATTCAATATGCTTTTTGTTTAATGCATCAAACTCATCAAGTGATGACATGTGATTGTTATCAATTGTAAAGTGATCTTTAAGTAAAATTTCATGCTCTTTTTACAAATTTAAAATTTCAATTTTTGTGCTAGCATATAATTTTTTAAGTTTCCTATATGATGTATGAATTTGTTTAAAAACTTTAAGTAATTGATTGTAGGTTGGTTCACATACCTCTTCTTGATCAGACTGACCAAGATGATCATCCGCCATCAAGCACAAGTTTATAATCTCCTCTTAAGCTTCAGTCTCATAGGAGTCAGATGCAGAATCTGCCCATAACGCCTTTTGGAACTGCTTCTTATCCTTCCTAAACTTGGGTTTCTCCACACCCTTCTCATTGCTTGGGTGAGTCTTAAGTGTAGGAGAATCAGCTTTAACATATTCCGACTTCCTGCATTCAAAACAAATCATATCAGTAGAACTTTTAAAATTTTTATTACTCTTACCTTTATTCCACTTATGATGATACTTTTGCTTCTTCCTTAGAAATCTTTTGAATTGCCTAATAATTAAGGAAACAACATCGCCTTCAGACCCAGAAGAATTAGTGTCCGTATCGTTGGCCTTCAGCACCGCCGTTTTCTCCTTTTTCTCACCTGTAACAAATTGTCTTTGGTTCACTCCTTGCTTATAAGCAATGAGTGATCCAAGTAAGTTATAAATAGAATAAGTTTTCAAATCTTTAGATTCAGTTATTATAATGATCTTAACATCAAAAAAATAAAAGTAAGCATTTCAAAATTTTATTAATTTTTTCATAGTTAGTGATTCTCTTCCTAAGGCATATAGTGATGTGACAATTTGAGTAAACCTAGTATGTATGTCAGATATCGATTTGGTAGGTTTCATATGAAAATGTTTGTAGTCATGCAATAAAATATTCAACCTAGATTACTTAACCTCATTTGTTCCTTCATAAGTAATACATAATCTATCCCATATTTCTTTACCAGTTACACAGGTTGAGACATGCATATAATCTTTAGATTTTAAAGCATAGAAAAAATAGTTTAAACATTTTGCATTCAATTGTATTAAATCCCAATCATCAAAAGTCCATTCAATAAAATGAAGTTTAGTTTTTATGCCATTTATTTCACGTGATGGAGGTGAATAACCTTCTCTAATAAGCATCCATATGTGATAGTTAATCAATTATAAAAATATGGACATGAGATTTTTCCATAAATTAAAAGGTATATTGTCAAACAAACATGGTCGAGTAATAGAATACCCTTCCACAATATTACAATTACCAGAGTTAGCCATGTATCAAATTCAAAAGTTTTCAAGAACTAGATTTTATGAATCCCTCTCTGATACCACTTAAAAGTTTATTAGGGATGTTAAGCCCTTATGAACTAACCTGAGGCTAACCAAGAGGGCGGGGGGGACGAGAGGGGGGGGGGGGGGGGGGGGGAATTGGTGTTTTAAAAATTTTTCAAAAAAAATCATAATCACAACCAAAATAATCACCACAAAAAGAAAGTGCATAAATTAAATGTGAAAATTGCAATAAGAAAGAACACACCAAATTTAATAGTGGTTCGGTTAACTTGACCTACCTCCACTCCTCGGAGCCTCTCCTCCAGATATAGCACTAAACTCAGTGTCTCTCCTTTTGCCCCCACAGCAAGGCAAAGAAGCTCATACAAAAACTCCTTTCCACTAACACCGATGACACAGAGAACCCAACTCCTTTCACTTCCTCCTAAATCAGGCAAAGAACCTGACTCCTTTCACTTCCTCGTGAAGAAGACAAAGAAACTCGATCAATCGCTGAATTAGACCTCTCTAGAACCTCCATGGAATAAGGGATGACAATTGGAGAAGACGACTCAGATCCTTGCTTGGAGCAACCTTTGTGAAACCCCTCACAAACTCTCCCTCACAAGATCCTCTCTCTCTCTCCCAACCTATCCCTCTCCTCTTGGCTCTCTTAGGTCAGGATAATAGAAAAGGATTCAATCTTGGGTAAATAAGAGGTCTTATATATAAGAGCTTCAAATTTGCTCTTAATTTCAACAAACCGACAAAGATTGTCCAAGATAATCGATGGATTATCCTGTACTATCAGTACAAATTCAGTTCAATCAATTAGGACAATCTGGGAGAGTTTGGATGATTAAAGGACTTATTTATCATGATCATCTAAGATGATAGGACATCATCCTGTATGATTAGTTCAAAATCATTGAGTATCATCTAGAATATCACCCTGATTACATGTCTGTATGATGGAAAAATAAACTGATCACCCAGGAAGATTTCACGATCATCCTGGCCGATTAGTTCAAAATGTCAAATATCATCTAGAGCATCAACCTGATTACATGCATGGATGATGGAAAAATAACTGATCATATGGGATGATTTTGGATCATCACAGATGATTAGTACAAATCAATACACATCGTCTAGAACATCATTCTGGTCATTCAAGAAGAAACTAAGGTTTGTTTAACAGATCATCTAGGATGATCCTGTGATCACCTAGAATGATATAATCAAGCAATCAAATATTAATTGCTTTCCTTAATTACCAAACTAATTTAGGTATAATTGTAATATATCGTCCAAGATGATGTCCTAGATAATGTCCAAAAATAAAATATGCCTAAAAGAGTTGGCGGCTGATTCTTTCTGATTTGAGCATATTATCCATGATGATGCTAATATCATCCGGGATAATTTGCTTAATTGTGGTTGTATTAACCATGACACCCTAATTAGGGTTTATATTTTTAATGGATCATCCAAGATGATTTTTTATCATACCGGACGATATGATCAAAAACCAAAAACTCTAAAAATAGACAGAATTTTTTCCTAAGTGTGTGTGCGTGCAGGGTTACTTAGCGTTAGGACTCACTTTATTATAATTGATTCAAGAAAAGGTAAAAATCCTTGATGTGCACTTACAGACTAACTCACTCCTAGTCTACCCAATCTTGATCTGACTTGATTTGCAATTGACCTTATGGACCTAAAACATTAGTAGGCAAGGCATTCGTAGAAAAATAGAAGTGTCTGAAATATTTACTAACATCAAAATTATAATCCCTCTATCCAAATTCACAACATTTATCATTTTATTAAGAACCACTTTACTTTACCCTTCTTGAGAAAATCTATTATAAAACAAAAAATATAAAAGGCATTTACAAGCAATATAATCACTGCTTCAAAATGCTTGGGGAACTCAAAATGTCAAGATTGAATGCTTAGTTGGTGTCATGAGAACTCCTTAATAGACCCTTTTTAGGATAAACTTATAAAACCATAGTACCTCAATTATGTAATAATCAAGCACGATCACCTAAGTAGTAGGTAAATTAATGTCCTCCTTCAGTTCAAGTTGAAAGGAAAGATTGAACTACTCCCTATGATAAGCTGAGGCCCATAAGATCTTAAGGCTTGCATGCATGCCAGAGCTCCAATGTGAAGCAAATTCATCTTTCTATTAAGATCCACTCCTTATTCACTATCGAGTGACTTAGTGATAGGCTGTGCTTAAAGCCCTAAAAAGAAATCCCCAAATGAGTTCACCCACACTTAAGAGACCTGTTTAAGGAGAAACCTATTAAACCATAGTATCTCAACTATGCAATTATCAAGCATGATCACCTAGTAGCGTAGGCCATTTTAGTCTCCCTCCATGTTCAAGCTAAAAAAGAAAAAGGACTTCTCCTTGAGGCTAGCCAAGAGCCTCAAAAACTTAAAACCTACAAGCATGCTAGAGCCCTTAACATGAAGGAAATACATGTTTTCAGCAAGATACACTCCTTGTTCCATGTCTAGTGATTAGTGGTAGACTACATTTCAAATCATAAAAAATAAAACTCCAAATAAACTCACCCACACTTAAAAATAAAAGCAAAAGAAAGTGTAAGTTAAAAATTTATTTAATACTTATTTTCCCTATACTAGGGAACACGAGCTAAGGTGTAAGATCTCTTATTATGAATTCACACACATAAAAACATGCCCACTACTCTTCCAGGAATAGAGTTTCATCAAAATTTCCCTCGATCACAATTTTAAAGTTGTTTACTAACTTCAAGTAAGAATAAATAAGCATCCAAATACATGTATTTCTCAATTAAGTATATTAACAAAATAATAAAAATGAATAAATGTAACAAAAACTATCTTTAATTCATGTATTTTATTATAAGAATTTACACTTACACTCACCCAAAAGGCTCACTCTATTCCTTGTTAAATACGTAATTCAAGAGAGAGCATCTCTAACAAGTTGAGTGAAATGAGATGAGAAACCATGACCCTCATTTTACTTTACTTGCCACCACATCTCTCGCTCAGAGTATTTCACAAGGAACACCAAAGGAAACTCGCATGCAGCTCTCCTTTCTACAAAAAAGTGTCTCGATCCATCAGGCAACTCAATGAAAAGAATGACTTTTTCAGCTTGCTCGAAAAGGCGTATCAACTCCTCAGCCTTTTTAGCAACAAAATCATACAGGATCAATGGAAGAGAAAATGAAAGATGGAAATAGTGTGCATGTCATTATCATGAAGCACCCTAGCCATCTTCCCTTTCACACTCAAAATAGGAGTCGTATGATGCCTCCTATGTAAAAAAAAATAAAATTTATTTACACCAAAAGGCTAACATTAGGAAGGAAGACACATATTTTTTTCTATTTTTTCCCTCCATATGTTATAAGAAGAAGTACCACAAAATTGATGAAAGCTTGTAGCCATGCCAACCATTGAAAGGTAAGCTCAAACTTGAAAAGCAAGCTCAAGGAATACAACCATCATAATAGACACAACTAATATACAAATCTATTCACACTCCAATGAACCCATTCATTCTATTTATATATTGAAGACTGAGAAGCACCATATTAGAAGACATAAATATAACACTAACTCATTAGATAGAAAGGACATTGACATGATTGATTAAAATAAATATGCCAGTTATAGCTATGAGATAATCAATTTCACCTCCCAAAATATTTTTTCTTCTGTACAAATAGGATAAAAATTGCCCGCTTGAGATAAGGATCACATCATCAAATACAAAATGCTTAAGCCACTTTTGGTTGACTCCCTGTGTTACGACAAGCTTCATATGAGTATCATGTGAGTCCCCAAAAGAAGATGAGTCTTAAGTTCCCAGACACTATAGGCGACTTCATGCACCATGTCATTATCCACTAGAAGGTATACCCCTCCTTTTTGTGACAAGCTCTCTGAAATGTAGCACCCAGTTTAGGTAAAGTTTCACACCACTAACGATGGAAAAAAATAGCCCTGATGGGTAACACCCTCTATCTTTAATGCGATAAGCTCTGTAATACGGATAGATTATGGCTTCCCTCACTAGGGAGCCTTGATTGTTACCCCGAAAAAACTAAGAGTCTAGTGTAACTTCACACACAAGAAACGAACCTGCTCACCACTAAGTCATGAGGGTTAACTTGCATCACAAAAAGAAAGAAATTTCAAAGTTCAATGGCTTCAAGTAGTTTATAGAAACTAACTAGCATCATCACTCAGATATGAGAAAGTACACAAAAAAACTAAGTAATAAAAGAATATCTTTATATCTATGCTCATATGACATTATAAGTATAAAAAAATCACAAAATTAGGGTTAATGCGACTCATTTATTAGTCACACTCTTGCCTTCACTATCTTTTTTACTATCACTATCAGGAAATTCCTTGAAGTAATAGGAAGGATCTTTAAATATTGGATGGAACTCACCTATAGCCACTAGCTTTCAAATGTAATTAGTATCCCATCAAAATAATTGTCACCTAGTAAATGCTCAAAGTCATCACCATGAATATTATGGGGGACCACATCCAGCTTGCCAGTTGTTGACCTTGATTTTTGCCAAATCCTGGGGCCCATAGAGTTGATTTGGTCAAATTGACCAAGCTAGGACCCAAGACCCTTCCCAATGGGTTTAGTGGGTCAGACTGAGTCTGCTGAGCCCAAACCCAGGTCCTGTGTCAACCTGGTTGACCAGGTCAATCAGGGTTGACCCAAATTGACCATGACTCCCTTCTGATTGATTTTAAATCAAATTCAAGCCTCCTTGGCTCAATCTCTCTTCACCCTTAGACTCAGAAGATCAGACCAGCTTTGTTGAGCTCAAACCTGAGTCCTGGGTCAACCTGGTTGACCCATCTAACCCTTTTGAGCCAAAATTAAGGTCTAATCAGTTTCAAACATTTCCATGGCTCAATCACCCACTCCCTTTGACCCAATTGACTGGGTTGACCATGTTAACCCTTGACTTGGTCAACACAAGTCTCCATTAATCAATTTTGACCAATTTAGGTCCAATTAATGACATTTAATGGGTTTAATGGTTCCCCTTGGCTAAAATTTCAAAACCACGGCCAATTAAACTCTATTTCCCTCCAAATTCATAAAAGGTTCAATCCAAGTCATTGATGATAGGGTTAGGAGGTTTAAATAGAGGAAATTAGGTCTAATTTAGGATCTTTTGTCTCTTGTTCTCTCTCCAAGTCTCCTCAGCCCAAGATTTTTTAGGAGAGAGCTCTTCTCACCTTCCACCTTCTTCCCCGACCAAATCTCGTCGCCAGATCCTTGTCGGCGGTGAGATTTTGGAGACCCGAGGCCTTAGAATTTCCAAATCATTTGGCGTCCAATCCAAGGTGTTTCAAAGCTTGAGTTCAAGAGGAGAATTGTACGAGGACAGTCTACAAGCTCAACCATACAAAGAACTCTGTAATCCATTCATTAGATTGACGTAAAATTGAAACTCTAAATCAGAATACATTACTTTAAATAACTTTCTCTACAATGCATTTTAGATTGTGATTTTGATCCCCCACGAATGCTCTTCACTCCTATAACCTACGTTTAAAGTTTTATCTAATTTAATCCATCCGATCGTGAGAATGAGATGATTTCTCGTTCTAGGGCGTCAGTTTCTGCTCGTCTAAGCTACGCAAATTTTGGACCATTGATCCTCTGATCAAGGGTTTAGAATATGCCGTTCGATCTAAACTTTTGACCGCGCAGTTGGATATCACGGTTACGCCCGTCATCCGTTAAGTTCAGGACCGCCCAATCCTTCCCGCGGTTGATCCGACGGCGCAAACCACCTGCTGACGGAGTTTAGTGAGATGGCGTCGTGGCTAATCATGCCGCAATCATGTGATAATGATTGTGCGGCGGCACAATCATTGCGTGGTCCCAGGATCCAATCTCGGGCCGCCACGTAGCCATAGCCGCCATTGCAATTTTGTGGCCCAATCTGCAGCTACCACATGGCGACCTAAGAGTAGCCTCCGCCTTTACCTATTTTAATTAATTTTAAAAATTATTTTTATTATTATTTTAAAACATATCTTATTATATAATTATTATATATTATTTTTATTTCTTTTAATAATTATTTTTGGATATTATTATTTTAAAATGGCTTTTATGGTTTTAAACTTACAAAAATTTTATCTTTTTCATTTCAAATTAGATTTTGACGTGCAACCCCTCATTCTTTTCAAAAAAATATTTATTTTATTTTGCAATTAATTTTAGTAATTAATTTTAACTATTTTAACATATTTCTATTTTACTTAGTTATTTTGAGTATTTTAACATTATTTATATAATTATTATAATAATTATTTAAAAACAATTAAAAAATATATTTTAAAACCTTGTTATGGTGGTTAGTGGATCTCCCCTATATGTACTTATTACAAATTCATTTATTTTGAATTACCTTATTTTCAAAAATCTATATATTTTTAGGTATTTTAAAATTATTTTAAAATTACTTATATTTTAAATCCTAATTTTTTGAGATCTACTATTTATGAAATTTTAAACATATGTTACATGCATGAAGAGCAATTATGGGGGGTGAATTAGTGTATGATTGGGTCCCAATCATTTACTTTCCTTTTACTGCAATTCGCATGCGTAGGATGCACGAGCACTTAGTTTAGGCTCTCCTATATCTAAGGACATTGTGTGTTTACTTTGTTTGTGTATTCCCTACATTTTTACTTTGAGGGTTAGTTCAAAACTCATTTTATACCTACCAAATGTAGTAACATCCTAAGGACAATAATTAAGGACCCGTCTAGCAAACTTAGAAAAATTTTAGGAGCTAGGACAGATCCCTGATTGACATAAAAACTTTAATAATTAAACTTAATGACATCCTAAATATCCCATAATTTTCTAGGAATTTTTAGGGCTCTTTAGACCCCTTAATTAACCAACCCAAATTTACACGTTAAATAGGGCCCGACAGATTCTAAAAACTACAATAAATCTATTTCTACTCACAAAAATACCCATAATAGCTTTAATTGTTCAGAATTTATTGCTTTACCTGAGATAAATAGGGAACCTTAGGTTGACCCCATTCTAACCCTTAATTTTAACTTTAATCAAAATTACCTTTTTGCTCCTAATAAATTATTAAAAATCCCAAAATTTCCCCAAACACTTGGGAACACCTTCTTAGGTTATTTATGACCTTTGGTGGTGATTCCAATAAGTTTGGAGCTTGTTTGGATAAAAACTATAAAATCACCCTTAATTAGATAATTTAGTAAATCAATAAATACCCAAACTTTAGAAATTCATAACTAATTATAGAAAATTCTAAATTAGGAAAACTCAATTGTATTCAACTCCAATTAAGGTCTAGTATTTATTAAAAATATTAGGATTCCATAAAATAAATTAAATCTAAAAGTTAACTTTCCGGTCAACCTTAGCCTATAGTCTAAGGGCCAAAACTTGAAAAATTCATAACTTTGCGTAGGAAACTCTAAATCCAGCAAACTACATGTCTAACTACTCACCTTAAGGTCTAGTATTTAATTAAAATACTAGGAACCCCAAACCTAGCCTATTTCATATAGTAACCTTTTGGACCCCCTCAGCCTAGCACCTAAGGGGACCGAGACTTTCTAAAATTGGCTAAGGCAATTTGAACTTTAAATATCACTACCCTAAGCATTAAAAAGTGATCAACCAACTAAATTAACTATAATGGATCCTAATTCACTAATATTTAAACTTTAATTAATTTTTTTTTAACCTTCAACAAATTCTAACCTTAGAAAATTTAAACTAATCATCCCATATAGGACCTATCTAAAATCACACAAACCTTACATACACATAGAATTGCTTCCTAGGGCACCACTTCTAGATCTAGGCTAGGCCTGTGTTTTCATTTCTGCTGTGTGCCAGGTTTTCTAATGATTTCACTATATGTTGTGATGAAATTATTGGTGTGTTTGCTTACTTTTTTTGCACTATGTGGATTGATGTGATGTGTGTTAGATTAACTCCTAGGTTAGGAGCGATACATATATATATATATATATAAACTGCATGGGATTTTTATTAGGATAATCTTGTAGGGAGTTTAGAATTTATTGCTTTCTATTAATGTAATATTTGTAATATTAGTAAGAGTTGTGAAAATGACTCTAAGTTGGGATATTCTTATCCAACTTGAATTCCAAAAGAGTAAGGTGTCCTCAAAGGGGAGAGTTTTCTTCCATTTGGAAGATTGAGTTTGGATGGATTTAGATATCTAAAGAGAAAATGTAATACTCCCCACAGGGGGGGGATTATCTCTTCGTTTGGATATTCAGGCCACGACGAATCCAAGGAGTCCAAGGAGAAGAGATCCAAGGAGTCCAAGGAGGAGAGATCCAAGGAGTCCAAGGAGGAGAGTTCCAAGGAGCCCAAGGAGAAGAAATCCAAAGAAGACTGAAGACTTGAAGACCAATATCCCACTCAAAGAAGACTGAAGACTTGATTTAAAATTTTTGAGTGTCCATCGTCCGGGACAAAATTTTTTCGTACGGGACAATTTGTGTAATGTATCTAACTATCGTATTTTGAACCGTTTGCGTGCAGTTTTAAATTTTTAACTGTTACTTTGTCTGTACGATCGTCATGATCATCCGGGATGAAATGTTTTTCCAATGACGGGACGAATGAATAAAGCAGTTGAATGGATAAGGTAGTTTTTAATACTAACTTCGTATGTACGAACCTTTGGTTCGTCCGGACGAACACATGTCAGTTCGATATAGGGGAAAAAATTTAACTGCCTTTAAAATGATCATAAGTATTGATCGCCCTAGAACGAACACGTGTTCGTCTGCACGATCAGTCTGGTCAAAAGTCTGTATGAAAGGATGCTTCGTAAGTTGTGTTGATTGCGAAAACCATTTCATTTTTACGCTTTGGTTCGTCCATACGAAATTTTTTCGTACGGGACGAATCGAAAAGTTCGAATGGGACGAAATTTTTTTGTCTGGTACGAACATGTCATTTTCAATAAATAGAAGAGCTTTTGAACTCAAAAGTCACACTCAAAACTTCACTTTCAATCTCTTTCGTACTCTAGATCTTTTTCAAATGGCAAGTTCAAGTAAGAGACAAAAGATTCTGGCAAAGAAACCACATAGAAATTCTTCTGAGAACTTTCTTTCCAAAACAAATGAGGAATCTTTTCCTAGGTTTGTCTCAGCAAAGATCACACCCTCAAGAATCCTAATCCAAGAATAACTTACCTTTCAGGTGATGAACTTATTTGCTTCAACACAGTTTGGTTTTATCCTTACCCTCATCTATCTCTACAATAAAGAAACCTTTCACTACTTCCTCGCCAACATGTCCTTTAATTCTGACCATTCTATAATCTGTTCCTTTGTCTTTAAATAAAAAGTTAAAATCACCAAGGCTGACTTAGGAGCCTTTTTGAATTTAAGGATGGAGGGAGCTAGAGCTCATCACTTGATCAACACTCATAATTATGCATGGTATGAAATTAATAATGTGATTTGAGGAAATAATTTGAATGAGTATGTGGCTAAAGTATCCGGTCTAGTTCGTAATGCTTGTATCATCCAGCGTGTTCTTAGAACTTCTATAATTCCTAAAGCTGGTGATAAGATCAATATTACCCCACTTCTTTCTATGGTGACCTCCTTGATTATGACTAAAGAACCTATAGATGAAGCCCAACTTATCCTTGACTATCTTTATGGGCTGTCTGAAATTGGTTATGTAGAGCATAAGAGAAAGAATAACATCACCTTAGGACATCTAGTTACCTACATTCTGTATAAGAAATACAATTTGGTTCATCATGATCAAGAGTTTGAAGAACCTCTCTACTACAACGACGGATCATTTAGAGAAATCTTCAAAGAAGAACCAAGTAAAGCACGTGTCATTAGTGATACTGAGGAAGAACATGAAGCTGCACCTGCACTTGCCAATGAACCAAATTATCAGGATTTGGTTCAAAGATTTGATCGCCTAGAGACTCATTTTGATCAATGTTTTGATCAAATTGAGACTCATCTTCAGCAGCATGATGCACAGTATCAGCATGACATGAGTTTTATGAGGGACCAGGTGAATGATATAAGTACCAATGTGCTTATGATGAGTACTTACTTTAACATCTTTGGTGCTGCACCCCCTCCTCCTCCTCCTCTAGATCAGGGTCCTTCTCAGTGATAGTTACACTTATTTTTATGTATTTTCTTTAGTTTGTGTGTTAGTTTTTATTTTAAGAAAGTTTGTTGTATTTTTTTTTCTTTAGATGTTTTATTTTTGTATTGATATCCTAAGCTTAGATTGTAATATCTTCATAGTGATATCAATATATGTTCTCATGTTTTGGCTTTAATATTTTTGAAATGTGTGTTAGCCTTTATGACAATCATTAAATTTTTGATCATAATAGTGCTATACTTTGATCTTAATAGTGCTTTATGAAATCTTTTTTTTTTATTTAAGTTTTGCTTATAACTTGATGTTATTAAGATTGTCAATTTCATGTCTCTTATTTAGGCTACATTAATGTCTAATATTATTATTTGTGATATTTTCTTATTTTGTATTTCACTTATCAATAAATATTTATGCACTTAGAAAAATTTGAAATTTTTTATTAATGATTTTAGAAATATTAAAATTACTTTTGAAAAATATACAAATGTACAAAAATCAAAAGAAATGCCCAATGGTTCGCAAGTTGAAAAAGAGGCACAAAATAAGCCCACAAGTAAAAAGATGCACAAAAAATGTGCCACAAATGTGAAAAAGATGCTTAAAGCGCCACATGTGGTAGTTATTTCTTTCCATTATCTTTTTAATCTCTTAATTCAAATTGATCTACTGTACATTTATATTTCGTAATGAAATTTGAAATATACAAATTTTTTATTCATCCTTTTTGTTATGATTTTCTCTATCTTAGAGTCTAAATTGACTCATGTTTTTGATATATTCTTTCTAATAGCAATGTTATATCTCTTCTTAAATTCTGTAAATTAATATGATTTGCCTAATATTTTAATTTTATTTGCATAACTTATTTCAATCACTTTCAAGATTGAATTATCAAATGATTTTCATATGTCTGCTTACATTTCAAGTCTTTTTCTTCTTCTCTTTTTGCTGTTGTCAAAAAGGGGGATAAATTATTTGTTCTATCGTAGTGTTTGTGTGTGTTTGTTTTGTTTTGGATCTCTAAAAATTTTGAAAACAAAATTTTTTTATTCAAATACCTCCTTATTTTCATGTGTTCATCATTCCAGGGGAAGTTTAGGAGATTTTTAAAATTTGAAAATCATACAAACAATAATTGTTTTTCCATCATCAAAAAGGGGGAGATTGTTAAGAGAGTTACTATTTGCATGTTTTACATTCTAGCAAATTGTATAGTTTTGATGATTTCAAATATTATTATTTTATGTATAGTTATCTCCTAACATTTTTTGGAAGAGTTATTTTTGCTCTTGTGTGTACTAACATTTCAGGAAAATTAAACTCCAGACTACAAAGACTTCAAATCAAATTCAGCATGAGATACTTTGTGTATTCAAAACTTATATTTTTCTTTGAATTAAGTTTGAGAGGGAGTGATTGTAATTGAGTGAATACACACACACTTTTGGAGATCTTGAAAAATTTGTACAGATCGTACGGGACGAATATAGTTCATACGGGACGATCAGGTCAGTTATCTCCTCGTAAGAGCAGTGGAACAAACATGAGTTGAAGAAAATTTTTCTAAGTCCTGATTGTCCAGGACGAAGTGTATTCGTCCCAGGATGAAATGTTCTCTGGAAAATTTTTATTCAGAATGAAGTGTATTCGTTCCAGGACGAGTTGCTCACTGGGGAATTTTCGTCCAGGATGAAGTGTATTCGTTCCAGGATGAGTTGCTCTCTGAAAAAATTTCATCCGGATGAACCCATATTCGTCCCAGGATGAAGTGAAATGACTCTAAAATTTTAGTGACGTTCTGTAGTTTTTGGGAACCGACCTATGGAATAACCATTCATACCAGACGAACCTAGTTCATACGGGACGATGTGTGTGTACGAAGTCATTTCATACCCATATACATTAGGTTCATTTCCAACACATTTAAGTAAAATCATCCAGGACGATCCACGATCGTACGGGACAATCCAATGCGTATTGACTTGAAAATTTGATGTTTTTGGACGATGTTTTATGTCTTTCCTATAAATAGTCCAATCTCAACTGCCACTTAATCTTTTGAAAGAAGAGTCAAGGAGAGAGTTTAAGATAGTGTTCAAAAGAGGATTCTTACTACTACAGCATGAAGGCTTAACTTGGTGTTCAAAGGTAATAATCTTTACTTTTAATTTGTGTTTACTTCACTCTTTTCTTTCTTCCTTCTAGATTTCTTGTGAAGAAGATCTGTCAAGGAGATCCGGTTCTCTGCCCATACTTGGAGAGCGTGAATAGCCGAAAGGTTCTCTGCCCACACTAGGAGAGTGTGAACAGTTGAAGGGTTCTCTACCCATATTAAGAGAGTGTGAAAGGACGAAGGGTTCTTTGCCCACACTAGGAGAGTGTGAAAGGACGAAGAGTTCTCTTCCCACACTAGGAGAGTGTGAAAGGACGAAGGGTTTTTTGCCCACTCTAGGAGAGTGTTAAAGGATGAAGGGTTCTCTGCCCACACCGGGAGAGTGTAAAAGGTTGACAGTTCTCTGCCAACACTGAGGATAGTGTAAAAGGACGACGGTTCTCTGTCGCAACGGGTAGTGGTGGAAAGAGTGTTTGTAAAGGCTTCTCCGCCTTGCTGTGGGTGCAAAAAGAGAGTCACAAGTGGTATTAGTGCAATACTTGGAGGGTGCCTCCGGGGAGTGAATGTAGGTCTGGTTTTGACCGACCCACTATAAACCTCATGTCTTTATTTTTCCATTGCTTTTTATTTTTGTGTTTTTACTTTTAAAACTGTGGTTGAAAAATATTTTCTAGAAAAATCACTAAAGTTTTATTTTTGTTTCCTAATTTAAAAAGAGGGTGAAATTTTTTAATTACCAATTCACCCCCCATCTTGGTTAGCCGTGGGACATAACCTTAGGTTTAACAACCTAATTCATAATGAACGAGTTTCAACACCTGTGGCCCGAGAAGAACTTGTGGGAGGCTCTCTGAGGGAGAGACTCTTCTACATCCGTGACCTCGAAGGTAGTCTGCCTTCTCCAGGAGAGAGAAAAATGAGAAGGTACACTACCATCGCCAGGAGGGTGAGCAAAAGTGCTTGGCACTCCGCCACGTCAGGTTGGTGAAAGTGAGTCTTGTGAGGGCTTCTCCCCCTTGTCGAGGGGGCAAAAGGAAAACTATAGTTTGTAGTGAAATTCCCGGAGTGGAGGACTCTGGGGAGTGGGCGTAGGTCATGGTTTGACCAACAACTATAAAATTAAGGTGTGTTTTTTCCTTATCGCTTTTTATTTTTTCTTGCACTTTATTTTCATATTATTTGCTTGGTGATAAATGTGAGAGAAAAAAAATTCATTGTTGCAATTTGATTTCAATTAATTGCTTCCGTATTAATTAAATTTTTCTTGTTAAAAATTTAAAAACACAAAAATTATTAGAACTCTTATTTAGGATTTTAAATTATTGCAACAAATTTTTTAAAATTCACCCACCCCCCCCCCTCTTGGCGATTTAGCAATTTCAATTGGTATCAGAGCGGGAGTTTCAAAAATAGTGTTTTAAAAAATCTTTAAAAAAATGATCATGTCGCATTTTGGTAATCGTAATACCGCAGAGGGTTATTCAATAACCCGTCCACCTCTTTTTGACAATATCCCATTTGATTTCTGGAAAATTAGAATGTCTACTTTTTTACAGTCTATTGATTACCGCATGTGAATGTTAGTTAATGATGGTTACATTGCACCTTTTAAAACTGTGAATGGAGTGAAAACTCAAGTGCCTTTTAATGAATGGAGCAATTAGGATAGGGAATTAGCTCAATTAAATGTAAAGTACTTAAATTTCTTTTTCTATGCATTAAAGTCTGAGGATTATATGAGAGTTTCTACCTGTGCTACTCATAAGGAGATTTGGGATAGATTGTGCATCACGTACGAAGGAACTAGTGAAGTTAAATAGTCTAGGCTTTACATTCTGTTGCATGATTATGAACTTTTCTGTATGAAACCTAACGAAAAAATATCTGACATGTACACTAGGTTCACCCAAATCGTGACATCCTTGCATGCATTAGGTAGAGAAATTTCAAATTCTGAGAAAGTTAATAAGAATCTTAGATGCTTACCTAGTTCCTACGATGCTAAGATAACTACTATCATTGAATCTAAAAACCTTAACATTTATTCTATTGCTAATCTCCTTGGGTCACTTATTGCATACGAGCAAGGAGTGAGTCAAAGTCAAAGTGATGCAGGTGAAAAGAAGAAGGAGCGAATGGTAGCATTAAAAGAAAACAATTCAGAAAGTGAAAGCTCTATGGGGGAGGAAGAAGATGACATAGTATTGATGACCCGACAGTTGAAGAACTTTTTGAAAAGAAAATAAAGGCGTCATCAGAATAGCTGGAGTATAGGTAAAAGCTTGACGGTTAATAAAGTTCCATCTAATTAAATTTGTTTTGAGTGCAGGAAGCTAGGTCACCTTCAAGCTGATTGCCCTAACCTAAAGAGCCAACCTGCTAAGGAAAATGGTTAGGATAAAGCCACGTATAAGAAAGGAAATATGAAGACGCAAAAAGCTTTTTGGGCTGACTCTGCCTCAAAATCGTTAGAATAAGAAGCATAGGAGGAAGTAACAAATTTATGTCTAATGGCTAATAATAATCTTTATCAATCAGATCAAGACGAGTTATGTCAGCTTTCATACGAGGATTTATTACTTATTTTTGAAAAAATTCATGACTTGTATAGAAAATTGAAAAAGATGCATGCTAGTCTTAATATTAATTTTAGTGCTTTACAAACTGAGCATGCTAACTTAGTTAAAGAAAATTCTATTTTAGATAGAGATCATATGTTACTTCTTGATGAGTATGATGCATTAAATACGAAGTATATTGAACTAACAGAAGCGCATGAATCCTTGAAAACCACTCATGTTGAACTAGAAAAGGCTTTTCACAGACTAGACAAACTTGCATTAGAAGTAGATCACAGTGAGCATTTGTTAAAAATAGAAGTTCATGGATTGACATATCAAAAAACACTTTTTAAAAAAAAATCAAAGAACTAGAAAAAGAAAATGCATCACTAACATTAGCCCAATCTAGCAAACCCCCAGCTCTGTGTGCATCACAAAACTTTAGGAAGAGGCAACACCACTCACATAGGTTAGTAAACCCATTTCCTGGTGTTAGGTGCTTCTCTTACAGCATGCTAGGTCACATAGCCCGCACATACACAATTCACCGTAGGACACACCTAGTGTGGAGACCTAAACTGCATTCATCACAGCATAGCATGCATCCATCTCATTCATGCAAGCATAAGGAGGAACCCAAACTCACTTGGGTTCCCAAATCTAACCCTTGAATGAAATTGTTGGGATACTCTCATAAAAGACCTAGTGAGAGCATGTGGTACCTGGATAGTGGCTACTCGCGACACATGATTAGAGATATGAAGAAGTTTATTTTACTGGAGACCAAAATCGGAGGCAAAGTAACATTAGGAGACAACAATACTAGGAAAGTGATTGGCTCAGGTATTATTGATAATGTTAATAATTTTTTAATTGAAAATATTTAATTAGTTAATGGTTTCAAGCATAACCGACCTAGCATTAGTTAATTGTGTGATAAAAGTTTTGACATTAAATTTTTGTCTGACAAATGCCTGATTAGTTTAAATAACAAACTTGTTTTAGAAGGAAAACAAATGAATAATATTTACATGTTAGACCTTGATTACATTGATAGTTCAAATTCTTTTTGCTTAAAAATAATAGTAGATGACTCGTGGCTATGGCATAGGAGACTATGTCATGCTAGTATGAAAATACTTAGAAACATCACTAAAAAAAACCTAGTTAGAGGCGTACCTAAGTTATACTTCACTAAGGATCATTTATGTTATGCTTGCCAACTAGGAAAATAAGTCAAATCATCCTTTCATTCTATTAAAGAAGTGATCACCTCTAGGCCATTAGAAATCCTACACATGGACTTATTTGGACCTGTTAGCACAGCCAGCCTAGGTGGAAAAAAGTTATGAATTTGTAATTATAAACGATTTCACTATATTCACTTGGATAAGATTCCTAGCACATAAGAATGTGTCGTTTGAGAAATTTAAGGTATTCTCCTCTTGGATTCAACGAAAATTAGGATGTGAAATCTCAACAATCCATAGTGATCACGATAGAGAGTTTCAAAATGAAAAGTTTGAATCATTCTGTCAAGAGATAGGAATAGAGCATAATTTCTCAGCCCCTAGAACACCTCAACAAAATGGTATAGCATAAAGAAAGAATAGATCCTTGGTAGAAGCTACTAGGGCAATGTTAGCAGAGTACCCTTCCTAGATACTTTTGGGCAGAAGCAGTAAACACAACATGTTATGTCTTAAATAGGATGAATATTAGATTTAAGCTGAATAAAACTCCTTATGAACTCCTTAAGGGTCGGACACCGAATCATTCACACTTACATGTCTTTTGGTGCAAGTGCTTCATCATGATTAATGGCAAACTACCCTTAGAAAAATTTGATCCCAAGTCTAATGAGGGTGTCGTCTTAGGTTATTCATCTGTAGGCAAGGCCTACATAATATTTAATAAGAGAACCCTAGTAGTAGAAGAGTCACCCATGTAGTATTTGACGAATAGGACAAGCCCTCTGTATCTAAAATTGAAGATGATGAAATAGAGGCAATTCAGGGAGTAGAGACTATGACCTTAGGAGAAAGGGTAGAACCTCAGGAAGATTTTCCTAGAGAATGGAGATATTCTTCTAGTCATCCTAAAGAGTTAATTTTAAGAGACCCTTCAGAAGTTGTAAGAACTAGACATGGACTTAGAAAAGAGGTTAGTCATTCAACTTTCATCTCTATGATAGAACCTACAAGTATAGATTAAGCCTTAGGAGATGAATTTTGGATTCTAGCAATGCAAGAAGAGCTGAACCAATTCACTAGGAATGATGTTTGGGAGTTAGTAAAGAGACCTAAAGAACAGAGTGTTGTTGGAAAAAAATGGGTCTTCTAAAATAAAGTGAATGATTCAGGAACAATAATAAGAAATAAAACCAGACTAGTAGCTAAGGGGTACAACCAAATTGAGGGAATAGATTTTGAAGAAACCTTTGCCCCTGTTGCTAGACTAGAAGCCATAAGAGTGCTCTTAGCTTTTGCTTGCTTCAAGAACTTTAAACTATATCAAATGGATATAAATAGTGCTTTTCTGAATAGGGTAATTAAGGAAGATATCTATGTTGAGCAACCCCTGGATTTGAAAGTTCATAGATTTCAAACCATGTATTCAAATTAAAAAAGACACTTTATGGATTAAAGCAACACCTAGAGCCTGGTATGAAAGACTTAGCTCATTCTTACAGAATAGTGGATTTGTAAATGGTAGTGTGGACACTACACTCTTTTTACAAAAAATTAAAGAAGAAATTCTCATTGTTCAAATTTATGTGGATGACATCTTATTTAGATCTTCAATAAAATTTGTGTGATGAATTCTCAAAAATAATGAGCAATGAGTTTGAAATGAGCATGATGGGAAAACTTAACTATTTTTTGGGCTTTAGTGTGAAACAAATGGATAATGGAACATTCCTTAGCCAAACAAAATACATTAAGGATGTTCTGAAAAAATATGAAATGGATAGAGCTAAACCCATGAACACTCCAATGAGCTCAACAATTCAATTAGACAAAGATCCGAATGGAAAATCAGTAGACCAGAAAACATATAAAGGAATGATCGGATCTCTCCTTTACCTGACTACCAGTAGATCGGATATAATGTTTAGTGTGTGCCTCTATGCCCATTTTCAAGCTGATCCTAAAGAGTCTCACCTAACTGCGGTCAAGAGAATAGATATCTACTATGCACCCCGAACATAGGAATTTGGTATCCTAGGCACAGCACTTCCTTTGAAATTTTAGGGTACTCAGATTCTGATTTTGCAGGATGTAGGATAGATAGCAAAAGCACCTCTGGTACCTACCAATTCATAGGAAAATCTTTAGTTTTTTGGTCCAATAGGAAGCAAAATTCAGTAGCCCTCTCTACAATCGAGGCCAAGTATATTGCAGTAGGAAGTTATGTTGCACAAGTACTATGGTTAAAGCAATAAATTATTGATCTTGGATTACCTATAAGAACCATATCAATCATGTGCGACAACACAAGTGTAATATGCATATCTAAAAATCCAATTCAGCACTCTCGAACAAAATATATAGACATTAGACATCACTTCATAAGAGATTATATTACTAAAGGAGATATAGAATTGCATCACATCGCTATAGGAGATCAATTGGCAGACATATTCACAAAACCACTAGCATTCGACACCTTTAGTACCTTAAGGACTAGACTAGGTGTCATAGACATTAATACATTAAAAAAAACTCTTTTAAGGTTGTTCCTGGTCATCACACACTCACCACATAGAACTGGACAACTGATAATTTTCTTATCGTACTGCATGATCCGCAATCATACTGTATGATCCACAATCATACTGTACGATACATCTACTTCTACACAAAACACAACACAGACTCATGTTTTGTCTCTATTCATCGTACTATATGATATGGTGACAGTTCATTCAATTTGTTTGGTATGACATTATTGATCATTGTAGTATATGATATCCTATCTTCGAACTGTACGATTCATGTCAGTGAATGGATTGGGACGAATTTAATTAGTTTGGTATGACATTATTGTTGATTTTATTGTACAATATCTCTCTCAGTACTGTATGATCCACCTCAGCAAAAATGGATGAGAATGACTTAAAGTGTCTGGTATGATATAATTATCGTTCGTACTGTACGATCCACCTATTCGTACTATACAAAACTTTTGGTCAAGGGTCGTACCGATGACCCTCGGGATGATCAAAATCATTCTAATTATGCTGTATGATGCATATAGTCCTATACGAGTTGGCCACCTTTTCACGAACTGATCCGTTAGAACAATTATTGATACATCATACTATATGATACCATATCGTACTGTATGATGCATGAAAAATTCTATAAATTATCTTGATTGGCAGATCTCTCCACTCATAATCACTTTCTCACCTTCACTCAGCCTTTAAACAATGTCAAGCTCTAGCAAGTGTGGTCGTCTCATCGTGGGAAGCTCGTCTTCTTCTCTCCATCACAGCGCTTGCTTCTTGAATGTTGAAAATGAGGATGCGTACCACAAGTTTAAAGCCTGCAAGATTACACCATCCAAGATGCTCAATGAGGCTGCTCTAAATTTCGAGGTATTGAACCTCTTCGCTTCCACCACTTTTCAGTTCCTTCTTACCCTGTCTTTCCCCTTCAATTCTGAACTCCTATTGGAATTTCTAGCTAACCTTACCTACACCATTGACAGCATGACTTTCCACTCCTTTGTCTGCCACCAAAATATTTAAATTACCAAAGCTGACATTGCCCAATATATTGGGCTATCCACTAAAGGGCCTAGAGTTCATTTCTTTCTCAGAAATAAATTCGACTGGAGTGATATCAATCGTGTCCTTAGAAATGAAGCCTTCTATCAACAATTACCCCTCATCCAAACCCTTAATCGAAATGCCAGAATAATTTAACATATACTTAGAACTTCTATAGTACCCAAGGCAGACGATCAAATTCGCATGACCCCTAATTTATCATACACTGCCTATCTTATCATGTCAAACACCAAATTTGATGAGGCATACTTGATAATCGACTACATTCAAAATATGACCATAATTCGCCTCTCTATCACTGAAAGTTCGTTAGGGATGTTAAGCCCTATAGAACTGCCCCAAGCTAACCAAGAGGGGGGGGGGGTGAATTGGTATTTTAAAAAATTCTTTTCAACAAAAGCAATAAGATCAAAACCAAATCACACCACAAGACAAAAACAATGCAGAAATTAAAGTGTGGAAGCAAGAAAATAATAACACATAAATTTATAGTGGTTCGGTCAACTTGACCTACATCCACTCCTTGGAGGCACCCTCCAAGTATTGTACAACAAAATGTGTCTCTCCTTTAGCCCCCACGGCTAGGCGGAGAAGCCCTCACAAAGAAGTCCTGCCACCCAGGCAAGGCAGAGAACCTATCTCCTTTTGCTTCCTCCTTAAGCTGGCAGAGAACCACAATCCAGTGTTGAAAACCTTACCTCTACCGACCCTTCCACGAACAAGAAACTCTAGACGATGAAGAAGCAGAGCGATCCTTGAAGCACCCTTGTGAATCCCCTCACAAGCTCCCCCACACAAGATCCTCTCTCTCTCCCTCTCTCTCTTTCTCTCCTCAAGGACTTCCCAGGTCAAGGAAGCAACAAAAGATTGTTCAAAACGTTGAACAAGAGCTCTTAAATAGAAGAGCTTCAAATGAGCTCATTAATTGCAAGTTGCCGACAATATCGTCCAAGCCGATATGGACATCGGCCTGGCCGATCAGTACAAATCTCAGAAGATCGGCCAGAGCATCTCCCTGAATGCAAACTGGACGATTTAAAATTGGCTTGATCGTCCAGGCCGATCAGTTCAAATCAGGGGAAAATCGTCCAGAGCATCACCCTGAATTTGAGCTGGCCGATATTTATCGTCCTGAAGTAACCAAGGTTTTTTAGTAGATCGTCCTGGCCGATCCTGCGATCATCCAGGACGATATGATGGTATCAATCATCCTTAATTACTCCCTTGATTTACTGATCAATTAAGGCATAATTTGTGAATATCGTCCAGGCCAATCAATGATCGTCTTGGTCGATTATTAAAAAATACAGTATACCTTAATTATCTATGGCGGCAAGTTCTTTCTGTTTTGAGCTTATCGTCCTGGCCAATACACGTATCGTCCAAGATGATCTGTTAATGTCTGCTGCCTTAATTAAGAATCCTTATTTAGACTTTCTGTTTCAAGCCTGATCGTCCAAGACGATGTAAATATCGTTTTGGCCGATATGAGTAAAAATAGAAATTTTAAGTCTCTCAAGTGTGTGTGTGTGTAGGGTTATTTAGCATCAGTCTCTTTGACCATTACAAATAGACTCAAGAAGAGAAAAACAAAGTACAGACTGACTCAACCCTAGACCTACACAATATTGAACTAGCTTCATTTGTTCGTCCGATCTTCGATTCCTGAAAAGTTAGAAGTAACAGGCAGTCTAAGAGAATCAATAGTATTTTTCAATCATCAAAACATAAGTCATGAAAATAGATTTGCAACAATCTCTCCCTTTTTGATGATGGCAAACACGAGTAGGAAAAACTCAGAAAAAATAGCATTTCATTAAAATTTCAAAAATTACAAGCAAATCAACTTTTCCTGCCACAACCTACTCCCCCTTTTGTCATCACAAAAAGAGGGTCCTAGACACACAAAAGAAAAAAAAAAACAACACAACAGAAACTAAAACAAACTACAAGATAAACTACATAAAACAGAAAACACAGACTAGAAAAATGAGGGACCCTAATCATCAGATGGAGGTGGTGGTGAAAGTAGCTGGCAAGCGTAGTAAACTGAGCATTGAAACAGGCGATGTCCTGGTCATGCTGCTGCTACTGGTGAGTAATGTAGCTATCAAAACGGGCTAAATCCTCTGTGCGGTGCTGCTCATAGCGGGCAATGTCCTCAGAATGTTGCTGCTCCTGTGCAGCAACATAAGCGTCAAAGCGGATCTCCCATCGATCAAACCTCTCTATCAACTGATCAAATGGTGAGTGCTAGTGGAGAGGAACAGGATCAGGAACGGGAGCGAGAGCCTCCTCCTCCCCAGCCCCCCAAGGTTCCTCATCCCCAGGGTGGAGACGAGTACTGTGAAGGGTACTGAAGGAACTGTTTGAGTAGAAGAGAGTTGGGAGGTTAGGTGGAATAGGATACTGAAGGTTGTATTTGGTTTCAAGGACATAGTCTATGAGGTGTCCTAAAGCTAGATTGGGTTTTCTCTTATGACTTGGATCGCGGATTGTGGTTAAGTGATCAATGTACTGAAAAATTAAGTCCACAGTATTAAATTCTCTATGTGCCATGATGTAGAAGGTAGTCAGGGCAAGTAGAGAAGTGATGTGAATTCGGTCCCCGGCTTTTGGAATTATGGAGGTGCGAAGGACATGTTGGATTGTCCTAGCATCTTTGACTAAAGAGCTAGTCTCTCCAACATGAAAGGGTGTGTTGGTTTGGTGAAGAAAATGGTTTGTCGTGGACCAATCAAAATCAGGATCTGAAACGATTATGTGCAGCTTATCCCCGATGGTGGATAGCTGTAAAAGCTCCTCATAGTCCTGATATGTGATCTCGACCGGGCGTCGATTCACATAGGAGGTCAGGGCTGTGAATGTAGAATTTATACGAAGATTTGCATAAAATTCTAGCAGGAGTTCAGAAGAAAAAGGGACAGCGAGGGTGAGTATGAAACAAAGAGAAGTGTGGGAAAAGAGATCCATTATCGGATACGAGAGGTGTGTAGGATTGATTGTTCTAGAAAGGGTAATGCCACACTCTTTATAGCAACGGTAAGCTGCCTGATCCTCTGCCTCCCAGAATCGAGGGTCCAGAGTGGCCCTCGAGGAACTTCCAGAAGTTTGTCGAACACGTTTCCCACCAGCCATAGAAAGGAGTTAGCAAGAAAACACAAGAGGAGAAGGGATGAAGTGAAAATCATGGCTGGAACTGCCAGAATTTAAAGAAACGGTCATATCGTCCAGGCCGATCTCAGAATCATCCAGGACGATATGGCACAATAATTACGTACAGGCCGTATGGTCAAAAAGGTGGTTCGATCGTCCAGGCCGATCAGATATCGGCCAGGACGATTAGACATAGGCGATCGTCCCGAGGAGGCAATCCGAACGACCGTTGAAAAAGCAGATCGTCCGGGCCGATTAGGTGTATCGTCCAGGACAATGCACAATAATTGATTGTACCGGCCGAAGTTAAAAGTTTTAAATCTCTGCCACGTGTATCGTCCAGGATGAACAGTGGATTGGCCAGGCCGATTTTCCAATAATGGATCGTTCGGGCTCGATTTTAAGGATTTAAACGTGCTGACATGTGGATCGTCCATGACGATCCAATGTATCGGCTAGGACGATGCACATAAAATGCATCGGCCAGATGAAATATTCTATCGGCTAGGACTATCATCATGATTGCAATAGAGTTCAATCAGATCGTCCAGGATGATGAGTTACAGCAAGCACAAAAAAGGTCAGCATATGGAATTTGAAGAAATTTTGTCTAATTGTCCAAGATGATACAGGTATCGGCCAGGACGATGTGACAAGGAATTTGAATCTAAAGAAAACATGGTGATGATCAAGGCCCTCAAAAATAAAACAAAATAAAAGCAGACAGAAAGAAAAAGAATAGTAGTAAAAAGATAAAAAACAAACAAATAATTTTTTTTTTGTAGCAAAGCATTTCATATGAGAAAGTCTCAAAAAATTTAAACCTTGGAGTTCCAAGTGATCAAGGAGTTTAACAAATCCCAATCAGAAGAAGGTAGAATATCTGATTCTTGTAACCCTAGATCGTACATCCTTCAGGGTACAAATTTTCTTTTGAAAAACAAAAATGCTTAACTCAGAATAAACCTAAATGGGCAAAAAGAAGATCCAATCAAAACTTGTTTACAAAAAAAAAAATCTCATAAATAATAAAACAAAGTAATTTGTCTCAATCAAGGAATTTGAAATCAAGCCTTTGAAATCATCAAATAATCAATGAGTTCTCTAAGTTTTAAGAATTTAGAGAAGAGATAGTAGCTTGAATTTAGTGGGCTCATTTTATACCTCTTTTGTCTTTGAATTGGCTCTTTGAGCATCTTGATTTTTGATACACTTTAGTGTATAAAAATATTTCAAATTTGCATCTTTTCAATTTCCTTCTTAATTCTTTCAAGCTACATTCCCTTTAACAAAACCCTTAAAAAGACCCTTAGTTTTGAGTATATCCTCAAAATATTAGAGAATAGGAGCTCTCTCTCTAACATAGGAAAGAACAACTCACAAAACAAAATCAAAATCATGTGATAAAAGCAATGGCAAGATTTTAAACAACTTGAAAGATATATAAGAACTTTGGATATTATATACAAGATAGATTATTGTAGCAAGTTAAAAAGAATCTTAGTTTCAAAAACTATTGGCTAAAATGAGTTAGACTTTTGTTTAGAGAAGAAAATCATACCACTAAACAAGGTCAGAAGGAGGGAAACCATCAACGGTGTTTTTCCCTTTAACCAATTTTAGAAAAGCTAAACACTAACTTCAAAACTCCAAAATCTAAAATCTTGAAAAGATTCAACATATGGAAAACCAATTATAAAAGCAAAGTGAGAACAAAACAAATTAAAACAACAACAAAGCAGAAATAAAACACTGAAACAAAAACACATTTCAAGAATTTATTGAAGCAGCAGGTTTAAGCATTTATGAGCTGCGAGCCTTCATATGTCCAGTTTTCCTATGCTCCCACAAGGTCTTTGGTGAGAGCACACCTGCAAAACTCAACAACAGTCAGATTTAGGAACCCAAACTGGTTTGGGCCCCTTCTTAGAAAAAGTAGAATGCAATGCAGGTATGGTATGCTGTGAATCATGCACCTTAGGTCTCCACACCCAATGTGTACTATGGTGAACAGTGCAAGTGTGTGAGATGTGTCCAAGCATGCCACAAGAAAACATCTAACTCCAGGAAAAGGATTTCTTAAATGATTTGAGTTATAATGCCTCTTCCTAGGTTTTGGCTTTGGATTTAAAGTGGGAGTCTTCCAATTTCCCTTAAGTGTATCTAATTCTTTTTTAATCCTCAAGTTT